>NC_087157.1:26973115-26988115 GCF_035594125.1 Scylla paramamosain
GAGACGGGCAGACAGACAGACAAGTAGATAAACAGACAGACATATAGACAGACAGACAGAAAGGCAAGTAGATAAACAGACAGACAGAGAGACGGACAGACAGACAGACAGACAAGTAGATAAATAGACAGACAGACAAAAAAATAGATAGACAGACATACAAGTAGATAAACAAACAGACAGACAGACAGACAGATATAAATAGAGAGACAGACAGAAAGAGAGACTGCTAATAAAAGAAACCGTACAATGGATTAGTGAGAGAGAGAGAGAGAGAGAGAGAGAGAGAGAGAGAGAGAGAGAGAGAGAGAGAGAGAGAGAGAGAGAGAGAGATAATAGATTTATTGAGAGAAAGTACATATGCTGATGGGATGAGATGCATTCTCTCTCTCTCTCTCTCTCTCTCTCTCTCTCTCTCTCTCTCTCTCTCTCTCTCTCTCTCTCTCTCTCTCTCTCTCTCTCTCTCTCCCTTCCCCTTGTACTTAATTCTAATCTCCAATTTGCTTTAATCCGCCTGTGGTCCGGCTCTCTCTCTCTCTCTCTCTCTCTCTCTCTCTCTCTCTCTCTCTCTCTCTCTCTCTCTCTCTCTCTCTCTCTCTCTCTCTCTCTCTCTCTCTCTCTCTCTCTTTCGAAAATTACGAGGAGACAAAAGCTATAAGTGTAGTTAGCATTAAATAGACAAATGGGTTACGGAATAGCTTTTTGGGAGAGGAAGAGGGAGGGAGAGAGAGTGAGAGGGAGAGGGAGAGGGAGAGAGGGAGGGAGGGAAGGTGAGAGATGAGCTGGCAGGGAAGGAGAGAGAAAAGGGGGAAATACTGTGCACATATTCTCTCTCTCTCTCTCTCTCTCTCTCTCTCTCTCTCTCTCTCTCTCTCTCTCTCTCTCTCTCTCTCTCATTTTGTGTCATTGTCTCTCACTTTTATATTTTAAAGTGGACGTTTTCATTTGCGTCAGTTTTAATCTCTCTCTCTCTCTCTCTCTCTCTCTCTCTCTCTCTCTCTCTCTCTCTCTCTCTCTCTCTCTCTCTCTCTCTCTCTCTCTCTCTCAAAAAAATGTCGCTAATACCGCCAGACAACTTGCTGTACAAAACACATAAAGAGAATTAATAGGTGGGGGGAGTTTACTGGAAGGGGGAGAGAGAGAGAGAGAGAGAGAGAGAGAGAGAGAGAGAGAGAGAGAGAGAGAGAGAGAGAGAGAGAGAGAGAGAGAGAGAGAGAGAGTAAAGGAGAAAAAAAAGGGTGGAATGTAATATGAAAGGAAATGTTTTTTTTCTTTCTCTCTCTCTCTCTCTCTCTCTCTCTCTCTCTCTCTCTCTCTCTCTCTCTCTCTCTCTCTCTCTCTCTCTCTCATTTTCTGTTTATATTCTTTTGAAAATTAGCTCATTCTTGTCTTGTTCTCTTATTTATTTTCTTTTTTATTTTTTTATTGTTTGTGTTTTGCCTTTATTTCTTTCTCTCATTTTGTTCTTGTTATTTTTTTTTTTTTCTTATTTTTTCCCTTTCTTTCTGTTTCCTTTGCTTTATTTTCTTTTTATAATTGTTGATTTTCTTACGTAATTGATTTCTGCTCTTTTTATTCATATTATCTTTTTTTTCTGTTTTTTTTTTTTTTTTTTGCTTCTCGTTTTCTTTCCTTTCCTCCTTTCTGCCTTTTTTTCTATATCTTATTTATATATAACCTTTCTTTCTTGACATATTTATCATCTTCCCGTCTTTTTTCTTTCTTTTCCTTTCTTCATTCTTCACTCACCCTTATTGTCTCCCTTTCTTGTCTCTTACCTTTCCTTTTCTTTTATCAATTTCTATTCCATATTTCCTGTATAGACAAATTCTCCTTTCTTATTTTTTTTGTCATTTTATTTCTCTTTTTTTAATATCTGTTCCCTGACAAATGTTTTTTTTTTCTTTTCTGTCAACATTTTTTTTTCTTTGTTATGGTTTGGCAGCGTCGTTTCTGCTTTTTTTTTTTTATATATATTTACACTTTTTGTATGTTTTGCTTTATTTTTTATTTCGCATTTTTTTTCTATGCACAGCTGTTACTGTTAGCTTCCTTTTCCTCTCCCCCACCTCTGCGTGCTTGTGTCTGTATGTCTGTTTGTACGTATATGTATGTGTGTATGCCTGGATATGTGTCTGTGAGGTTTATTGGTCTCATTGAGCCTTTCTACTTGTGTGTATGTCTGTCTGTTTGTCTGCCTGTGTGTATGTTTGTATATCTGTTTCATTGTGTGGCTGACTGGCTGCTTGTTCTTTTGTGTGTCTGTGTATCTGATTGATTCCTTCTGTCTGTCTGTCTGTCTGTCTGTCTGTGTGTGTGTGTGTGTGTGTGTGTGTGTGTGTGTGTGTGTGTGTGTGTGTGTGTGTGTGTGTGTGTGTGTGTGTGTGTGTGTGTGTGTGTGTATGTTAGATTTCTTTGTCAGTATGCTTTCTCTCTCTCTCTCTCTCTCTCTCTCTCTCTCTCTCTCTCTCTCTCTCTCTCTCTCTCTCTCTCTCTCTCTCTCTCTCTCTCTCTCTCTCTCTCTCTCTCTCTCTCTCTCTCTCTCTCTCTCTCTCTCTCTCTCTCTCTCTCTCTCTCTCTCTCTCTCTCTCTCTCTCTCTCTCTCTCTCTCTCTCTCTCTCTCTCTCTCTCTCTCTCTCTCTCTCTCTCTCTCTCTCTCTCTCTCTCTCTCTCTCTCTCTCTCTCTCTCTCTCTCTCTCTCTCTCTCTCTCTCTCTCTCTCTCTCTCTCTCTCTCTCTCTCTCTCTCTCTCTCTCTCTCTCTCTCTCTCTCTCTCTCTCTCTTTACTGGCACACATTGCAGATTCATGCGATTGGCTACCCACTGATGTCCATTCGCACCAAGATACTGCTATACTTTCTCTCTCTCTCTCTCTCTCTCTCTCTCTCTCTCTCTCTCTCTCTCTCTCTCTCTCTCTCTCTCTCTCTCTCTTCATTAACTAATTCACTTTAAAAAAATCACACAAAATCATGTTTATTCTCCCTGAAAAATGTTACCTCTTGACTTCAATATTGTTGTTGATGTTGTTGTTGTTGTTGTTGTTGTTGTTGTTGTTGTTGTTGTGGTGGTGGTGGTGACAGTAGTAGTAGCAGTAGTAGTAGTAGTAGTAGTAGTAGTAGTAGTATTTCATTGCAGTCATTTCTTGCCTTCGTTCAGTAATTAATGATGCTTATTTAGAATTCTTTTAGTTTTTACATTTTATTTTTTATTTTGTTTCATTAACCTTACCCTCAATAACTTAGCATTCCGCGTTAAATTCGACGAGCGATAGGAGTGAAGTCTATTTCCGTATAAATTTCATCATATTCATCTTCTCTACTGGCTAAGAAAAGTGTTGGTATAGTGTTTAGACAGACAGACAGACAGACAGACAGATAGACAGACAGATGAATAGATAGATGGATTGTTCTATTTGGTCATTTTCTTGTCTAGTACCTCTTCTATTATCTTTTTCAGCATTTTGAGTGAAAAGTTCTGAAAATCTAGTAAACAATAAGACGAAAAAAAAAATGATAAAAATGTCTCATCTTTGGTACTTGAGTTTAACGTCTTGGCTTACCGCTAGATGGCAGTGTCCGGTCTTGTCACTTAGCATGCACTCAATAGATGGCGTGGCTTCCTGGTGCTTTACTCTGCTAGATGCGAGTTTCCCTTACTATTTCAGAGAGAGAGAGAGAGAGAGAGAGAGAGAGAGAGAGAGAGAGAGAGAGAGAGAGAGAGAGAGAGAGAGAGAGAGAGAGAGAGAACAGAAGCAATCATAAACAACACTGTTACTGTTTGTCCTCGGTGAAATATGTGTGTTGGTTGCTGAAGGGAGGGAGAGGGAGAGGGGGAGGGAGAGGGAGAGGGAGGGAGAGTAGTAGCAGAGAGAGAGAGAGAGAGAGAGAGAGAGAGAGAGAGAGAGAGAGAGAGAGAGAGAGAGAGAGAGAGAGAGAGAGAGAGAGAGAGAAAGGTGGACGAATGGAGACAGAGGAGGTAGGCTCAGGGAGGGAGAGAGAGGGAGATGTGGCTTGTAATGCGAGGAGGGAAGGAGGGAGGGGAGAGAGGGATGGAGGCGAAGATGGATATGTGAATGAGGAAGAAGGGAAGGAAAATAAGGGATGAGAAGGAGAGAGGGAGAGAGAGAGAGGGAGGGGAAGATATAAAGGAAGGAAGATTGCAGGAAGGAGATGAGAAAGGAGGATATAATGGATATTGAGAGAGAGAGAGAGAGAGAGAGAGAGAGAGAGAGAGAGAGAGAGAGAGAGAGAGAGAGAGAGAGAGAGAGAATTCACCAAACCATTCCAATATCTTCCCTCTTCTCTTTCTCTTCCTCCCTCTCTCTCACTCTCTCTCTCTCATGCCCCCTTCTATTCCCACCACTCACTCCCTCATAACCCCCTCCTCTCTTACCCCCATCATCTCAACCTCACAAACCCTTTCCAAATCCCTCCCTTACCCCTTCCAAAAGACCATTCACCCCTTTTACCATCACCCCCTTCTCTTTTCCTCACCGTTCCCTTTCTCCCTTTAATATCAACCTTATCCTTCCTCTCTCTCCCTATTTTCCCATTTACCTTACCCCTATTCATAATACCCCGTCATTAGCTCACCTGCCATTCTGTTTCTCTTTTATCCTCCTAGATTTGATGTCTTTCTTTCGTAATCCTCATCTAAATTTGTCATCCCTTTCTATGAATCTTAATATTTGTTCTTGATCGTCATTGCTAATCGTAACACTTATTCCTGCCTTTGTCATTCCTAATACTCATTCTTGATATGTTAAAGGGTTATTCCTAATTTTTTACCCTCGTATCTTACTGTTATTTTTAAGCCTCATTCTATTTATTCCTAACTTTTATTACTAAGTTGTCATTTGTAATCGTAACACTCATTCCTAACTGCCATTCCTGATCTTCACTCTACTTATTCCTCGTACTTTTTTCTTCTATTCTAACTGTCATTGCTAATCCTCATTATTGTAATTCCTAACCTCCATTTCTGAAGTGTCATTTCTACTCGTAACAAACATTCCTAACTGTCATTCGTAATACAGTACTGGTTCTACTCATTTTTAACTTCCATTCTAAATCTTCATTCCCTATTCTTACTCCTAACCCGTTCTCTATTTCTCATTTTTCCTTTTCTAATTCCCATTCCTAAGCATAATATGTTCTCATTCCAAACCTCCATTCCAACATTATTAACGCTTTTTCCCAATTTTCTTTCCTAACAGTTTCAAAGCTCCGTTCTTTACCCTCGATCCTAACCTTCGTTCTTAATCATTATTCCTGCCTAGCATCTCAGTTCTTTCCTAACATGCATTATCAACTTACATGCATAAACTTCAATCTTACTTCTTCCTAACCCTAACTCATAAGCCTACCATTCCTAACCCTCATTCCTAATCTTTTTTCACTAATATCAGTTTTGTATTTCATTTTATTATTTATTTATTTATTTTTGTTTGTTTATTTATTTATTTATTTATTTATTTTTACATTTTTCACTTTTAATCACTAAAGGTCTCCCATGTGTCACTAATTCCCTTCAGTGTTGTCTTTTCCTCACCTTCAAATAACTCTCTGGTGCAAGCTTATAATTTAATTTCGAGAGGCACAAAAGTCCGGTGAACATTGTAATCTTTTAGTGCCTATATCTTAATATCTCCTCAGAATATTGATCTAAGGCTGGCTGTCATATGTAATTTTCAAGGTCTCAAATTTTATAGCTGCTTTGAGTGTTGGTGTAAGATTTTAGGTGTAATTTGTAACCTTTCAGTGTCTCTACTTTTATATGTGTTCAGAATATTAGTCTTTGGTTAAGTGCAATAAGTCATTTTTCAATACTTCTGGTTTCACAGCTTCTCAGAATATTAGTCTTAATCGTAATATGTTATCTTTCAACGCATCTAGTTTTACATGTTCTCAGTGTAACGGTCAGGTGGTTAATCAGTTGAAATAAGGAGGGTCTTATTGGCAGTAGCAAGAGAAGAGTAAAGGAAAGGACATTTCAGTAAAAAAATAAAATAAAAAGTTGCAATAGGAGCATTTACTACCTTTGTCATGTTGTCCATAGACTCCTCTACACTTCCTGTCAATCCCACACACCCAATGCATCCTTCCTTCACAAGATATCCTTCACAGCCTGGACTTGTACACGTACTGAGCATTACTACTTACATTTTACTTTCTTCTATACATAATTTTTTTTACTTATACAAACACAAACGCACATATACACACATGCACATTGACAGGTAGGTAGATAGATAGGTAGAGAGATTGAGACTAATAGATAGGTAAAATTAATACTGTACATTCTGATAAGCCCATATCAAATATTTTATACAATCTTCTAGTACTACCACTACTACTGCTACTACTACTACTACTACCGCTACTACTACTACTACTACTACTACTACTACTACTACTACTACTACTACTACTACTACTACTACTACTACTACTACTACTACCACTACTACTACTACTACTACTACTACTACTACTACTACTATTACTACTACTGCTACTACTGTTACTGCTGCAGCTGCTGCTGCTGCTGCTGCTGCTACTGCTACTACTACTGCTGCTGCTGCTGCTACTGCTGCTATGGCAGAGGGAAGCCAAAGACAAGAAAACGTGGGCGGATTTGTATGAGAAATGGGAACAAATAAATCGGTACAGAGAGAGAGAGAGAGAGAGAGAGAGAGAGAGAGAGAGAGAGAGAGAGAGAGAGAGAGAGAGAGAGAGAGAGAGAGAGAGAGAGAGAGAGAGAGAGAGAGAGAGAGAGAGAGAGAGAGAGAGAGAGAGAGAGAGAGAGAGAGAGAGAGACGTTGGGAGGTGAGGCAATAGTCCCGGAGGAGCAATGCCAGAAGGGGTGGAGAGAGAGAGAGAGAGAGAGAGAGAGAGAGAGAGAGAGAGAGAGAGAGAGAGAGAGAGAGAGAGAGAGAGAGAGAGAGAGAGAGAGAGGTGCGCTGATGAGAGGGGAAGGGTGTGAATGGCGGGATAAAGTGAGATGAAAAGGTGCTGCTCGAGCTGGCTTTCTCTCTCTCTCTCTCTCTCTCTCTCTCTCTCTCTCTCTCTCTCTCTCTCTCTCTCTCTCTCTCTCTCTCTCTCTCTCTCAGTGCAGTCTGTTTTAATGTCCCACTTGTGTGTGTGTGTGTGTGTGTGTGTGTGTGTGTGTGTGTGTGTGTGTGTGTGTGTGTGTGTGTGTGTGTGTGTGTGTGTGTGTGTGTGTGTGTGTGTGTGTGTGTGTGTGTGTGTGTGTGTGTGTGACACGCAAACGTTCGTGCATTTAATTTTCGTTTCCTTGTCCTGGCATGCATATTTTCTCTCTCTCTCTCTCTCTCTCTCTCTCTCTCTCTCTCTCTCTCTCTCTCTCTCTCTCTCTCTCTCTCTCTCTCTCTCTCTCTCTCTCTCTCTCTCTCTCTCTCTCTCTCTCTCTCTCTCTCTCTCTCTCTCTCTCTCTCTCTCTCTCTCTCTCTCTCTCTCTCTCTCTCTCTCTCATGCATACTCGTGGAAGGAAACAGACGGACTTACTAACTCTCTCTCTCTCTCTCTCACACACACACACACACACACACACACACACACACACACACACACACACACGTGCATATAGTTGTCTTTGTACCTCCTCCTCCTCCTCCTCCTCCTCCTCCTCCTCCTCCTCCTCCTCCTCCTCCTCCTCCTCCTCCTCCTCCTGCTCCTCCCATACACAGCTTGGCATAATGAGGAGGCAAGAGAGGTTATCCGCTGAGGCTTATGGGTGATGGGTGACGCCAGCTGGAGAGAGAGAGAGAGAGAGAGAGAGAGAGAGAGAGAGAGAGAGAGAGAGAGAGAGAGAGAGAGAGAGAGAGAGAGAGAGAGAGAGAGAGAGAGAGAGAGAGAGAGAGAGAGAGAGAGAGAGGCTTAATAAGTACAGTTGTAATAGTAAATGTCAAGAGGTCTTCTGCTTTTTTGAGGAAAGTAGAGGAAGATGAGAGGAGGAGGAGCAGGAAGAGGAGGAGGAGGAGGAGGAGGAGGAGGAGGAGGAGGAAGAGGAGGAGGAGGGAAATTGTGAGAAAACATTCCCACAATTACGTGTGTGGTCTTGTATTTAGGAGTATAACTGTTACCTCTCTCTCTCTCTCTCTCTCTCTCTCTCTCTCTCTCTCTCTCTCTCTCTCTCTCTCTCTCTCTCTCTCTCTCTCTCTCTCTCTCTCTCTCTCTCTCTCTCTCTCTCTCTCTCTCTCTCTCTCTCTCTCTCTCTCCACCAATCATCGACAGGGTCCTTGACGCATTGCTCACCTGTTGTTCTGGTTATGTTGTTAGTTTTTTTACGCTCTCTCTCTCTCTCTCTCTCTCTCTCTCTCTCTCTCTCTCTCTCTCTCTCTCTCTCTCTCTCTCTCTCTCTCTCTCTCTCTCTCTCTCTCTCTCTCTCTCTCTCTCTCTCTCTCTGACGCAAAGTTACACCTGTCTTCGTTTGTGTGTATAACTCTCTCTCTCTCTCTCTCTCTCTCTCTCTCTCTCTCTCTCTCTCTCTCTCTCTCTCTCTCTCTCTCTCTCTCTCTCTCTCTCTCTCTCTCTCTCTCTCTCTCTCTCTCTCTCTCTCTCTCTCTCTCTCTCTCTCTCTCTCTCTCTCTCTCTCTCTCGCTGGAGGCGCGTGTCTGCTCTCACCGATTCGGTCTTGCGTGGTCACCGTGGCATAATTGTTTTTGTGTCGGCAGAGAGCGATGGCGCCATAACTTGTGTGTGTGTGTGTGTGTGTGTGTGTGTGTGTGTGTGTGTGTGTGTGTGTGTGTGTGTGTGTGTGTGTTTTGTTTGGGTGGGTGGGTTAGGTGGGTTGAGAGACGGACAGATAGATTGGGACAAGGGTAAAAAAAACGTGTGTGTGTGTGTGTGTGTGTGTGTGTGTGTGTGTGTGTGTGTTAGGCCTAGGTGTGGCTGCGTGTGGTCAGTGGCATGTTTTATTTTTGCTGTCATATATTTTTTTCTTTGTGTGTGTGTGTGTGTGTGTGTGTGTGTGTGTGTGTGTGTGTGTGTGTGTGTGTGTAGTAGTTTTTATATTATTATTATGATCATGACGTTGTTGTGGTCGTGGGGAGAGAGAGAGAGAGAGAGAGAGAGAGAGAGAGAGAGAGAGAGAGAGAGAGAGAGAGAGAGAGAGAGAGAGAGAGAGAGAGAATTAAGAAGGAAAGAGAGAAGGAAAGAAAGGACAATAATTTGAGAGACTTACCGAAACCGTAATAATTGTATTGAGAGAGAGAGAGAGAGAGAGAGAGAGAGAGAGAGAGAGAGAGAGAGAGAGAGAGAGAGAGAGAGAGAGAGAGAGAGAGAATAAAAAAAAACAAGAAAAGTCCCCTTATATCTCAGCCAATCACATGGAACCTTGCATATCTCGCGGACCAATGAGAAGCCGCCGCTGCAGCATCGCGTAATCTAATTGGCCGGCGCGGATTACTCAAGCCTCGCCCTGATTGGCTGGTTGTTTCCCAATTACCTAAGCATAGTTTCTGAATTCGCCTTGTGATTGGCGGAGACGTGAGGGAGTGGGGAGGGAGGGAAAGAGATAGGAGACAGTGAAGGGAGGGAGGGAGGGAGGGAGGGAAGAGAAGAAGAAGAAGGTAAGAGGAAATGAGAGAAAGATAAACAGAAAGATACATTGATTTTAAGAATGAAAATTAGAAAGAAATAGAAAATAAGGAAGAACTGGAGGAGGAGAAAGAGAAAGAAAAGGAGGAGGAGGAAGATTAGGTTGTATTACGAAATGAAAAAAAAAATGAAAAGAAGAGGAGAAAAAATTATGAAAGGTTAGGGGGAAAGAATGATTAAAGAAATTGGGTGAAATATGGATGGAAAGAAAAATATGGAGGAACATGAAGAAGAAGAAGTGTAAGAGGAAGAATTATGGAAGGAAAAACAAGAATGAGGAAATATGAAATGACGTAAGAGGAGCAAGGAGGAGGAACACAAGACAAATAAGAAAGAATTGGAGGAAAGAGAGGCAAAGAATTGAGAAAACAAGGAAATTGGAACTGAAATTCATTGAAAATAAAAGAAACTGACTGCGAGGAGGAGGAGGAGGAAGAGGAGGAGGAAAGAAGAAGGAAAAGAAAAGTTAAGTGGAGGAATATGAGAAAGAAGAAAATTGAAGAGGAAGAGAAGTCAAAATACATAAAAGATGAAGTAAAAGAAGAAGGAAAAAAAGATAAAAAAAGCATAAAATAAGAAGAAAAACAGGAAGGTGAAGAAGAAAACAAAGACAGCAGAAAGCAGAAATTCAGAAAGAGGTGAAGCAAAAGAAAGGAAGAGACAGACGAAACTGAGAAGAAGATAATTTTGTAGCAAAACGAAAAAAAAGAACGAAAAAAGATGGAAATTAGAAAACGAAAATTGAAAAAGAGAAATATAAAAAGAATAAATAAAACAGCGAATAATTATATAGGAAACCAGAAAAAAAGAAGGTATGTAAAAAGGAAAAGAAGAAAAAAAGGAGGAAGAGAAAGAAGAGGAAAAGAAAAACAGCAAAAAACATAAAATGAAAAGGAGGAAGTCAAACAGGAGGAAAAAGAGAGAAAATGAAGAAACAGATAATCATGTAAAATAAAAAAGAAACATAAATAAAATACGTAAAAGGAAAAAGAAGGAAATGGATGAGGAGAAGAAGAAGAAGAAGAAAAATAACAACAAAAAATGATAAAAAGAAATGGAAACTGAGGAAAAAGAGAGACAAAGCAAGAAAAAGAAGACAAATATATTACTAAACAGAAAAAAAAGTGAAAAGAAAAACAAAGAGGAAGAAGGGAAAAGGAAGAAGAAGAAGAAGAAATTGATAAAGAGAAATAGAAACTGAAGAAAAGAGAGACATAAAACGAAAAAAACTGACAAATACATTACTAAACTGAAAAAAAAAAAGATGAAGAAGCAGGAAGGAAGGAGAGGAAGAAGAGCGGAAGGAGGAGGAGGAGGAGCGGCAGGACAGGTAGGAATGAGGAAGGGGAGCGGCCCGGACAGGTGTCGTCGTTAATTAGATTTTTTAACTTTTAAGCTTGTTAGGTCTCGCCGGAGTGTGGCCCGCCCAGGTGAGTTTGCCCCGTGATTTAATGGCCCGTGACGCAACCAGGCAGGTGCGTTAGTTACCTGAGAGAGAGAGAGAGAGAGAGAGAGAGAGAGAGAGAGAGAGAGAGAGAGAGAGAGAGAGAGAGAGAGAGAGCATCCTACCTTTGCCACCAGTCTTTATTTAATTTGTTTATTCATCAATTTGTTCTGGTCATTTTGTTTAATTTTTGTTGATTGATTGATTTATTTATTTTTATTTATTTTTATTTTTTTTCGCTCTGACCACCGACTCCTCCTCATTCTCTATTTTGCTTTTGTTGTATTACATGTTTCCCTTTTCTTTTTTTTTTCTATTACTATTTTTTTTCGCCTGTTTTATTTAATTTTTAGTATTACTGCCTTATTTATCTTTTTTTCTTCTTCTTATTATTTTTTTATTTATTTTCATATTTTTCATGCTTCTTTTGTCAGTTTTCTCGTATTCTACGTTCATCGCCATCAGCATTTTCTCTTACCTCCTTCTTCTTCTTCTTCTTCTTCTTCTTCTTCTTCTTCTTCTTCTTCTTCTTCTTCTTCTTCTTCTTCTTCTTCTTCTTCTCCTCCTCCTCCTCCTCCTCCTCCTCCTCCTCCTCCTCCTCCTCCTCCTCCTCCTCCTCCTCCTCCTCCTTGATATTCACAGTATTTTAAATTGTTTTTGTTGTTGATACTACTTTTGTTATTGTTATAGAAACCATCAGCATATCCCTCCCACATCTCTCTCTCTCTCTCTCTCTCTCTCTCTCTCTCTCTCTCTCTCTCTCTCTCTCTCTCTCTCTCTCTCTCTCTCTCTCTCTCTCTCTCTCTCTCTCTCTCTCTCTCTCTCTCTCTCTCTCTCTCTCTCTCTAGTATTCTCGGCGCGTCACCTCCCTTTATCTAATTTGATGCACACAACACTCCCCCTGTAAAACATTTAATATCATTCTCTCTCTCTCTCTCTCTCTCTCTCTCTCTCTCTCTCTCTCTCTCTCTCTCTCTCTCTCTCTCTCTCTCTCTCTCTCTCTCTCTCCAAGTTTTTTTTTTTTTGCCACACTTTAGTCCTTTTCCAATATCTTCTCTTTTTCCTCAGTATCTCCACATTCCCTCTTATCTTCTTTTGTTTCTCTTTTTCCTTCTTCTTCCTATCTCTTTTCCTGTCTCTCTTCCTCCTATCTTTCTTTTTCCTATTATCTTGCTTTCTTCTTTATCTTTCTTCCTGTCTCTTCCTTTCTTCTTTCCTTCTTTCTCTTTCTCTTCTCCCTCTTCTTCATGTTATCTTTCCCTGTTCATTTCTCTCCCTTTTCCTTCTCCAAGCACACACACACACACACACACACACACACACACACACACACACAGTCTCTCTCTCTCTCTCTCTCTCTCTCTCTCTCTCTCTCTCTCTCTCTCTCTCTCTCTCTCTCTCTCTCTCTCTCTCTCTCTCTCTCTCTCTCTCTCTCTCTCTCTCTCTCTCTCTCTCTCTCTCTCTCCAGCGTTGGTGTAACTTAGCGAGCAAGATGACTCACCATAAATAGGAAAATTTTGCGCTCCGGTCACCACCAGGAATCTCTCTCTCTCTCTCTCTCTCTCTCTCTCTCTCTCTCTCTCTCTCTCTCTCTCTCTCTCTCTCTCTCTCTCTCTCTCTCTCTCTCGTCCCTTCTCACCCTAAGCCATTATTCCATCTTTACTTTCTCTCTCCTCCCATTCCTTCATCCCCTCCTCCTCCTCCTCCTCCTCCTCCTCCTCCTCCTCCTCCTCCTCCTCCGCCTCTTACGACATTCCCTCTTTTCATCTGTTTCAAACGGAATCCAGAGAGAGAGAGAGAGAGAGAGAGAGAGAGAGAGAGAGAGAGAGAGAGAGAGAGAGAGAGAGAGAGAGAGAGAGAACAATACATCGATAACATGTTAGAAAGTTCTGTACAGCTTACGCGAGAGAGAGAGAGAGAGAGAGAGAGAGAGAGAGAGAGAGAGAGAGAGAGAGAGAGAGAGAGAGAGATGAATTAGTGTATAAGGAAAGAATGAAAGGAAGGGAGGAAGGAAAGAAAGACCGCATCAGAGAGAGAGAGAGAGAGAGAGAGAGAGAAAGCGTGGAGAACATAATAAAGAAATAATGGGAAAAAAAAAGGAAAGAAGGAAAAC
This sequence comes from Scylla paramamosain, assembly GCF_035594125.1. NCBI lineage: Eukaryota > Metazoa > Arthropoda > Malacostraca > Decapoda > Portunidae > Scylla > Scylla paramamosain. The sequence continues at coordinate 26,986,292 of NC_087157.1, forward strand.
AGGACGTCAAAGAAAATCAACCAACTGTTGCTTGTGTTGCTGTCAAGAGTGTTATTTATTTCCCCTCTCGGTCATTTTTTTTTCCCCCTCCTGCTCCTCTATAAATAATTTTCCTTCCGCACCCAAAAGCGAATGACGGAAAGGGGAAAATTTTTTTGGGGGGCGCATCGTTGTTGTTGTTGTTGTTGTTGTTGTGGTGGTGGTGGTGGTGGTAGTAGTGGAAATAATGATGATGTTTTTTTCTTCTTCATTTAGATTTTCCCTTCTTTTTCTTTTCTTCTTCTTCTTCTTCTTCTTTTTCTTCTTCTTCTTCTTCTTCTTCTTCTTCTTCTTCTTCTTCTTCTTCTTCTTCTTCTTCTTCTCCTTCTTCTCCTTCGTCTTATTTTTACATGTTATTGTTTTTTTTTGTTTTTTTCTTTTCCATTTTATTCTTGCTTTCTTTTTCTTCCATATTATTTTTTTTTTGTTTATTCATTGTTCGTTCTTGTTGCTACCATGGATTATTAGCTGCATTTTCTTCTTCTTCTTCTCCTTCTTCTTCTTCTTCTTCTTCTTCTTCTTCTTCTTCTTCTTCTTCTTCTTCTTCTTCTTCTTCTTCTTCTTCTTCTTCTTCTTCTTCTTCTTCTTCTTCTTCTTCTTCTTCTTCTTCTTCTTCTTCTTCTTCTTCTTCTTCTTCTTCTTCTTCTTCTTCTTCTTCTCCTGCTTATTCTTCTTTTCCTCCTCCTCCTCATCATCATCATTATTCTTCATCTTCCCTTTCTTTTCTTTTCTTTTCTTAATTTTCTTTTCACATTTTTCCTAAGTGTTGTTTGTTTACTTTCACCCTTAACCTCCTCCTCCTCCTCCTCCTCCTCCTCCTCCTCCTCCTCCTCCTCCTCCTCTTCATTCTCCTCCACACTCTCCAAGAAGACAAGAAGAACAAAGGGGAAATTGCTCTCACCCTAAAAATGACACCCTTTTCAATTTCCCTTTTTCCTCTCTCTCTCTCTCTCTCTCTCTCTCTCTCTCTCTCTCTCTCTCTCTCTCTCTCTCTCTCTCTCTCTCTCTCTCTCTCTCTCTCTCTCTCTCTCTCTCTCTCTCTCTCTCTCTCTCTCTCTCTCTCTCTCTCTCTCTCTCTCTCTCCAAATGTAAATTATCGATTAAACTACACTTGAATATTTTTTGTGGCTCTTGTCCTCCTCCTCCTCCTCCTCCTCCTCCTCCTCCTCCTCCTCCTCCTCCTACGTGCCTCCTTCACCATTTCGCCACAAGACTCACTTTGGCAAAGATAATAATGATGGTACACTCCAGAAGTGAATGTTTCCTCCTCCTCCTCCTCCTCCTCCTCCTCCTCCTCCTCCTCCTCCTCCTCCTCCTCCTTCTCCTCCTCCTCTATCTCCTCTCCCCATTTGCCTCTCCCATCTTTCTCTCTTCATTTCCATCTTTCCCATTCCTTCCTCCCCTTTCTTTACTCTCTCTCTCTCTCTCTCTCTCTCTCTCTCTCTCTCTCTCTCTCTCTCTCTCTCTCTCTCTCTCTCTCTCTCTCTCTCTCTCTCTCTCTCTCTCTCTCTCTCTCTCTCTCTCTCTCTCTCTCTCTCTCTCTCTCTCTCTCTCTCTCTCTCTCTCTCTCTCTCTCTCTCTCTCTCTCTCTCTCTCTCTCTCTCTCTCTCTCTCTCTCTCTCTCTTTTCTTCTCTTCTCTTATATGTAGCACACGCCCTTCATTTCTCTCCTCCCTCGTTTCCCCTCTCCTTCTCTCCTCTCCTTCCTATTTCCTCCCTTTATCCCTCCCTATCCCATTTACTACACTTTTCCCCTCTTTATTTTCCTCCCTCTACCATTCCTTG
>NC_087157.1:26998115-27005615 GCF_035594125.1 Scylla paramamosain
TCGTATTTGCCCTCCATGGTCTCGCCTAGAACCTGTAAACGGTGAAGGTCGTCGTCGTCAGCATGCTTTCCATTGGGCGGGTCCATTTTATTCCATTTTGCACGAGTCGAAATCTTTCTTGTACAGCAGAGGAGTCACCTTCGGAGGCAGACAGACAGACACACCTGTAAAGCCAGAGAGTCAGTCCGCGAGGCAAACTTATTTATGTTCTGTGAGGCAGGTGTGTCGTTCCGCAGGGCACGGTCTGGATGGAGGGCCGCTCCGTCTGTGAGGAGGGAGTCATTCTTATATTGGCAGCAACAAATACTTCTAAAACAACACTTCTGTTTTTTAGATGACAAATTTAAAGAAGGAAGAGGAGGAGGAAACAACGGAAATAAAGTAAGAAGAGGAAGATATGGAGAAGAAAAATATGGTAGAAGTAGATGTAAAAAGAAGAAAAGGAAAAAAAACAGAGGAAGAAATACACGAGAGGAGAAAGAAGATGATTAAGGAATACGAAGAGAATGCGAAGAGAAGGATGAGGATTAAAAGTCAAAATATGGCCTGGTGGTGGTGGTGGTGGTGGTGGTGGAGAGAGGTGTGGAGGGAGAGAAGAGAGTGTGTGAGTCACGGATGGGAGAGGAGGCTATGGGGCGTGACATTACACCTGGAGGAAAGAAAGGAGGGGAGAAGGGGAGGGAAGGGGAGGAGAAAGGGTGGAAGAGAGAGGAGGCTGAGGGAGGGAAAGATAAAGGGGCTGTAAGAGAAAATATCAATAAGAATGAATGTAAATAAAATAATAAAGAGGTGAGAAGAAGAACAAGAATAAGAACAAAAACTAGGAGGAGAAGGAGGAGAGGATGTGAAGAAGATAAAAAAAAATAAGTTTATGAGACAATACCTTCCTGCATCTCTCTCTCTCTCTCTCTCTCTCTCTCTCTCTCTCTCTCTCTCTCTCTCTCTCTCTCTCTCTCTCTCTCTCTCTCTCTCTCTCTCTCTCTCTCTCTCTCTCTCTCTCTCTCTCTCTCTCTCTCTCTCTCTCTCTCTCTCTCTCTCTCTCTCTCTCTCTCTCTCTCTCTCTCTCTCTCTCTCTCTCTCTCTCTCTCTCTCTCTCTCTCTCTCTCTCTCTCTCTCTCTCTCTCTCTCTCTCTCTCTCTCTCTCTCTCTCTCTCTCTCTCTCTCGCTCTGATGATTCCTGCTCACCTTGTATTACCTGTATATTGATAGCCTGCAGCTGTGTGTGTGTGTGTGTGTGTGTGTGTGTGTGTGTGTGTGTGTGTGTGTGTGTGTGTGTGTGTGTGTGTGTGTGTGTGTGTGTGTGTGTGTGTGTTGTAGGTACTTTCGTTGATAGGAAGTACACGGAGCATATCGAAACTACTGATTACTATGAGAGAGAGAGAGAGAGAGAGAGAGAGAGAGAGAGAGAGAGAGAGAGAGAGAGAGAGAGAGAGAGAGAGAGAGAGAGAGAGAGACGGGGGGGGTTAATATCTATCACAAACTACTGAGGCGAGTGTGCAGACAATTCCTAGTTGGCAATATTGTTTAAGGTCATTGTTTGTTGCTTGTTGCAAGTTGGTGGTGCCTGTGTTATGGTTAGAATGTGCTGCTGCTACCACTACTACTACTACTACTACTACTACTACTACTACTACTACTACTACTACTACTACTACTACTACTACTACTACTACTACTTCTACTACTACTACTACTACTACTACTACTACTACTACTGCAACTACTGCTACTGCTGCTGCTGCTGCTGCTGCTGCTGCTGCTGCTGCTGCTGCTGCTGCTGCTGCTGCTGCTGCTGCTGCTGCTGCTGCTGCTGCTGCTGCTGCTACTACTACTACTACTACTACTACTACTACTACCTACTACTACTGTTACTGCTATCACCACCACCACATTACTATCAATACTACTACTACTACTACTACTATTACTACTACTACTACTACTACTACTACTACTACTACTACTACTGCTACTACTACCACCACCACTACTGCTACTACAGTACTACTTTTACCACCACTACCACCACCACCACCACATTATTATCACCACCCCTACTGATACTACTATTACCACTAATACTAATACTACCACCATCAACAACACCACCACTACTACTACTACTATTACTACTACTACTACTACTACTACTACTACTACTACTACTACTACTACTACTACTACTACTACTACTACTATTACTACTACTACTACTACTACTACTTACAATACCACCACTACTACACTACACAATAAATACTAAATCCACTATCGAGACTTGAAAAGACTCACCCACCTACCGACTTACCGACCCACCCCCTCCCACACACACACACACACACACACACACACATACACTTGTTCAAACACGTAAAAAAAGAACAGCAAGTCTCACCAAATCCACAGCAATCCTCTTATTCCTGAGCGAGGTGGATCTTTTAACCCCGGGAATACGCCAGGCTGAGTGGAGGAGGTATACGGTTAGCGGGGAGAGAAGGGAGAGTGGGAGAGAGGGAGAGAGGGAGAGTAAAGATCGTATTACAGGAAGATAAGACACAATATCCGTGTATGGAACTCTTGGAACTGTATTGCTTTGTAGAGGAAGAGGAGGAGGAGGAGGAGGAGGAGGAGGAGGAGGAGGAGGAGGAGGAGGAGGAGGAGGAGGAGGAGGAGGAGGAGGAGGAGGAAAAGGGGGGAGGATAAGGGATAGTAGTGTTTATATTTATTTTCGTCGTTTTATTTTTCTATTGAGGTTATTGAGTGGATCGTAAATTCTCCTTCTTTTTTTCTTTTTGTTCTCTAGACTTTTTTTTATCATTGTAGGGATGTTGGTCTGTCTGTCTGTCTGTCTGTCTGTCTATCTATCTGTCTTTTTCTTTCTCTCCGTCTCTCTCTTTTTTTTTTTTCCTGGAATCTCTCTACCTGCAAGCCACTCGCCCTTCCCTCCCCTCTTTCCTCCCCTCTCTTCATTCTTCCCCACCAATATCATTTACTCTCCCCATCCCACTCCTCTCTCACCATGTTACTAATCTCACCATACTAACCACCTCCCTACCCCTCCCCCTTACCTATCCCCTCTTCCTCCCCACCACTGTCCCTATCGTTCTCTTCCTCCTCCTCCTCCTCCTCCTCCTTCTCCTCCTCCTCCTCCTCCTCCTCCTCCTCCTCCTCCTCCTCCTCCTCCTCCTCCTCCTCCAACCTCCTCACCAATCCCCTTCTCTCCACCACCACCGCTATCTCCCTCCCCCTTCGCTTTCTTCCTTCCTCCTTCCTTTCTCATCGTAATACCAATCAGTCACTACTACTACTACTACTACTACTACTACTACTACTACTACTACTACTACTACTACTACTACTACTACTACTACTACTGCTGCTGCTGCTGCTGCTGCTGCTGTTACTGCTATTACTATCCTCTCCACTTCTCTCCATCTCTTTCGCAATTCTCTTCCCAGCCACCACCACCACCACAACAACAACAGCAACAATAACAACAACAGCAATAGCAACAATAACAACAACAACAACTACTACTACTACTACTACTACTACTACTACTACTACTACTACTACTACTACTACTACTATTACTACTACTACTACTACTACTACTACTACTACTACTACTACTACTACTACTACTACTTTCATCTCATCAAAGTCTCAATAGCCCGTGGGTAATTTCCACTTTCTCACCTCTCTCTCTCTCTCTCTCTCTCTCTCTCTCTCTCTCTCTCTCTCTCTCTCTCTCTCTCTCTCTCTCTCTCTCTCTCTCTCTCTCTCTCTCTCTCTCTCTCTCTCTCTCTCTCTCGCTCTTGCTCTCACTTTCTCCCTTAACGAAGTTTCGCGCCACGCTCCCAACTTCTCTCCAACCCAAACTCTCCTTCTGATAATCTACTATGCACCGTAATTTCATATCTTTCTCTAACTTTTCTTTAACTTCTCCTCCTCCTCCTCCTCCTCCTCCTCCTCCTCCTCCTCCTCCTCCTCCTCCTCCTCCTCCTCCTCCTCCTCCTCCTGCTCAACCCCTCGTTTTATCTAATTATATCCGGGCAGGAAAAAGGACAGAGAGAGAGAGAGAGAGAGAGAGAGAGAGAGAGAGAGAGAGAGAGAGAGAGAGAGAGAGAGAGAGAGAGAGAGAGAGAGCTTTGAGGGATAAAGAGAAGAGGATGGAGGCAGGGCAGGGGAGGAAGAGAATGAGAGGAAAAGAGATCAAGATGAGAACTAGATTCCGTGTCTTTCCCCTCTCCCTCTCTCTCCCTCCCTCCCTCTGTCACTTCCTTTAATCATTTCTTTGATAATCGCAGAAGAATAGGTTCTTTTTTTTTCTCTCTCTCCTTCTTCCTGGTACTAAATCTAATATGGCCACTTTTATTTTTATTTTTTTTTTTATACTTGGTAACTTTATTCTTTTATTTATTTTTCCATTTATTTTATTTATTTGTGTATTCATTTATTTACTCGTGTGTTTATTTTATTTAGCTGTTTATTTCATTTATTCAGCTTGTTCGTTGTTGTTGCTATTGTTGTGCATAAATGAAATCGTACCAAATTCTACTGAGGGGAGTGTGTGTGTGTGTGTGTGTGTGTGTGTGTGTGTGTGTGTGTGTGTGTGTGTGTGTGTGTGTGTGTGTGTGTGTGTGTGTGTGTGTGTGTGTGAATAGATATGTATGTATAAATTCTGTCATAATTATAGTGCTCATGTATGCATACGTTTATATAAATGAACGTATGGGTAGATAGATGAATGTATGTATGTATAGATGAATGGATGGATGGATGTGTATATGTATGTATGTATGTATGTGTATATATATGTATGTATGTATTTACGTATATATGTATGTATGTATGTACGTTACTCACCTGTGCCCCTCTCTCGCTCTTCCTTCAGGTGACCGCCGGGATGGGGAGCGCCGCGCCCCACCCCGCCCCCCGCCTCCTGCTGCAGCTCGGGGCGGCCCTGCTACTCTTCACCTCAGGTCCGTCTACTCTCACCTCACTCTCCCTCACTCCCACTCATCCTGGTGTTTTTTTTTTTTTTCGCTCTCACTTCGCTAACTCATCTTTTATTCATTCTTCTGTGTTCACTTTCCCTTTTTACTCTTTTTTTCGCTCACTGTCACTTTGCTCTGTTCACTGCAACTTCTCTCTTCATTCACTCTCACTTCGCTTTGCCTCACTCTTGTGTGTTTTTTCTTTTTTTCACGCTTCACTGACTCATTTTTATTTATTTTATTATTCTTTCTCCTTATTCACTCTCCTTATTTTAATTCACCTTCACTTCAGTTGCTTCTACCCTCCCTTTATTCTCGTTTCACTCTCTCATGCATTCTTGTTTCCTCTCATTTTCGCTTATTTATCTTTTTTTTATTCATTCTTCTTCATTCTTTCTTTTTTTCTTATTTCACTGTCACTTCTACGCTCAACTTTCCGTCACATTGTTATTCTCGTTTTCCTTAAATTTTTCCCCTCACTTCGTTTCCGCCTCTTTGCTTCACCTTCATCTCATTCTCATTTCACTGTCGCTTCAATTTGACTTCACTCTCACTCTCTCTTATTTGACTCCACTCTTGCCTCTACTCTCACTTCACCCTCTTTTTTTTTTTTTTTATATGTATTCCAAGTTCATTTTCATCTTTAATCACACTTTTAATTCCCTACACTCTTACTTTTTACCCTCATTTCCCCCTCACTTTGTTCACTCTCGTTTCACACTCGCTTTATCTCTTACTGTATCTCCTCTTGTTCCCTTTTTCTCTTCCTCATTTTCTCTTTAATCTCATTTTTCTTTTTAATCTTCCTTTCTTATTCTTATTTTTGTCTCTTTTTGTTTTAGTGACTCTCAGCAGTGTCTTTGTGTCTCCCTCCTTTATTTCCCTTCCTTTACTTTTTCTTCGTTTTTTTTTTCCCTTCCTTTCCGTTTTTTTTTCTCTCTCTCTATCGTCATCTATTTTCTTCTGTTTTTATTTACTTTTTTTCTTGATTTAATTTATGTTTTTTCACGTTTAATTCCTTTCATTTCCTCCTTCCGGGTTCTTTTCATATTTTTTTCTTCTTTATTTTCTTCCTCTCTCATTATTTGCTTTTTTTCTTTCGTTGTTCTCCTTTCTTTCCCACTTCTTTTTTTATCTGGCACTTTTCCCAAGCATTTTTTTCTTTTAATGCGCTCTCTCTCTCTCTCTCTCTCTCTCTCTCTCTCTCTCTCTCTCTCTCTCTCTCTCTCTCTCTCTCTCTCTCTCTATCTATCTATCTATCTATCTATCTATCTGTCTGTCTGTCTGTCTGTCTGTCTATCTGTCTGTCTGTCCGTCTGTCTGTCTATCTATCTATCTATCTATCTATCTATCTATCTAATAACAGTGTGTCACAAATTGGTATTTGATATTTAACTTTTCAATCCAAATTAAAGATACGTGTTCCTGTTTTTTTTTTCTCTTTCTTTCTTTCTCTTTCTTACCTGGAATGTGCAAAACTCCTGCCATACCTTCATAAAGACCTCGTGTGTGTGTGTGTGTGTGTGTGTGTGTGTGTGTGTGTGTGATTCGAAATGATGACTTATCTGATTATCATGTGGATAGTAGTAGTAGTAGTAGTAGTAGTAGTAGTAGTAGTAGTAGTAGCATTATTAGTAGTAAAAGGAAAAACATCAGAAGTAGTAGCAATGATAAGAGCAGTATCGTAAATCAAACTTTTTTTTCCAAGACGCGGAAAATAAAAAGAAAATAAAAGTAATACTAAACCAGAAGCTACAAAATAGAACTTAAATAAATGGAAAAAAATATATATATGTTAATATGTTAGTTTGTGCTAATAAAATAATTTTTGGAGGGACTCTCTATACCTCTACCGCTTATTATTATTATTATTACTATTATTATTATTATTATTATTATTATTATTATTATTATTATTATTATTATTATTATTATTATTATTATTATTATTATTATTGCTATTATTATTATTTTAGGACAGAAGAACACGGTGGGCTTGAATATGTTTTAATGATCATAACTGTTTTAATAATAATAATAATAATAATAATAATAATAATAATAATAATAATAATAATAATAATAATAATAATAATAATGATAATAAGTGGAGATATTTACAATTGGTGTGGCCAAATATATATATATATGAAGCGTCCCTCAGATGAGCAAATATTTCTGCCTTTTCAGTATTAGTCTAATTAGCCAGAAATCTTCATTAAAATACACTGCTATATATACAAAATTCTATCACATTTTGGCGTCGAAATGAGCAAAAAGGGAATAATGCGAAGTTTTTTTTTTTTTCTATTTTACAATAACTTGATTTGTATTTATTTGCATGTTTATCCATTTTATAGGATAGTCAAAAATTGGGATAAAATGTCATGATTAGTGTGAAAATAGGGAAGAATGGGATTAATTTTGAAGTGGTAGTAGTAGTAGTAGTAGTAGTAGTAGTAGTAGTAGTAGTAGTAGTAGTAGTAGTAGTAGTTAAAAA
>NC_087157.1:27008115-27020615 GCF_035594125.1 Scylla paramamosain
TGATGGTTTAGTAAGTTGCTGTTCTCTTCATTGGACTATAGGCCGGAATTCCCCAAGCAGGTATATTTATTCTCAAGTTTTCAGCTGCAGATCGAATAGAGAGAGAATTTTACTGTCATGGTTTAGAGTTGACTTCAGATGTTTGTCGCCCAGAATTCCTCTACCATATACATTTATTCCCAAGTTTATTCTCAAGTAAGGTTTCCAGTTACAGATCAGATAATGGGAGCATATAGGACTCATAGTTTAGAATTGACAAGAGTTGTTGGTCGCTTTGTTGAACTATAGCCAGGAATTCGTCAAGCTTTCACGTTTATTCTCAAGGAGGCTTTCGGCTGCAGAATATTTTACTGGCATTGTTTAGAGTTGACTTGAGTTGCTGGTTGCTTTGTTGATAGTAACTATGGCGCGAAATTCCTCTGGCATGTACACTTATTCCAGAGATTTTCAGCGCCAGATCAGACACACACACACACACAGAGAGAGAGAGAGAGAGAGAGAGAGAGAGAGAGAGAGAGAGAGAGAGAGAGAGAGAGAGAGAGAGAGAGAGAGAGAATATGTCGTTGTTTACTGGTGTTTAGTTGAGTTGGTCTGGAGTGTAGCCTTTGAAACGACACTCCCTCACTTGTTTCCTCCCTTTGTGTGGGTTTCCTGTTTTCTTCTTCCTCTTTGCCTTTCCACTGGGTCCTCAGGCGCACGGATTTGAGTCCTGGCCATTGTCCGAGGTTAGGAAGGGCATCCACTCACACGTGCCAAAACCGAAGTCCGAGAGTAAGAGGCGCCGTCCTAACCTTGATTCTTTAGGGGGTATTCAGACCTAACTGACAAGAAAAACCAGAGAGAGAGAGAGAGAGAGAGAGAGAGAGAGAGAGAGAGAGAGAGAGAGAGAGAGAGAGAGAGAGAGAGAGAGAGAGAGAGAGAGAGAGAGAGAGAGAGAGGTGAATAGCAAACTCAACCCAACCATGCAGTACACCACACCATAACAATACTCCTTGCTTCACAGACAGTTGTAATTACACCGTCAAGTTGTAATTGCACCACCAGCTGTAATAATGATGGCAAAAATTCAGAAAAAAAAAAACATAAAAAACGCAAAGAAAGAATGTGATTGATGAAAGACAAACTCAAACCGACCATGCAATACGACATTCCAAACACTACTGTATGCCTTACTTCACATGTAATAGTAATAGTAATAGTAATAGCAGTAGCGATAATAATGATGGAAAGAGGGAAGAAAGACGGAAAAAAAAAAAACGAGATTAATGAAAGGCAAACTCAAACCAGGCATACAGTACACCATGCCATAACACTGTTCCTCACTTCGCACACACTGGTAGTAATAACAAATGAGCAGCAGCGGTAATAATGGTGGCAAAAAAAAAAAAAAAAAAAGAAAGAAAAGAAAAAGAAAAGAAAAGAAAAGAAAGAAAATAAAGAAAGAAAAAAAGAAAGACAAACCCAAATGAAAGACTTACTGAAACCAGTCACACAACACATTATTTCATAGGATATCTTTTTGGTTCAGCCAGAGACATATAACAGTAATAGAAGCAGCAACAGTTGTGAAAATAACTAGAATTAACAATAAGGATAAAGAAAACGAAAAAAAAAAGAGGCAAATGAAAGACAATGTTAAACCATCCGTACAATACACCATACCACAATACCATTCCTTGCTTCACAGACAATGGTACATAGGAGTAGCGATAACATCAACAATAATAATGATACCAAGAATGAAGAAAAGAGAGACAAAGAAATACGAGATAGGTGAAAGATAATCTGAAGCCAAAGTCAGTATACAATATCATAACACTGTTCTTTACTTCACACACTGTTAGTAGTGACAAAAAAGCAGCGATGGTGGTGGTAGCAGTAGTTACAAGAGTTAATGCAAAAAGACAAAGAAAAAATAAGATAAACGAAAAGCAAACTGAGAGCAACCATACACCGTACCATTAAACTACTACCACTAATAATAATAATAATAATAATAATAATAAAATCCACCATTACTACTAACTACTACTACTACTACTACTACTACCACTACCACCACCACCACCAATACTACTACTAACAACAACACACAGTCATTAGTTGCCAGCCAGGTGAGCCCCAGGTGTGCCTGTCCCTCCCCCCCTCAGAAAAAAGGTAGTGTGTGGTACTAACAACACTAACAAGGCGCTAATTACAGGTACACGCCGCCGGAAGCCCCTTTCGGCCCTAATACCTTACAATTATTTCAGGATTTATTCGTGTGCTCATTCGTTTATTGAATAATATATTTTTGGTGCCCGTCGTGAAAAGTTTCCGGTGATGCACGACTGTGTGGATGCATTGCTGGTTTGGCTTGGCGTCAGTTGCAGTTTGTCTTTCATTTATCACCTTTTTTCTTTGCTTTTCTTCCTAATTTCTGTAACTGTTACTTCCAATAAGTGTGAAGCAAGAAGTAGTGGTGTAATAGAATAATGGTGTGCTGGCTTCGTTTGGCTTCACTTTGAGTTCGTCTTTCATTTATCACCTGTTTTTTCTTTGCTTTTATTTCCAAATTTTTGTTATTGTTACTACCAGTAAGTGTGAAGCAAGGGATAGTGGTGTAATAGAATAATGGTGTGCTGGCTCTGTTTGGCCTCACTTTGAGTTCGTCTTTCATATATCACACATTTTTTTCTCCTTTACCTTTTTTCTATTTTTTTTCTTATTATATTGTTACATGCTTGGCTTCAGCTTCAGTTGGTCTTTCATTTATCACTTTTTTTTATTTTCTTTACTTTTTTCTTAAGTTTTGTTATAGTTAAATTTGCAGCTGCTTTGTTAATACTGCCAATAATTGTGATGTAAGAAGTTATGGTGTAATAGAAAATGGTGGTGTGCTAGCTTGGCTTCAGTTTGAGTTAGTCTTTTGTTTATCTCATTTTTTTTCTTCGTCTCTTTTTTTTTCTTTTCTTAATTCTTGCAATCATTACTAACGGTGGTATTACTACTATTACTACTACTATCCGTGAAGTAAAGGACAGTATTATTATAGCTTTTTTTCAGTTTGGCCCCTCATTTATCTCGTTTTTTTTTTTTTTTTTTTTTTGAATCCTTGGTATCATCACTATCACTGCTGCTGCTGCTTTTGTTGCCACTACCAAAAGTGTGAAGTCAGGTATTGAATGGTTGGTTTCAGTTTGCCCTTCATTTATCTCGTTTTCTTTTCTTTTTTTCTCTTTATTCTTGTTATCAATACTACTGCTGCTGGTATTACTACTGATAACAATAATGACAATAGTAATATATAGATGTAGAAGTGCTAGTAGTACTGTGGGGTAGAAATAGAAAGAGAATTGATAGTAGTAATTGCAGCATTCATTATCGCTATCACCATCATTATCATCACCATCATCACTTTACTTCTATTCTCTAAACGTTACATCTTCGCTATCTGCTGTTAATTTTCTCTTCCATCTTTCATTCTTCCATTTTCTTTCTTTTACCTCATGTCTTGTTTGCTCCACCATTCTCTCTCTCTCTCTCTCTCTCTCTCTCTCTCTCTCTCTCTCTCTCTCTCTCTCTCTCTCTCTCTCTCTCTCTCTCTCTCTCTCTCTCTCTCTCTCAGGTGTGCCCCGTGGCGCCTCCTACACGCGTCAGCTTGCGCCAAACGGTTTTATGAAGGTCCTTTTTCAGTTTTCTCTTTGCCTTCCTTCACCATTGTTTGCCTTTTTTCCACCATTCTGTCCATCTCTTTTTCTTTATCTTTCTTGTCTAATATTTTTTTTTCTTTTCTGAAGGGCGGGTAGATGTTTCTCTCTCTCTCTCTCTCTCTCTCTCTCTCTCTCTCTCTCTCTCTCTCTCTCTCTCTCTCTCTCTCTCTCTCTCTCTCTCTCTCTCTCTCTCTCTGTCCTTTCGTTTCGTTTTTATTACCGTCTTTTTTTTCTTTTTTTTTGCCTTCCGTTTGTTCTTCTTCCGGTTTGTTCTTTTTTTTTTATACATGTATTTTTTATTGGTTATTCATTTCTATCTTCGTGTTCTTTTTTAATGTTTACCCCTCAATTCCTTTTTCTTTCATTTCTTTCGTTTCTTTCTTTTTTTCCTGTTACCTTCTTTTACTTTATTTAGCTTCTGAAAATATTTGGTCACACCTCGCGTTGCTTTTCTTTTTTTTTTTTTTTTTTTGTAGCTTTTTTGGCCATTCAGTTCGTTTATTTTTCCTTTCTTCCTATTCTCTCACTTTTTTTTTTCTTATTTTTACGCAGAAGAGCAAACACACCGACTAGGGACGTAAAATCAAGGGAGACGTAAAAAAAAAAAAAACCTGCCCCTTTCCATGACTCTCCTCAGTACGGGACGTGTATATAAAGAAAACGAATTAATATGAAGAAAAAAAAGTGAAAAAAAAAATATATATATATATACACTTCATTGGGATTTCTCTCTGTCGGATCTTTTCTTTTATTTATTTATTTTTATTTATTTTTTCTATGGTTTTCTTGGAAGCGACATTATCAGCGGGCTTCCTTTTTTTTTTTCTTTTTCTTTATCTCCATACATTAAAAGACAGATTAGCTTATTTCTGGTAAACACTTATTTAAAATTACTACTACTGCTACTACTACTACTACAATAATAATTAAAATGGTGCTAGTAGTAGTAGTAGTAGTAGTAGTAGTAGTAGCAAGAGAGAGAGAGAGAGAGAGAGAGAGAGAGAGAGAGAGAGAGAGAGTTCTTTCATTTATCGCTCCGTTGATTAGTATCGCAGTAAAAAGTAATGATGTTAACAGTGATAATAATAATAATAATAATAATAATAATAATAATAATAATAATAATAATAATAATAATAATGATAATGATAATAACAATAATAATAAAATAATAATAATAATAATAATAATAATAACAATAATAATAATAACAATAATAATATAAATAACAGTAATATCAATAACAATAATAATAATCACGCTGTTATCTTCAGCATAACACGGCAGGCAGTAAAATCCACATAAAATTTAATAAGTTTCATTACAAGATAATTAACTCGATTCAAAATGCAGACAATTACACAATCAGCCGATGCTAAATGTTGTGTAATTATTTTCTTCTCTCTGTATGTGTAACTTTATTCATTTTGTTACATTTACTCGAATACTTGTAATATTTTTTTTCTCGTATATTTAATTTCTTTATTTTTTTTTTTTTACCGTGTTAAAAATAGAAAAAAAATGAACATACAAATTCTTTCCTTCATGCCATGGTAAGCAATAACTCTCTCTCTCTCTCTCTCTCTCTCTCTCTCTCTCTCTCTCTCTCTCTCTCTCTCTCTCTCTCTCTCTCTCTCTCTCTCTCCTCCTCGTCCTCCTCCTCCTCCTCCTCCTCCTCCTCCTCCTCCTCCTCCCAAGAAACTGAATAGGTGTATGAGTGAGTGAATTAATTAGAGAAATACTACAACTGTCACAACCAGAAAGCCGCGGAGAGAAAGAGAGAGAGAGAGAGAGAGAGAGAGAGAGAGAGAGAGAGAGAGAGAGAGAGAGAGAGAGAGAGAGAGAGAGAGAGAGAGAGAGAGAGAGAGTGTGTGTGTATTTGTAGGTTGCCTATCCGTTCTCTTGCTTCTCCTTAAGTCTCTCCTTCTTCTCCGTCTCCTTATTCTCCTTCTCCTTCTCCTTCTCCTTCTCCTTCTCCTTCTCCTTCTCCTTCTCCTTCTCCTTCTCCTTCTCCTTCTCCTTCTCCTTCTCTTCCTCCTCCTCCTCCTCCTCCTCCTCCTCCTCCTCCTCCTCCTCCTCCTCCTCCTCCTCCTCCTCCTCCTCCTCCTCCTCCTCCTCCTCCTACTAATACTACCACCACCACCACCACCACCATCTCTACTTACCAACAACCAACATCACAATCAACAATACATCCTCGCTCACTCTCACCACCACCACCACCTCATCTCATTATCACAGAGCCCTGAGAGCATCCCGAGCAGGTGACACGGCAATTACCTGTTAATTAGGTGTATTGGCGGGCCAGACTCAAGGTATTATAGGAGGTGAGGGTCCCTTGTGTGTGTGTGTGTGTGTGTGTGTGTGTGTGTGTGTGTGTGTGTGTGTGTGTGTTGGGGATTAATCGTGTTGTGTTCTACCTTTTGTTCTAATTCTCTCTCTCTCTCTCTCTCTCTCTCTCTCTCTCTCTCTCTCTCTCTCTCTCTCTCTCTCTCTCTCTCTCTCTCTCTCTCTCTCTCTCTCTCTCTCTCTCTCTCTCTCTCTCTCTCTCTCTCTCTCTCTCTCTCTCTCTCTCTCTCTCGGTTCAGTGATTCAATGCAGATGGGAAGGAAGTTGAGCAAAAGCCTCCTCCTTCTCCTCCTCCTCCTCCTCCTCCTCCTCCTCCTCCTCCTCCTCCTCCTCCTCCTCCTCCTCCATTTGTACATGTCTTCTTCATTCATTGCCCTGTCTCTTCTTATCTTCCCTTTTATTATGTTTTTTTTTTTTTCCCTCTCCCTCTTCCTCCTCCTCCTCCTCCTCTTCCTCCTGTTCTTGTACATGTCACATTCACTTTCATTTCTTCCCCTTTTTATCCTCTGCTTCCTCCTCCTCCTCCTCCTCCTCCTCCTCCTCCTCCTCCTCCTCCTCCTCCTCCTCCTCCTCCTCCTCCTCCTCCTCCTCCTCCTCTTGCCCAATACTGTAGGTAATTTTAAGAGAGTTTCACTTATTTCAGGAGGAGCGGAACGTGCACCTTCGCCCCACTCCAACAGAGGTAGCTGCCCCCCACCCTGTCAGCACCCCACCTGCACCCCACCTGCACCTCCAACCCTGTCAGCACCCACCCGAGCACCCCTTCACCACTTCACCAGCACCCCTTACCTTCTCAGCACCCAAATCTGTCAGCCTGCACACCCTGTCCTTCTTTTCTGTAGGAGTTTTTAACCTTTCCTTGTTCTTTTCATCCTATTCTTCGTTTATTTGGTGTTCCTAACTCTTTCACTTTCTTTTTTTAACTCACCCTATTTTTTTTTTTTCTTTTAGCAGTCTTTACTCTCCCCCCATTCTTTTTCTGCTTTATTCTTCCTTTCTCCCTTCCATTTTTTTTTTAGCCCAATTTCTCTTTGTTTAGCAGTTATTTCTCTTCCTCATTCTTTTACACCCCCACCTTTCTTTTTTTCTAGTTTCCCTTTCTTTCCTGTTTGTTTCTCTTTTTTTTTTTTTTAACCTGTCCTTCCTTTCTTCAGTACCGTATCCCTTCTTTTCTTCCTTCCTTCCTTCATTCATTTTTACTCTTACCTTCCCTTTCTTCAGTACCTTATTCCTTCTTTTCTTCCCTCCTTCATTCTTTTTTCACCCTTAATTCCTTACTTCAGCGGCCCCTTCCTTCCTTCCTTCCTTCCTTCCTTCCTTCCTTCCTTCCTTCCTTTCCCACTCTCTTTCACCCCTATCAGTGTCCCTCCTTCCCACGTGCATTCCTCTCCATGCATTCGTTCCTCATTTCCGTCCCTTCGTCACCACTTACTCTCTCCATCATCTCCCTTACCCACTCTCACCCTCCTTAGCACTGTCTTCCCTCCTCAGACTCTCCAGACTTCACTCGGACTCCCCATCTGCATCCCTTATCCTCCCCAATGCCATCACCCTCCATCCTATCTCCTCTTCGCTTCTCCCCTCCCCCTTACCTGCTTTCACCCCTCGAAACTTAAACTCTGCTTGCCACCCCTAACCTCCTCCCCTCCCTTCACCCTCCCCAGATGACCTCTATCCTCCTCCACCCCCTTGCCTTCCCACCACCACCACCACCACCACCACCTCTTCACCCTTCTGCACCATTAATCTTCTGCACCATCACCTGTAGCACTACCACCACCACCACCTCCACCACCACCACCACCACCACCACCACTAGCACCTCCCTGTCCCTCTGTCCCTCCGCCCCTTAAAAAAAAAAAAAAACTTGCACTATTAAGCTCTGCACCATTGCTTTCTGGCACCACTGTCACCTGTGCACCACCTCTACTACTACTACTACTACTACTACTACTACTACTACTACTTCCATTGCTTCTACTACTACAATGTTACTAATATTTCTACTGTTATTAATAATTCCTCCATTTCTACTACTACTATTACAATCTGTGTTACTAATATTGCTATGCTACTACTACTACTACTACTACTACTACTACTACTACTACTTGTTGCACCTGTTTTTGCACTGTTGTTCTTTGTGTGTGTTTACGTATGTGTGTCACTATTTTGGCACTTTCATTGACTTATATTGCACTATCATCATCATCATCATCATCATCGTCATCATTATCTTTGCCACTTCCACCACCACTACCGTCAATTCCCGATAACCATCATCATCAGATCATCATCACCATTTCTTTTTTTTTTTTTTTTTTTTCATCACCATCATTCTCTCAATCTTTGCTGTACTTGATTGTTTCATCCCAATCTTCCCAGTTTTTTTTTTTTTTTGTCATTTCTTTTTTCTTTTTTTTTTCTTCTTCTCTTGACTTTTCTTCAGTTTCATTATTCCCTTCCCTTTCTTTAGTATTTTATTTTAGTCATGCTTATCTTATTTTCTCATCAACTTCATCAGTCGACAACTTTTTTTTCTCTCTCTCTTTACGTTTCATTTCGGATCTTTCGTTCATCTTTTACTTTATCACCTATTTATCTTATCATTAATCTTTCACGTATCTTTTAAATATGTATCTCTTTAATTAATCATCATACGAGGCGAGAGAGGAGGAGGAGGAGGAGGATGAAGTAAAAGAGGAGAGAAGAAGAAAAGAGAAAATAGGTAAGAAAAAGGGTGGAATTTTAAGCCGCTTCAAAAACCCCAAAGTTTTTAAAAAGTTTGTGTGTAACTTTTTTAAAACGGCGCCGTAATGTTATTGTATCGCTTTCAAATTGTTGAATACTGTTATGCAAATTTGTGGTGGTGGTGGTGGTGGTGGTGGTTGGTGGTGGTGGTGGTGAAAGAAGCTGGAGGTGATCTGTGAGAGAGAGAGAGAGAGAGAGAGAGAGAGAGAGAGAGAGAGAGAGAGAGAGAGAGAGAGAGAGAGAGAGAGAGAGAGAGAGAACAATTAACAGTGGAAGGCATCTTGAATCGCTGACCGACAGTGTTGACTCCCTTCCGTCCAGCCCCAGGAGATAAATAGATGTCTGTCTGTCTTTCTGTCTGCCTGTCTCTCTCTTTCTTTGTCTGTCTGTCTTTCTTTATAACTCTTGCTGTTTATGTTCAAGTTTTTATCTCTGTTTCTCTGTTTACCTTTCTATTAATCAATATGTTATTTCCTTGCGTTTATGTTGAATGAAGTCTGTGTTTCTGTTTAGCTGTCGTGTCTCTCCGTCTTTCTGTCTCTTTTGATGTTATTTGTATGTCATATCATCTGTGTGCCTATCTACCTTTGTATCCATCCATCCGTCTGTCTGTCTGTCTGTCTGTCTGTCTGTCTGGCTGTCTGTCTGTCTGTCTGTCTGTCTTTACTTGTCTATCTGTCTGTCCGTATATCTTTTATAGGGGAGAGAGAGAGAGAGAGAGAGAGAGAGAGAGAGAGAGAGAGAGAGAGAGAGAGAGAGAGAGAGAGATGACTCACATGATGGTGAAACTCAACAAGGATAAGAACAAAAAGGAGAACAACAATGTAACACACACACACACACACACACACACACACACACACACACACACACACACACACACACACACACACACACACACACACACACACACACACACAATTTGAGCACAAATCTTGGAGAAAAGACAGTATATCCTGAGTGTTTTTTTTTTTTTTTTTTTTTTTGTCAATCTAAGTGAGTTAACATTTTGGTGTACTCTGTAAGACCTTTGCGTGTGTGTGTGTGTGTGTGTGTGTGTGTGTGTGTGTGTGTGTGGAGGGGGAGGCGGTAGTGGGATGCTCTTCAAGATGTGATGTTTAGTTAGCTATTTTTTGTTTATATAGTTTTTCTTTCTTTTTCCCTGTGTGTGTGTGTATGTGTGTGTGTGTGTGTGTGTGTGTGTGTGTGTGTGTGTGTGTGTGTGTGTGTGTGTGTGTGTGTGTATAATTTATTTATATTTTTTTGTGTTTGGCAGTGCAGAATTGTTGTCTTTAATGATGATGATAATAATCTTCTCCTCCTCCTTCTCCTCCTCCTCCTCCTCCTCCTCCTCCTCCTCCTCCTCCTCCTTCTCTAATTAGGATATTCCCAACCTCCTATTACAAGGGCGTTTGACTGATTGACTGACCGAGTGTGCTGATTAACTGATGAATATTGACCCAAGGAGCGTGAAAGAGCAGGGCAGGCAGTCCATGGTTGTAAATGCCACAAAGGAGAGTGGAGGAGTGAAAACATTAATGAACTCTTGCATTACGTATAAAGGTGGACAAAAATAGTCATGAAAACAAGAACAATAACAGATTTAGAGTTGCGTGAAGCTTAATGAGAGAGAACTAATAATAACCTTGAAAAAATGCTGTTAATGTATGCGAGGATGTTTTAGAATGCAGAGAGAGAGAGAGAGAGAGAGAGAGAGAGAGAGAGAGAGAGAGAGAGAGAGAGAGAGAGAGAGAGAGAGAGAACACGAACGACCTTTGAAGAAATCGTGTGTGTATGTGTGTGTGCGTGTGTGTGTGTCTGTGAAATCATTATATAACTTTTAAAGGTTGTCTTTGGTATCAAGTTATCGAGATTTAAATTTTGATATGAAGAACCAAACGATTACTTCACTTTTTTTTTCCCTCCCTCCATTGAATTACCTGAAGAATGAACAGTCAGGAATTGTGTGGCCAATCTGTGGAAATTTGGTAATACTTTGCGAGGACAATGCCGTGTGTCAGATACCTTAGTGGATGGAATGTAGGGTGGCGTCGTTAGTGCGGGATTGGATTGTGTCACGCATCGCATCACAACACAGACGGGACAGCTGGGAGAGGTAAATTAGAGTCAATAAGATAGAAGGAAAATTGCATATGTCAACTCATTCACTACCGCTGAGGGTTTCCAAACTTCACAGTCACTAGTTGTTACGGTAAATAAAGACATGATTGTACTGAATGAATGAGTAAGATAGAAAGTATGATAATACATAATATATCAACCTTTTAGAACTTCAAGCAGTCACCAGTTGTTAGAGTAAATAGAGATATAATTGTACTGGGTGAGAGAGTGAAACAAAAAGGGAATTGCTTATATCAATCCAATCACAACTCCTGAGAGCTTTCAAACTTCATACCCTCCAGTTGTTAGTCAGAGTAAATAAATATGGTATTGCATTCAGTAAGTGTCTAGAGATGATTTTTAAACCCATCAATAGGTAAAATATCCTAAACTTTAAATATAATCCTCGGTGACATTAATGTAAAGATCAAAATTTTGCAATGACACTGAAGGCGTAAATTTTGCAATAAGGACATAAAAAATAAGGGAAGCTGCAAGTAGCCATCAGGCTTACACGTGGCAGTACTTGCATAAAACAAAGCAACCTATTTCTGCCCTTTGTTCCCAACGAAAAATATGACTAATCTTCTTTTAAAGCTCCCTGATGACTCAGCACTAACAACCTGCTTACTGAGTCTGTTCAGTTCATCTGTCACTGTTTGAGAAATAGTTTCGTATCTCTTTGAATGTTAACATTACCAATATGGGAAGAGAGACGAAACGAGATGGAATTTTATTATGTTTAGAGACAGTACGGAGAAAAGAGACGGGACTAGTTAGAATATCGTAAAAAATAGAGATCGTATGAAAAAAAAAAGGGGGGGTGTGGAGAGAGAGAGAGAGAGAGAGAGAGAGAGAGAGAGAGAGAGAGAGAGAGAGAGAGAGAGAGACGAGACGGTGCGTAATGTGATTGTACTGAAAGAGATGAAACGAGATACACGTTGATGAAGTTAGAGATTGTACTGCAGAAGAGAGAGCTGGAATAAAAAAGTTGTTTCATTCATTTTCATGTCAAGAAGACTAATCAAAAGCATAAAAAAAAATAGAAAAAAAAATAGAAAAAAAAGCCGCTCCCAGAAAATCAGGAAAAGAACCTAAAAAAAAATATATTAATCTTGTTCCAGATGTGTCATGACTATGTAAAAAGAGACAAGACACGATACAATTTGGTTACATTAGACGCAGTACAAAAATAAAGTTGGAACAGTACTTCATTTACTTCTTCACACAGTACCAACATCTACTTCATCTCCCAAACACTATCCATCTCACTTAACCAGCCATTCTATTCATTCTTCACTAATGGCAATACAAAGAGAGTGGGCGATGGAACACTACCCTAGGGATCCCCACTCCAGGACAGGCAAGGGCAGTGGCGGCCAGTGTGTGTGCTGTTGTGAAGGTAACTCAGTAAATATGTACAGGCGTGAGTTAGGAATTTGTTGGGTGGTGGTGCTGTTGTTGTTGTTGTTGTTGTTGTTGTTGTTGTTATTATTATTATTATTATTATTATTATTATTATTATTATTGTTATTATTATTATTATTTTATCATTATTATTAGCATTGTTATTCGCATTCCTCCTCT
>NC_087157.1:27025615-27035615 GCF_035594125.1 Scylla paramamosain
AGGAAAGGAAGGATTGAGGATGTAGAAGAAATATAGGAAGACAAGAAAAAAGAGAAAAGAGAAGATAAGAGGAGAGAGACTGAATGAAACAGGAATAACGGGAGAAAAAGGATGGAGAATGAAGAAGGAATAAAGGCAGAGAAGATAAAAAGAAATGAAGAACGAAGAGGAGAGACAGAATGAAACAGGAATAGAGAGAGAGAGAGACGGGGGATAGAAAACGTAGAAGGAATAGAGGGAGAGAAGGAAGGAAGTGAAAAGACAACACAAGAGGAGAGAAACGAAGACAGTAGATAGGAGAGAGAAAGAAGAGAAATGGAGATAATAAAGAAGAGGAGAGGAGGAGGAACAGACAGGCATGGCGGGGGGAGAGTAGGGAGAGGTGAGAGGTAGGGATGAGTGAGAGGGGGAAGGATGGGGATAGGTAGGGGAGAGTTGTGAGGGGAGAAGGAAACAGGAGGGGAGTGTGGGGAGGAATAGGAGGGGTGTAGGAGAGGGAAAATTTAATTGGTATGGTTAGAATAAATTGTATTTCTTTATTTACTGATTTAAATATATTTCTCTCTCTCTCTCTCTCTCTCTCTCTCTCTCTCTCTCTCTCTCTCTCTCTCTCTCTCTCTCTCTCTCTCTCTCTCTCATATTTTTTTTTATGTTTGACGCTGGAAGAAGATTAACCAAGAGAGAGAGAGAGAGAGAGAGAGAGAGAGAGAGAGAGAGAGAGAGAGAGAGAGAGAGAGAGAGAGAGTTAATACCTTATATCAACCAACATCAAGGAAAAAAAGCCCTAGTATTTAAGTACCTAGAAGGAAAAAAATGAAGAGGAGGAAGAGGGAGAGGAGGAGGAAGAGGAGGAGGAAGGGGTGATGGGCAAGGAACGGTAGGTAAGCCAGCCACACAGGTCGATAGATACATACACATAGATAGATATGACCTATACATCAGTTTCCCCGCTCCCCATTAACCAACATCTACCTTTGCTACTACCACCATCGCTTACCACCACCGCCGCCACCACCACCACCGCCGCCACCACCACCATCACCACCACCACCACCACCATTCCGGCACTTTCCCCACCCCATCCCACGCACCCATTTCAGTTGCGAATACTTTAATAAACATTTGCCACGGCTGCACCGGCGGTAACTACTACTACTACTGCTGCTACTACTAGGATGGTGATGGTGGTAGTGGTGGTGGTTGTGGTGGTTGTGGTGGTGATGCTAGTGCTTACTACTGCTACTGTTAATGCTGCTACTATTACTACTACAACTACTAGTACTACCACCACCACCACCACCACCAGCATCACCACAAAATCACCACCACGCGCCGCATCTCCCACAAAGAAATTACACACGTACAAACATTACATCACCACCACCACCACCACCACCACCACCACCACCACTTTATGGAGACATCAATAACGTGACCAACTTTGCAGATCCAACCCATTTGTCACCCCCACCTCCTCCTCCTCCTCCTCCTCCTCCTCCTCCTCCCATCACATTCTCTCCCTTTATTTGACTTTATTCACTTATTCGCTCTTCCCATCTCTTGCTGACAATTCGGATATATATGTTTTTTTTATTTATTTTATTCATCTGCCAGTCTATATGAAACGTGTGTGTGTGTGTGTGTGTGTGTGTGTGTGTGTGTGTGTGTGTGTGTGTGTGTGTGTGTCTCGTCCTGTGGGGATTTGAATGTAAGTTGGACTCTCTCTCTCTCTCTCTCTCTCTCTCTCTCTCTCTCTCTCTCTCTCTCTCTCTCTCTCTCTCTCTCTCTCTCTCTCTCTCTCGGGATTTATAATTATCAAGCGAACGTTCATTTAATTAAAGGCTGATGCGGACGACTTTTTTCTCCTTTTTTTTCTCTTTTTTTCTCTTTCACTTTTACTTTATTTAATTTCCCTTTTTCACTTTTTTGTCTCAGGAAGTGGGAGTGTGTGTTCGAGAGAGAGAGAGAGAGAGAGAGAGAGAGAGAGAGAGAGAGAGAGAGAGAGAGAGAGAGAGAGAGAGAGAGAGAGAGAGAGAGAGAGAGAATCAGAGTTTACTACCTGAAATTTCGACTCAGTGTTATTTTACTTTCTCAGAAGGAGGAGGAGGAGGGAGGGGAGGAGGAAGAAGAGGAGGAGGAGAAGGAGGAAGAGAAGGAGGAGGAAGAAGAGTAGGAGGAGGAGGAGGAGGAAATCTTAGAAGCTTTGTTGAAACTGGAGGTTGTGAGGTATTGCTCGGAAAAGAGGAGGTGGAACAAGAAGAGGAGGAGGAGGAGGAGGAGGAGGAGGAGGAGGAGGAAAGGCGAAATAGAAATGACCAAAGTAATAGAACTGGTGAGGAGGTGAAAATGAAATAATGGAGGCGGTGAGAGAGAGAGAGAGAGAGAGAGAGAGAGAGAGAGAGAGAGAGAGAGAGAGAGAGAGAGAGAGAGAGAGAGAGAGAGAGAGAGAGAGAGAGACACACACACACACACACACACACACACACACACACACAACGTTATCAGATGAAACACTTACATCAACAACAACATCAACATTCAACAACAACAAAGTAAAGAGTGAAAGAAAAATTATAATGTAAAAAAAGTTGTAACAAAAAATAGCATTAGAAAAACAAGGAGGCAAGGAGAGAGAGAGAGAGAGAGAGAGAGAGAGAGAGAGAGAGAGAGAGAGAGAGAGAGAGAGAGAGAGAGAGAGAGAGCAAGTACTTACAACATGACAACAAAAAAAGACTAAGAAGAAAAAATGAAGAAGAATAAGAGGGAGTGAAGAAAGGAGGGAGGGACAAAGAAAATGAAGGAGGAGGAGGAAGAGGAGGAGGACGAGGAGGGACATGAGGAGAGGAAGGCCCAGTGCGAGTTTCGGATATCCTCCTCCTCCTCCTCCTCCTCCTCCTCCTCCTCCTCCTCCTCCTCCTCCTCCTCCTACTGAACGTAAGGTGATAAGCTTCCAAGAATTTTCCTCACGGGCCTTCGTCGACACGGTGGCTGCCCCTCTGAGTGCCTGGAGGAGGGAGGAGGGAGGAGGGAGGGAGGGAGGAGGAGGGAAGAAGGGGAGGGAGAAGGCAAGGAAGAAAGAGGGTGAGAGAAGGGAGCGAGGGAGTGAGGGTAGTAAGGAAGGGAAGGAAGAAAGGTGTGAAAGATTATGATATCAGACAGCAAGCAATATACATTCTCTCTCTCTCTCTCTCTCTCTCTCTCTCTCTCTCTCTCTCTCTCTCTCTCTCTCTCTCTCTCTCTCTCTCTCTCTCGTTCTGTTTTGTTTCTCTTCGTAATTCTTTTATGTTTGATTTTGTTTTGTTTTGTTTTTGTTTTGTATTCCTGATTTTTACCATTTTTTTTTAATTCAATGCAGTAATTTTCTCCATTTTTTTCATTCCTACAATTTCTTCTTCACGTCATTCTTTTCCCTCTTTTATTTCCCTTCTCCTTTTATCTGTCTTGTTTTTGTTTTGTTTGTTTTTTCATTTCTTCTTTGTCTCACCCTATTCGTGATATCATCGCCACCCTTCTCCTCCTTTCTTTTTTCTTTCTTTTTTTCATTTTCTTCTCAAAATATGTTAATCTGTTCCCTCTTCCAGTCTCCTCCTCTTCCCCTTCGTCCATTCTCTCAGTTCATCTTTCTTTCCTCCTCACTCTCATCTCCCTCTCAATTTTCTATTTGATCCTCCCTTTCAAACTCTTCTTTTCATTTTAATTCACTTTCTGTTTTTTTTTTCTTTTCTTTTCTTTCTCTTTCCTTACTTTTCTTTTTTGCCTTTTCTTTTTTCCACTTCCTTTTTACTTTTCTTACTCTTCTTCCTCTTTCCCTTTTATTTTCGTATTTCCTTCCTTTTTCCTTCATGTCTTCCTCATTCATTATTTAGATTTTCTTTGTTTTCTTCCTCTTTCCTTTCTTCTTTTCCTTTATTTTCTTCCTTTTAATCTACCCAATTCCCATTTTTCTCGTCATCTTTTCTTTCCCCTTTCTCTTCCACTTCCTCTCCCTTATAAATTTATCCTTCCATTTTTTTTCTCATCCATCGTTCCTTAATTTTCTTCCTTTTCCTCGTCCTTCCCTCTGTTTATTTTCCTTCCCGTCCATCATTCTCCCTTTTCCTCCTCCATGTGTTTTTACCCCTTTCCTCTCTTTACCTCTTTCCCCTCTTTCATCCTCCCTTGTCACACCCATACGTTCCTGTTTCTTCATATTCTCCTTTTCTTCCCCTTTTCCCCTCCATTGCATCTCCCAGCCTTCCCTTCTCCCCTCGTTTCTTCCTTCTTTGCTTCCATATTGTGTCTTCCTCAACTGAGTTTCCCCTTCTTTATTTTTGCTTTTTCTCTCTTCAATTTCCGTGTCTTCTCTTGATTCCCCCTTCCTTTCAACGTTTCTCCTCTTCCTCCTCGTTTCCCTCTTCCTCCTCCTTCATCTTTCTCCCTTTTTGCCATTTTGAATGTTTTTTTTCTTTCTCTCTCTTCCTTTCCTGTGAAACAAGACGAAAAGGGAATAGTAGGTGGGGAGAAGTCTTTAGCTTTACTATCTTGCGTATAGGCGATGGCAAGATGTTTTATAAGGATCAAAATTTACGTTGTAGTTTGTTCTTTCTTTGTTTTCTTCGTGTTCTTCCCTTTTCTCTGTCAGCGTCTCTCTCTCTCTCTCTCTCTCTCTCTCTCTCTCTCTCTCTCTCTCTCTCTCTCTCTCTCTCTCTCTCTCTCTCTCTCTCTCTCTCTCTCTCTCTCTCTCTCTCTCTCTCTCTCTCAATTTTATATCCCTTTATCTCCTCCTCTTCCTCCTCCTTCTCCTCCTCATGTCCACGTTACAGTTTGTTCATTCATTGTTTTCCTTTGAGTTCCTTTTCTATCTGCTTTCCCGTGTTTTCTCACATCTCTCTCTCTCTCTCTCTCTCTCTCTCTCTCTCTCTCTCTCTCTCTCTCTCTCTCTCTCTCTCTCTCTTCATCCACTTTCTTTCTCTTTACCCCTTCTCTCCTCCTACCTCCTTCTCTTCATGTCCTCTTCCCTCCACCTCCACCAACACCACCATTCCCACCCATCTCCATTTTTTTTTCCCTCCACCTTTTTGAACCACTCTCCACACACCTTCCATTCACAGGCACATCCCATCCTCCATTCCTCCATTCCACCTCTCCCATCACCTGCCTTTTTCACCTGGTTCTCGCTTCCCATCCCCCCACCTCTCACCTCAAGCCACCCCTGCCATCTCGTCATCCCGGTCGTGGCTCTCTCACCCCCTGCCTCTCGCTCTCCCACAGTGCATAGCTTCGAGCCTCAGTTTTTGGAGCCCCTGCAAAACGTTACGGTGACGGAGGGACGCGAGGCCACCTTCACCTGTGTCGTAGATCACCTGGGAGGATACAGGGTAGGTGCTTGAGCCCTCACCTGGTTTTCTTTCTCTCTCTTTCTCTCTCTCTTGTCTCTCTCTGTTTCTCTCTCTGTCTCTCTCTCTCCTGGTTCCCCTTTGTTTCGTCTTGGTCTTTCCGTCTCTTCACGTTTTCTGTTTTACGAGTGTGTGTGTGTGTGTGTACTGTGTCTGACTTCTTACTACTTGGGTTTTCAGGGTTGTTTTTTTTGTTTTGTTTTTTTGTTTTTGTTTTTGTTTTTTGTTTTTTTTTTTGTTTTTGTGTGAGGATTGTCCGTGTTTTTTGTGGTTTGCTGTTTTCTTGGGGTTTTTCTGATTTTTATTTATTTATTTTTTTTTTTTTTACGTACAGGGACTGCCACGTGTAGGCCTACTAGCTTGATTCTTGCAGCTTTCCTGTGTTTTCTTTTCTTTTTTATGCCTTTTCTACCTGTGTGTGTGTGTGTGTGTGTGTGTGTGTGTGTGTGTGTGTGTGTGTGTGTGTGTGCGAGTATTCATTTCTTAACAGCAATATAACAAAGAAAACGCATTATCATTATCATTATTTATTATTTCCTCATGAAAATCATCACATAGGAGTTTTTTTTTTATCTATCTGTCATCTTCCTTCGTAAATAATGTGAATCTGCTGAGATATTGTTCATCATAAGTCATTAAATCATTGTTCGGGTCTCTCACACTTCGAGGCTTCATGAGAGTCATTGTTGTGAGTCATCTTAAAGCAGTGTGACTCAGGCTTTGGATTCATTCCAGTGCTTCATGAATCATTTGCACACGTTTGCCTTTTTTCCTTCATTGAGTTTGAGTCGTTCGATCAGTCAGGCAGTCAATCTGTCAATCAGTCAGTCAGTTTATCAACCATTTATTTCGTTAGTCAATCACACAGTCATTCAGACAGTGACAGAATATTATCAGTCAACTTTACAATCAGTCAGTCAGTCAGCCAGCCAGTCAATATATCAGTGAGCTAGTCAGCCAGCCAGTCAGCTCACGTCACCTTAATGATGGGATACAATTCAATGAGTGAGCCAGTCATTCACTCAATCAGTCAATCATAATTATCATCTGGTTGAGTCATCGTACAGAATTACCTGGATTTAAATCACATTGTTTTCTACCTGTGTGTGTGTGTGTGTGTGTGTGTGTGTGTGTGTGTGTGTGTGTGTGTGTGTGTGTGTGTGTGTTAATGAACTGCCTCTCTGTCTGTACTTAACATGTATTACTTATTATGTATGTACCACGTAGCTTAAGGTGTATTTACTTAACCAATAACTTTTCTTCCCCCTCAAATAATAACCGAACACCACGATGTGATGACTTTACCACGTCCCTCCCCCTCCCCCTTCGAGCCCCGTGCAGGTGTGCTAACCAGGTGGTGTGAGACAGGTAAACAACCCTTCTGCATTGCCACCTTCAGGCAGACTCCCTCCCTTTACCCTTCCAGTCAGTCAATCAATCAGTCAATCATGTCCCCAGATCCCATTTTTCTCTAGTTATGGAGAGGTTGGTCATAATGTTGTCCCATCAGTCCCCCTCGGTCAATAGTAGGCGTGTCAGCGTTGTCAGCCCCTCCGTCATTACTAGGCACGTCCAGTCAGCAGTGCCATGTGTCTCGGCCCTCCCCCTTCCCGTGTCTCCGTCAGTATGCGGGGCGTGTGAGTTCCCCCGTCAGCAGCACGCGTCGTTTGGGCCCCTCCAGCCAGTTTACAGGTGTATCAGGGCTCATATCCTCCACCCTGCCCTCCCCTCCCCACGCAGGCCCCGCCACGAGTCCCACCCCCAGCCAGGCTCCCCTCGTGACCCCTCCCTCCCCGTCAGGCGAACGTGAGGTGGGGAGCGGATCCTCTCCGGGGGAAAATAGCGTTGCCACCGCCATAGATATGCAAACTCGGCCGCGTCCCTCGCAGGCATTACACGCGGGTTAATCTAATTCGCCCTAATTTCTAAATACAGAGTCATCGAGTTGCTCTGAGCGTGGAATTACAAGTGTAGGCTCCCGTCCCCGCCGCCATGAACAATGCTCACGCCATCACACCTCCACCGCCAATACTAACTGCATTTTAGGTCGCCCCTCCTTGTTTGTTTACATGTTGCACACCGCTCCGATTCCCTCCGCTGGCCTGGGCTTCGGAGCGCCGCCCTATATCCCCGAGGCACCTCACGCTCTCCCACAAGGCGTCGCGGCCCTGGGTGTGCGAGGCGTGGCGTGGCGGATCCTGACGAAGTTACAGCCGGTTAGATAAGGTTGCTCCTGCAGGGCGGCGTGGATGGCAGGGCAGACGAACGCGCTGGCGCCAGTTCTGAGGGGAGTGATGGCGCGGGGCGAACACAATGGGGCGAGGCAGAGGCATAACAGTGCATCATTTGCTTAGGAATGGCGGCGTGTCGAGGGGCGCCGGGCAGGGAGCGACGCGCGCCCCGCCACGCACGCTGTTATGAGTGAGGGACGCGGAGCAGACATTAAAAACAGGGAAAAACGGACAGATGGAACACGGAGCTAGGAAGGAGGAGGAGCGTGAGGCAGGCTTGAACTTGGAGCGAACCTGAAGAAACAGAGAAAAACTGGAGGAGGAGGAGGATATGTGGGAGGAAGAGGAGATGGAGGAGGAGGAACGTCAGAGGGAACAGAGGCCAGGGAGTGTGAACAAAGGAGTGGACGGAGCAGGGCGAGGGAAAGAGGAGTGGCCGGCTTGTGACTGCCCGCCGCCTTGCTTCCCCCTCGCTGTAATGGCTCCCTTCATGAGGCCCTGCGTGAGGAGCGATGCACAGCCCTCCTCCTCCTCCTCCTCCTCCTCCTCCTCCTCCTCCTCCTCCTCCTCCTCCCAACAACCCTTTACCTCCGGAACTCCACGCGTAGGGCAGACATAACACCCACTTCTACTTCTACAACAACTACTACTAATACTTCTACTACTACTACTGTCCTTTCTACCTCATATTCTATTCTTAATGTTCCTCCTCCCTCCTTCTACCGCTCCTACTACTACTACTACTACTACTACTACTACTACTACTACTTCTGCAGCAGGCTACACATATTAGACAAACGCGGCGGGCCCTGCATCACTCTGAGGCACACCGCTGCGTCAGGGGTGATGTCTGTGTATTGATGTGACGGTGACTCCGCCGCCGCGTGTGCCTGGGTCGCCATCTGCTGCTTGAGAGAGAGAGAGAGAGAGAGAGAGAGAGAGAGAGAGAGAGAGAGAGAGAGAGAGAGAGAGAGAGACCCACTCTTTGCTCACACAGACACAACCGCCAGTATACACACACACAATGTTATTTTACTTGAGGGTTAAGATATAAAAGAAAAAAAAAGTAATAATAATAATTGTTACAGCAGCTGACAAGGCAAGGAATGGAGGGAGTCTCATAACTTCCCACAGAAAACGGAAAGAGCAGATGTTTTCTGAGTTAAAAAAAAAAAAAACTAAATAAAAGCAAGAAAAAATATAAAGAGATTATAAGGAAAATAATAATAGTAGTAGAAGTAGTAGTAGTAGTAGTAGTAGTAGTAGTAGTAGTAATAATAATAATAATAATAATAATAATAATAATAATAATAATAATAATAATAATAATAATAATAATATGATAAATGAAAACATCACTAAGTAATAACAGCTGAAACTTTTAATGTATATTATTTTTTTTCCATTTAATACATAACCACCTCTCTAATAATAATAATAATAATAATAATAATAATAATAATAATAATAATAATAATAATAATAATGTTGAGTGTTTCCTCGTAACCGATGGTGTGGTGGTGGTAGTAGAGGCGATGGTGGTGGTTGGCGATGGCGGTGGTGGTGGTGGTGGTGGTGATAGAGGCGATGGTGTTGGTGGTGGTGGTGGTAGAGGCGACGGTGGTGGTGGTGGTGGTGGTGGTGGTTGTGAAGGTGGCAAGGAATTTATATAAGGTAGAAGCAAATCGGTGTTGGTGGCGAAGGAAGGGAGAGTGAGTCAGGGGAGGGCGATGGGGAGAGAGAGAGGGGAGAGGGATGGAGGGAAATGGGGAGCGGGAGGGGAGCGCTCGAGGGGCTTGAGGGAGGGGAGAGAGCGCTTGAGGGGAGAGTGCAGCCACGTCTGGGAATAAAGGGGAAGCACTTGGGGGAGAGAGAGAGAGAGAGAGAGAGAGAGAGAGAGAGAGAGAGAGAGAGAGAGAGAGAGAGAGAGAGAGCGGAGGAATAAGAGAGAGAGCGGGGCGAAAAGATTAACGAAGACAGTTGGAAATCCTAT
Organism: Scylla paramamosain; assembly: GCF_035594125.1. Classification (NCBI taxonomy): domain Eukaryota; kingdom Metazoa; phylum Arthropoda; class Malacostraca; order Decapoda; family Portunidae; genus Scylla; species Scylla paramamosain. The sequence continues at coordinate 27,035,215 of NC_087157.1, forward strand.
AGTCCCCGCTATTTCCCCGCCAAGGAGAGAGAGAGAGAGAGAGAGAGAGAGAAAGAGAGAGAGAGAGAGAGAGAGAGCGGCAGCGTGGTTTGATGGGTAAGGGCGTGCATTGGGTGGTAGTGAGTAACGAGCAGGCAACCATCAGCCTGTCAGCCGCTCATGTCGCGGGGGCATCGAGTGTCCCTCCCACAATCACGGGATTACCAATAGCTGTGTGCTGTAATGTGCCGCCGCCGCCGCCGCCACCGCCACCGCCGCCGCTCTGCCGCCACCCCCCGCCGCCGCCGCCACCAGTGTCGCGGGACATGTGGCCGCGACATCGCCATTCTCGTAAAAGGCGACAACCACGACCATCAGTGTATAGATTTGCCGTCAGCCGCGACAGAATCTCCCGAAGCTGT
>NC_087157.1:27043115-27090615 GCF_035594125.1 Scylla paramamosain
TTTTTTTTTGGGGGGGGTCTTGTTAATTTTGTTGTTTTTCTTTTCTTCTCTTTTTTTTCACTTTTTCGTCTTTTCTTTCGCTTAATCTCTTTCTGTCTTTTGTATGCCTTTTCCTGTTTTTTTTTCTATTTCTCTTTTGTCTATTTTTCTGTCTTTTCTTTTTCACGATTTCACTTTTCTCATTTTTTCTTTATTTATTTTTTTTTATTTATTTATTGTTTTATTTTATCTTATTTTTTTGTCTATACATATATTCCTCCTCGGTCACTTTTTTTTTTCTTTCCTCCATAATTCTCCCTTCACTTTTCCCCATGTCTCTCCTTTCCCGTTTTCCCCTTCAATCCCCCTTTCCTCACATCTCCGTTTCTTGTACCCTTTCTCCAATCTCACATTAACAACCCAACTCCACTCAACTCCACAACAAAATCTCACGCTTTTCGTCTCTTTCCTTCCTCACCCACCGCGCGCCGCCCCTCGCCACTGCTGCTCCACCTCCTCGCGCCCCTCTGCCAGTTCACCCTGTGGTCCGCATCCCCAACCAGCTGGTGGGGGCGCCGGTGGGAACCAACGTGACCCTGGAGTGCGAGGTAGAGGCGAGTCCCAAGTCCATTAACTTCTGGACAAAAATTATGGACGAGCAAGGTAAGACGGGACCAAATATTGAAACTCTTCAGCACCGCACCTCCGCTACTTTCCAAAGGCTCTCTATAGTTGAAGTTGCACGTGGTTTCAAGGGTGTTTTTGTGGTTGTACTCTTAGTCACAGAATAACAAGATGTCTTTATTATTAGCATTATAAACACTCTTGAGAACCTGGTTATTATAGTTATCTCTGTGGTCTTTGAAAATACTCCTGGTGAGAGAGCAAAGCGTTTCTGAATGAAGGAGAGAGAGAGAGAGAGAGAGAGAGAGAGAGAGAGAGAGAGAGAATAAGTCTGTGAGCTTCAATGATTCGGTGAACATTTTCCTCGTAAAAAGTTGTCCTACGCCTTACACACACACACACACACACACACACACACACACACACACACACACACACACACACACACACACACACACACACACACACCATAAAAACATACACACAAACTTTGACCAACAACATGTGGTCTTGTCAGTTGATCCCTCCTTCCTTCCCTCCCTCCCTCCCTTCCCTTCCTTCCCTCCCTTCCTAACTCACTCCCTTCCTCGGTCTGTCTCCTCCTCCATCCCTCAGTCCTTTCTTGCCCACCATCCCTCCCTTCTTCTTTTCCCCTTGAGAATTTCCTTACCCTAATATCTTTCAAAACTCCTCCTCCTCCTCCTCCTCCTCCTCCTCCTCCTCCTAACCTTCCTTAATATCTATCCTTAACTCATCTCCAGTTCACATTCTCCCTAACACACACCCCATCCCTTCGTCACACCTATAAGCACATCCTTCTTTGTGCTATCACCTCTCAGATTCACAGCTTCTTTTATCCGAAACGCCGCACACACATCCCAAAGACACAAATATACATGTCTTATTCACTTTCTTGTCAACTCGTACATGTTCTTCATACCCGCTGTCCTTTTGTCCAGGCTTGATATCAACACATAACTATAAAAGCTTAAGTTATTGAATGTTTCTGCGTAACACCACAATTTTTAGTAGGTTGCAATTGAAGTTCTTTGGGTTTTCAAGGGTGTTTTCATGATTCCAGTGATAGTTCAACAAGGATTCTGCATCGTCGTGAAGAAAACACCTATGAAAACCCGACCAGTCACCTCTGTGGGCTTTTGAAATAAGCACGGTGAGAGGGCAAAACGGTTAAGAATCTTGAAACTTTGAACTTATTAATTTTATAGCTCTTGTCTTTAAAAATGGTTTGCAGTCACTTGGTCCTGGGACGTATGGTAAAGTTAACTCAGCTCATGTAAGCCTCAAGTTCAGATGATCCTTAAGACAGATCGACCTGAGAGCAAATAGGCCTCAGGACGCTTGGTACTTATAGACACATGGTACCCAAAATGTTCCTAGACTCAGACGTCTGGATTACAGGTTTCGTGAAGACAGCATGTTGATCCACACACACAATATAATGTTTTTCCAACCCATCCATTACTCATTCAGCCATATCCACCCATCCACTCAACCACTCAACCATATCCACCCACTCACATCCACCCATCAACAGCCACTGACTCACACTCACCCACCCAACCACCTCCGTTAGCCCATCCGTCCAGCCACCCACTCAACCGCATCCACCCAACGCACACTACCTGCAGGCCCATCCATCCACCCATCTCCTATCCACTAACCCACCCACTCATCCCACCCACACCCACCAAGCCATCCACTCTATCATCCACTGCACATTGACCTACCCATCCACGACCACAGTCACCCACTAATCCATCCACCCATCCATCCATTGTCTGCTGACCCTCCACCAATCAGTCGTTCCATCCACTTAGACAGAGAGAGAGAGAGAGAGAGAGAGAGAGAGAGAGAGAGAGAGAGAGAGAGAGAGAACACAATATCACGTGCTTATACTTGTAATCGGGTTTAATATTTCTGTGGTACTCTTGCTCCTACTCGGATTCAAAGTGATCGACAATTTTACGAGCACTTAAAGGTACAACAGCAGCAACAACAACAACAACAACAACAACAACAACAACAACAACAACAACAACAACAACAAATGAAAAAGATAAAAGCGCAGTTAGGTATTTGATGTATAGGTGGACGTAATGTCAGGGTGATAATAGTAAAATAGTAACAGTTACAGTAATAACATTAATAACAAGAAGAGAGAGAGAGAGAGAGAGAGAGAGAGAGAGAGTGTGTGTGTGTGTGTGTGTGTATTCACAGGCTTTGTTTGCTGCGCATGCTCCCCAGACCCAGACGTTACGCTCTTTCCCGCTCCTTTCCTCTGTGTTTCTAGCCCATCTCAAGACAGCACGTCACACTGTAGACAGGCGGGAAACTTCACGTCTTCAGTTTGAGCATGGGCGCCATTGTAACCGGATGTATTAAGTGTCAATGCTATTACTGGAATTTCACTGCGAGACATTTCAACGGTACCTACATTTTGTGTTCGTGACAGGCCTTGTAAGTATATATTATCTGATAAGGTTAGGTTAGGTTAGGTTACATTAATGTCCTTAGGGATTATGGTACTTTAGGTTCGGTTAGCTGCAGGACAACACACACACACACACACACAGGTAGGGAAGAGGAAGAAGATAGGCGAAGTGGGATGACCTGGGCGGATAGGTGACAGGGATAAGCAGGTGGGGGTGGAGAATGGGGGGAATAGAAGACTGAACACACACACACACACACACACACACACAGCCAAAATTAATCCTGAAAATAAATAAGTAACCCCAAAATAACGAGTAAGGCAGAGTGGCCGTCATCTCCTCTGCTGGGATCGCCGCCTCCGCCATGATGGTTTGTCGGAGTCTGGCCAGATTCAGATTTATTTTTTACTTTTATTCCTTAACTTGTTTATTTCTGCTTCTAAGTAAGTTTTTTTTATGGTTTCTAAAAGTATTTTGTTATGTTTTTAAGTGGTTTAATGTTTAAGGGAAATATAGTGATTTAGTTGTTTATGTGTAAATAACGGTTGGATTTTTTTTTTTTTTTCGAAATGCTTTTAGTGATTTTTTTCGGACTTTTATTAAATATTAATTGCTTCAAAAAATTGCTCATAGTTTTTCTTTGTCTTTTTTTTTTTTAAAGTTAAGTCAAATACGAGTATGTGGACTTTAGAGTGATTTATAATCCTGTTAAAAGTCGAAATTTTAACGGTTTTTTTTTTTCTTTTTTTCTTTATTTGAGGTTTTGACGAACTTTAAATTGTTTGCAAAAATATTTCATATTTTTTTGTGTTTTTCACTGCTGTCAAATCAAATTGGTGTACTTTATTTTATTTTTTTAAGTCGTTTGAAGGTTCCAACATTTTTTACCTTTTTTTTTTGTGAATGTTTATTTCTGCCTCTAAGTAACTTTAAATTCTTTGGAATAATATTTTTTTTTTTTTCTTGTTAAGTCACAATGGGTGGACTACTCAATCGTTTTAATGGGGTCAAGGTTCCAACATCATTGTTCAGAATTTTTATTTTCTATTTCTTTATTACTATTCAGGTACGAAATGTTTTGATATTCACGGTAATAGTTAAAGTATATGGCAAGTCATAATATATAAAACAATCGAGTGTAGCTGTCTTTTTTTTTTTAAGGGTCATTTTCAAAATTAAATAACTACGCATAATAAAAGACTTGTGACGTCATCAGCTTGGCCGCTGTGAGATAGGGTTGGAGGGAGGACTCGGGGGGAGGACAGGGGTGTCGCCAAATAAGCCAAAGACAAGTAGTCTGTAGTCTGCAATATGCAGCCTGTAGCATGCAGTATGCAAACTGCAGCCTTCAGCCTGTAGTCTGCAGCCTGTATCCTGCTGCTTGCAGCCTGTAGCCTGTAGCCTGTTCCACTGGTCAACCACTCAGTTCGTTAACCAGTTCCTACCAATCTCTTTCCTAAACTAAAATTGCCTACCTTATATCCGTTATCTCGAGTTCTACCCGGATTGTTTACTATAAGGATGTCACTTATTCATTTTGTTAATTCCTTTTAGCCATTTCAATACTTCTATCATGTTCCCACGTGGGCGGGTAGGTGGATAGATGAATAAGTAGGTCAATGGATGGGTGCGTGAGTGGGTGGATGGGGAGTTTCGAGTCAGGAGTGGCTGGATGGGTGGGTATGTTTTTTTTCAAAGGCCACAGAGATAATCAGTCGGGTTATTAAGACAGTTTATGTAGTAAATAATGTATAAACTCTCTTAATCTATTCCTAGAACGATAAAAAATTAAAAACTCTTGTAATTTAAACTATATTGAGCCTTTTCAATGTAGTGGAGGTGCAGCGTAGAGGCATTTCAGAATATGGCCCTTAAACCTTTGAGTCTGCCACTGCACACTCCCTCACTTTCCTCCAACCCCGGCAGGCCCTCAAATCGTGGACAGCCGGCGGTACGTGAACAAGGAGATCGAGGTGAACCAGTACACGCTGAAGATGCACCTCACCATTCTCGACCTGGAGGAGGACGACTTCACCCACTACAGCTGCACCGCCAAGAACTCGCTCGGGGAGGTGAAGGGAAAGATCAAACTCTACGGTGAGTTACAGAAGGAAGGAGAGGGTGAGAGAGAGAAGTGATGCCTTGCCTTACCTTACCGATGTGCCGTGTCTTTGATGTCTGATATTGTAGGGGAAAGTAAGGGAATGATTTATGTTATTGTAGGGGAAGGTAAGAGAAGAGTATCTTTTTATAGAGATGCCAACGTTGAAGTGATGCTACCATGCCAATATTGTGTAGTTTTTTTTTTCTTTCTTTCTTTTTTGTGAATTTCTCATTAGATATATAATGTGAAATTTAAACTCTGGTAATTGTACGGTGAGTCTAAAAAAGGAGGCAAGGAAGGGAGGGAGAGATTGAGAGTGAGGGACAAACAGTACGGTGAGTCTGAGTAAAAAGGAAGGAAGGAAGGAAGGGATTGAAAATGAGGGAAAAACTTTACGGTAGCTCTAAGAAGGAAGGCAGGCAGGAAGGAAGGAAGGAAGGAAGGAAGGGATTGAAAGTGAGGGATAAACTATTCAAGTAAGAGAAGGAAAGGAGGCACTGAGAGTGAAGAAAGAAAAGAGGTCCTGGGTTTGGTTTGTGTGTGTGTGTGTGTGTGTGTGTGTGTGTGTGTGTGTGTGTGTGTGTGTGTAGGGAGAAAGTTTTAGTTGGACGTGTTGGGGAAGTGAGGAAAGGTCGTGGGTTTTTGGGAGCGTGTAGGAGACGGGAGAGGAAAGTTTTAGTCACGGTGGAGAAATAGGAAGGTTATGATGGAAATGTGAGTATGTGTGTGGAAGTAGATGAGGGGAAAAGTTGTATGGTGTGAGTGATGGAAGACACGTATTTACTCAAAGACATCGTACCTTTACTCATTAAAAAGAACACCTTGAAGAACCACAAAAACACATTAACCTTTAAGAATCTAAAAGAAAAAGCGCATTTGTTATCAGAACTCAAAGACACACACACTTTAACCTTAAAGAAACCAAAAACAAAACGCACTTTCAAGAACGAAAGAAAACACACCAGTACCTTCTAGGACGTAAAAAAAAAAAAAGAAAGAAAAAAGCACATTACGTTCTAGAATCTAACCCTTTTTTCCCCTCCGCAGAAATTCCCCTGCCCAAGCCGCTCACCACGCCCCAAGAGGTCCTGGTGGGCACAGTGGGCGGCGAGGACGACAACCTCATCCCGCACACCCGCCACGATCAGCTCATTCCCCTCACCGAAGACAAGCAGGCGGCCTCACCTCGCCAAGGAAAGCCCTCCGCCACACGCCCTCCGCCTCCATCCCGCCCCAGGAACACCCACGCTGTGCCATACTCCCCCGAGGAACCCAGGGGAGACAGGGGGACAGGTGCAGGCGCGGCGACCCCCCTCCTGGGCCCCATCCTCGCTGCCCTACTGGTGGTAATACTGGTGCCCCGTGTCTCGTGGTACCGGGGGCTGTGGTGAGGCTGTGGGGCTGCCCTGTTCGCTCAAGCCGCCCCATTGATAGGTGTTCCCAGTCCCCAGTCCCCCAGTCAGTCCCCTGTTCCCAAGTTCCCAGCCTCGACCCTCCTTAGCCCCGTCAGTCCCTTTTCTCTGTTGGTTATTGATTTTTTTTTTCTTTTAGCAATCTCCATCTTTTTTTTTTGCCATCTTGTTCGTCTTGCCGTTTATTCTCTCTCTCTCTCTCTCTCTCTCTCTCTCTCTCTCTCTCTCTCTCTCTCTCTCTCTCTCTCTCTCTCTCTCTCTCTCTCTCTCTCTCTCTCTCTCTCTCTCTCTCTCTCTCTCTTCCTTCAGGTCATCCAAGCAGGCCACCTTCTCCAGGGGCTCCCAAGTTCCTAATGTAGACAGCATTCTTCCCTCCTCCTCCTCCTCCTCCTCCTCCTCCTCCTCCTCCCTCCTCCCTCCTTCCTCCTCCTCCTCCTCCTCCTCCTCCTCCTCCTCCTCCTCGGGGCACCAGCATCTCGTCTGTGGTCGTCTGTCACAATCCCCCACCGCCCCTTTGTCTTCCCCATCTCCCTTCCCCTTCTCTCTTCACCCTCCACCTTCCCCTCTGACGCTCCTTGTTTCCTCCTCCTCCTCCTCCTCCTCCTCCTCCTCCTCCTCCTCCTCCTCCTCCTCCTCCTCCTCCTCCTCCAAAAGGTCTGTTGCTGTTTGTTTCCCTTTATTCTTTGTATTCTTTTGTATTCTTCTTTTTCCTCCTCCTCCTCCTCCTCCTCCTCCTTCTCCTTCTCCTTCTCCTCCTCCTCCTCCTCCTCCTCCTCCTCCTCTCTCCCATTTACTAGTTAATTACCTTACACTCACCCTTGTTCCTCCTCCTCCTCCTCCTCCTCCTCCTCCTCCTTCTCATCTTTCCCTTCCATCTGTTCCCCACTTCTCTCCCATCCCTCCTCCTCCTCCTCTTCCTTCTCTTCTGTTGTGATCCACTAACCGCAGAAGTGAAGGGGGGGCGGAATGAAGGGGAGATGCGCCCCCCATTCCTCTTCCTCGTCCTCCTCACGAATTAGTACACACACGCTGATTCCTCCCCTCCTCCTCCTCCTCCTCCCCCCCAACCTTTTCCTCCTCTCTCTCTTCCAATCCCCCTCCGCCTCCTCTCTCCTCCTCCTCCTCCTCCTCCTCCTCCTCCCCCCCCCAACCTTTTCCTCCTCTTTCTATTCCAATCCTTCTCCGCCTCCTCTCTCCTCCTCCTCCTCCTCCTCCTCCTCCTCCTCCTCCTCCTCCTCCTCCTCCTCCTCCTCCTCCTCCCCCCGAAAAAAATGTAAGGGGGGACTAATCCTCCCAGACTTTGATTAATTAATTCCTGAACACATCGTCTGTTGCGTATTAATGTATAAAGATAAAATATAATGTGCGTCCCGTGTGTGTGTGTGTGTGTGTGTGTGTGTGTGTGTGTGTGTGTGTGTGTGTTTTGTTTTTGTATACATACGTACACGTAGGAAGAGGACTAGAGAAGGAAAAGATATAAGAGGGAATTTTGAAGCGATGAAGGAAAAAAAAAGAAAAAAAGGAATTATTTGAAACGTGGAACAATGTAATAGTCTAATAATAATAAAGTGTAGAGTAGTGTGTGTGTGTGTGTGTGTGTGTGTGTGTGTGTGTGTGTGTGTGTGTGTGTGTGTGTGTGTGTGTTCTCTCCATGATGTGATAATGAGTGTACGTACATGCGTGTAAAGTATATGTGTGTATGTACGTACGTGAGTATGTACGTATGTATGTAAGGGAACACGTGTATGCTTATTCGTGTGTGTATACCGTGTACGTGTACTGTACGTGTGCGTATTACTTGCTCCCTTCACGGTTCCGTTCTGGCGTCTGTGTATACACGTGTCCCTGTGTGTGTGCGTGTGTGTGTATGTGTGTATGTATGTATGTGTCTGTGTACGACTGATTACTGTGGTCTTGTTGGTCTGCTAGCTTCCTCCTCCTCCTCCTCCTCCTCCTCCTCCTCCTCCTCCTCCCTAAAACTCACATATCAAGGTTACTGGCCACCTTCCCCTTCCCCCTTCTCTCCCCCTCCCCTCCTTTCCCCTCCCCTTCCACCTGCCCCTCCCCTGGCCAGCTCCTCCCCCCTATGGATATATCTGTAACATATAACTTGTAAATATTAATTGCAATGTTGATATGGTTGTTAGTACAGCTTCCTCCCTCTCCCCATCCCCACTCTTCCCCTTTACATACACGCACACATACACCCTCCCTCCCCCCTTCTCTTCTCACTCCTCTCCCATACTCTTCCTCACACTCCCTCCCTCTCCCCTCCCCCCACACGACTCTTACGTGGTTAAATGTGCATATATATATTAAAGAGATACATTTATATAACATAACGTAGAGTGATGCTGTGACAATAAAAAGTATTAAGTTAAACCTGGTTCGTGGTGGCCTCTCCTGCTCCTCCTCCTCCCTGCTGCACACACACACACACACACACACACACACACACATAGATAGTTATTTTATTGAGCACAGATTACAAACATAGCATGATTCCAATAATTAGCATGGTACAACATATCGTTCTAACACTAAACGCATTAAAAACGACTAAAAAATGAAAAACATAAAAGATACACACACACACAAAATTATATGTGATTCTACTAACAAAATAATTATTAAATTGCTAGACATAAGAGGTACAGTAGTAGTAGTAGTAGTAGTAGTAGTAGTAGTACTAGTAGTAGTAGAAGTAGTAGTTGTAGTAGTAGAAGTAGAAGTAATACTTATAGAAATAATAAAAAAAAACATGATTACTGACAATTCAAGGAGAGTAATTACTTCTACTGTGTTAGCCAGCTTAAACCAATGTAACAATAACAGCATTCGTAATCACAGAAATTAGCAGAGCGGTGTAATATACTCAAGCTGCAGGAGTTCTGTACACGAGGGGAGGGTGAGAAGGGCTCGAGGGGAGAGGGGAAAGCGGGAGGGAGGAACGAAGCAGCGGATATAATCATGTTAAGGGCGGAGGAGGGAGATGGGGTGTCTAGCCTGTCTGGCAGCGGTGGGTCGGTCGTGTGTCAGTCATGTCTCCCCTCGCCCCTCTCTCCTCGCTACCGGGAGAACCAAGGGAGGAAGTGCTTAAAGAAATAGGTATGTGAATAGTGAACTTGAATTTATGTAAGGAAAGAGAGTGCGATACAGAAACATATATTAATGTATAGTTAACTTGTATTGGTGTAGAGGAAGAGAGAACGATAACCACGTACATTGGTAAAAATAAATAAATAAATAAATAAATAAAAATAAGAACATTGGTATATAAGTGCAGAGAGAATTATAGAGACAAAAATATTTATTGTAATCAAAGGACACGTACTATTTCTTTCTTTGATATATCATCGCGCTCATACTCAAGGAATTAAAGTACGAAAAATTAATAAATAAATACAAGGCATATACATCTCGGCAGCAGCTTAATTGTTATTCAGCGAGAGAGGTGTGGATTCTCTCCTTTCTGCTCCTGTTTTGATATTCAGGGAAGAAACGTGGAGTTTTTATGAGCATTTTTATTTTTATTTATTTTTTATTTATTTTTATTTATTTTTTTTTTTACCCGTGATGCAGAAGCGGGAGAGGCGGCAAGAAAACACCAACGAAACGCGAAAGTCCGGAGGTGGGGAGTGTAGAGGTGTCCGAGTTTTTACAAGAGTTAAAAAGAGGCGGCGTGAGTGTCGGAGTGGTTGGTATACAAATAATGGCTTTTTGTTTCGTTATTTATTATTTTCTTCAAGCTTTGCGCCCGCTCTGAGTTATTGCGGGAAGGAAATAATGGGGTAAAGAATGGCAAATACATTACTAAGTCCATTATTCCGGGGAAAGAAAGTAAACATGAACTTTTGAGACGTCAGAATTTTTTTTTTTTTTTTTTTTTTGTAAGAAAAAGGAAGAAGGGAAAGTAAGTTACTTTTCTTCTGTGTAATGGAAACTAAATGATTGCGAGCGCACGTGGCAAGAATGTTGGTGGGAAGGAGGAAGGAAAAGGATTCAATGATAAAATTCCATTAGTAAATTATTGTTAGGATATGGACGAAAGAGTTACGGGAAGAGAGAAAACGTGATTTTGTTTTAATTATCAGTACGCGAAGCATCTGTAGGTATCAATTGCGATATTGTACAAAGGATTCAGCATTTATCTAAAATGAGAAAATGCACGTTACTACAGAGAGAGAGAGAGAGAGAGAGAGAGAGAGAGAGAGAGAGAGAGAGAGCCAAGTTTGTGAAGCTCGGTAGTGAACGAATTGGGAAACTTCTCACGATACGAATGGTTCTTGCAAGGGAATCATTAAAGTAAAGAAGACGACATGAATTAGCTTTGACCAAGGATAGATGATGTAGTGTACGTTCTTTGGTCTTGACTTCGAGACGCTTGCTTCGAGAATGGATCGTCTCAACTTCCCCTAGTGCGATCTGTCAACGCACGCTTGTCCTTCATACCCTAACCAGCTCATCTGATCCTAGCAAGATACCACACGGCTTTCTGAACGAACTTCTTCATTTGCTCATACTCTGAAGGCTCTTCTTGATTGTTGTGGCTGATGAAAACACAGATTCCTTTAGTGCATTGTGGCCTTTTTGATAGAGGTTAGTTGGGTCAGTGTTTAGTAGTGTGCTGTTTACTATCACAGTACGCGAAGGGAAGCACGTGTATTTCAGCTCTTGGGGGTGTGGTGTGAGGTATATCAGGGCTGAGAGTTGTTACATCGTCCTGCCCGCCCTGACCCGCCCCTCCCAGCACTCCAAGAGAAGGGCTGTGGTTGTGCGGCTTCAACATAGGTGTGGAAAGGGGTGTTACTCCCCGAGGAGTTAATAGGGTAAAATGAATAAATAGATACATGAAAGTAGAGTAGAACAAAATGACACGTCCATAACAACAATAGCAATAATACTAAAAGAAAAATAATAATAATAATAAAATAAATAAATAAATAAAACCCGACTAGTAATCCATGCTGTCTTTGAAAATTTTTCTTATATAAGTATTCAAAATAAGGGCATAGGTACCAACATCATGCATCATTTACACCACATCAAGATACACTAAAGCCAGAGAATAATATCTCTTGAGTCTATAAGGAGCAATATATGTGCGCTGATAAAGGAACGCAGGTCGTCTTTATTTTAAAACTGCACCTTAGGGAACCGTGATGCCTAGGCTACGGTGACTCAAAGAGATCATCAATATCCATAGGATCACCCACCCTGAAAGACCATAGAAGGAATGAAGTATACGAATAAATAACTAAATAGGTATATAAATGTGTGAATGAATAAATACAAACTAAGAAAATACAGCAAAAAAATATTATAAACTAAAGTTAGTACCATGCAAAATCAACACCAAATCATTAGATACATACGTAAATCAGATACCAGATAATATTCCGCCATCAAGTGGAAACCTCATTAAACACGCTAAAGTAAAGATAGGTACCGCATCCCCGTACCAGCCTTAAGGGATTCACGATGAGGTTTCTCGGGGCATATAAAAAATCTGAGATCATCGACGCTGCAAATCGTATTTCACTTACAACAGCTTCAGTACATACACTATATAGCTTCACAGGCATTACTATTTCACAACATAATAATGTATTTCAGATCTGTCAAATGAAAGATGCACATACACAAGGAAAAAGGGAAAATGCATACTGTTAAAGCTCATCATTCTTGTATACATGATACGCGAGAACCTGAGATATCAGAGCGCATGAATTTCGATCTTATTGAATAAGGAATTTTATATAAACACGTACGCAGTACACTAAATGGTTTCCTTGTAGCATCAAATAATTCTGAGAATCGTCCTGTAACAGCCTCCCATTCATTGCCCCATAATCTAACTTAAACAAATAAACCTATAAATTTAATTGTACTAAATGCGCCCCTGCCTTGTCATCTGGTGGCTTTCTCTCAGGAGCAAGCGCGATTCAGGTGAGTGGCATAACAAAGAAGTCCACAAGCAGCACGCAGGGAGATTGGGAGCACATTCTCCAAAGAGGTAACTGGGAAGATCTTTTTTTTTTTTATACACAGAACTCATGACGTCTTCAAGAAAAACACAACGTGTTCACTCCTATTCTTCGTTAATAGTTCAGCAAATGATCACTACGATTTTTTTTTTTTTTTTTTCTTTCTGAAGATAAATTTAGTTATTAGATTGGGTGAATTACCTTGAGCCTACTTTAATGTCTGGTTAATATAACGGCTAATCTCTGAGGGGCTCCACACTACTTGTAAAAGAGCTGCTTGATTGTTGTACTTCGAAAGCTTCACATGTTAACAGGTGGTATGAAAAAGCTTGGTAAGTGCTACGCATTCATGACTCAGTTTAATTAGTCCAGAACCACCAAATATCATCAGTTTCGTGTCAGTTTATAAATTACTTCATCCGAACTACGTGATGGAAAGGATGATGACTTATTGTTCCTTTAGGTGATGTTCATAGCCTACTGTGACTTGCATACCGAAGATGTGATATTGACAGAAAGGATCTTCAACGGGCATTGCGCATTATTGCAGTTCCGTTGGCTCCAAATCCAATCGTCAGGTAAGAGTTACATACATATATCCTGGAAAAGTTGAGTGACGCTTATATCATCACACAAAGCTCTCATCACTCACGTATCGCTCAGGTATTTCCACTTCCACCTCAATAGAGAAGGAACTGCTCAATGGAGACTTGCGTGTTAATACTTCAACTTCTTTTTTTCATATTACTTGATTAAATCTCATGTATATATACGTGCCAGTGTATATAAGATTCACAAAGGAATGTTAAACCTCCGTTATATTTCTTTGGGAAGACAAAAAGAAGGGAGTGGCTGTCAGGAAATACCAAAGGTTGGCGTCATAACTAAATCATTACCTCAACATTATAAGTAAATAAGAGCACCTCCCACATACCTTACTGAAGGAAAAGTTATTTAATAGTGAGGTATCATTAAAACAACATGACACCTCAAAAAAAGTGAGGTCTTCAGGTGGCAGTGACGCGGTGTCAGGGTGTCGGAATAAAAACAAATTATTACTCAAGCCTTCAAACATTTCGAATACAGAAATACAGAATGGCATATGCCGCATAATTTACTGTAGAAAAGGTTATTCAATAGTGAGATAGCATTACAGAACACCAAAAAGTGTGGCCTTCAGGTGGCGGTTGTCTGGCCCTCTAGCGGCGAGTGTCGGCGGCCACGTGTAGGAGGTAAACATCAGCTGCTCCTGACATCATGACGTGAGTACTCTTCATATGTTCATCTTTTCTTCTTTCCTCAGCCTCCTCATCCCTTACAGAGATATCCACACTGTACAGTACACTTTCCTTACCCTGCCCTGTGCTTCAGAACTGCTGGGATGGATGAGTTTCATGGATACAAGCGTGGTCAGTTCCTCACTCCCTTTGACAGCTGGTTCAACTTTCCCTTGGGCTTAGTCAGGTTTTAGGACTAGAAGTTGTTTTAGGATGACTGATCAAGCTAGATTTTGGTAAATTTATAGTTTAAGCCAATGTCCCCAATCTCTACCCACGGCCCACGGCGTTATTATTAATTTCCGACAAGTAGTGTAATCATTAGAAATGATGTGAATAGTGAGAAGAACAAAATGAGGTAGGTTATTACCACGTAGTGTGTAATGGCTTAAACTATAATAAAACCTAGATTTTTGGAGATGGAAATAATCAAACCCTATTAATATCTAGACACTGACTGTGTATTTCTGGGGAGAATATAACACTTTTTGTCAAATCGTAATATACACACTGAAGGGGTCTGCATTGAAATTGGTGAACTGAATGAATAAAAACGTTGGTGTTATTTCAGTATTATCCATAGAACTTCATGGGGGTGATTAGTCAAGCTGAGTTTTTATGGACTTAAAAATTTTTAGTGATTAGTGAACGAAACCTAGTAAAATCGGTAGTGAGTGAAAGGTGTGGTCATTTTAAGTAAACGGAATGTGGCTTACCAAAATCTTTACCGGCGATTGTTTACATTGATGGTTTTAAGAAGTTATGGAACAGACTACTCACAGGAACTCATCATTAGTGTTATTTGGTTTGTGCAGACCACACATGCCTGGTACAACTTAGCTGTACCTTTTTAGCATTTTGTAAGTCTTTTCCTTATGAGGAGTGTTAATTCTTTATCTGGTTTATCAGTTATAAAGTGATAATAATCCTGACATCAATATTTATTCTAATTATCATGTTTTAAGTGAGTAGCTATGGTTAAGTTAGGTCATAATAATAATTTAACAACCGTAATAGTTTTTTTTTTTTTTTTTTTCATTATATATTGAAAAAAAAATTAGTTCTACCTGATTACTAATCAGCAGTCACTCTTTCCCACTCCATTCCTCCCCCAAAAACTTCAGTTATGTTATATGACATGTGTCTGTATTCTAAACCAGACCAGAAGTAACCATATTATATAGAAAATTTTTAATATACTCTTTCCCTATAATCACCTACCAAAGTTGATTAGCATAGTTACCTCCTAATGGGGATATCCCAAGACACTTTGGTGGTGTTTTTATGATAAAATTTTTTGTTGCTATGGTCACTGGGTGGTTTGGATCGTGCTCGCACTGTCAAACCAGGAAGAGTTTCAGTTGAATGTCTTAGACTGTTTTGCAGTGGCTGGCTGAATAACTGTTTAATAATTCCAGGCACCTCAAAACTTACCATACCATGAAAATAGTTCTGTAGTCAAAATTGGCAAACTCCCACAAACTGAAATTTACCATCTCTTCTACCTGCAGAGAGAGAACACGTATCTTCTTCGTTACATCTTACAGTGTGTATGAGGGATGTGGATATAGTGCCCATGACATATGAGAAACTTTAATAAAATATTTGGAAAGAAAGATCATAAATTTCAGACTCCTGATTGTGACACATATTTTTGGAACTGAAAAGAGAACAATGAAACTATAGTCACACTGCTCATGCCACTTTTACATACAATCATAGGAGGGTTTGATTTTCTAATGGTACCTCTATGAACCATAACTCCAGCTTTCATTAAATTTCATTTATGTATGGCCTTGTTGATGTAGTTTATAGATTTTTAGTTATTTCCATCCATGGATGTATGTGACCAGCTGTGCTATGCCAACGCTCCTGGGATGTGGTATGGTGGTCCATGAGACTATCCCTTTCCACCAGGGATACCAACAAGACTAATGGTGTGAATGATGTGTGTGTGATTGTGTGGTGTTTTGTCCAGGCCAACCTGTATGTGATTGCTAACCTGGTATATAGATAGATTTATTTGTTCATTTATTTATTCAAATGTTTATATGTCTGCTCTCAGTATTCACATACATACACATTTTTTCCATCTTTCAAAGCAGCAAGAGCCACACTAACTTTTAATACCATGATGTTTATTTTTCATTTTGCAGATCCAAAGTGACATTCAAGATCACCCTCACCTCAGACCCCAAGCTGCCCTACAAAGTGTGAGTGTTGTCCTGTGGTGCTGTATAGTTATTTTTTTTATATTGGAAAAGTATGGGAAATATTATTGTAGTAGTGTGAAAAGCCTGTGATGCTTTTTAGTGGCGTGATGCAGAAACCCATTATATGTCCTAACCTTTTGTGAGATTTAACACAATACACATATCAAAACTGAAACAAACAATACCACATACACAGCTACCTCTCATAATATTGTGGAAATGCTGTTTGTTAGTTTTCACCATGTTTGTGTAGAAACAGGACAGTCGAAGCAGACCAAAAATCACTCTTGGTCTTGCCACAACTCAAAATGTGTTTGACTTACATGCAATTGTGAGTTCCTTGTCATGAGTTTGTTTCTGGGTGATAGCCTCTTGTGGTCAGTTTATCCTGCCTTCATATAAATTTTTTCAGTGTACCATGATGTTATAATATGTATAGTGCATGACATTTGCCTGGTGGTTGAGGAGGTGGAGATCTGAAGGATTGATAAGTTACTCTCATTATATTGCTATAAAAGGTTTGAAGAATAGTCTGTACATTTATACTGTAACTTACCATAAACAGACTATCTGCTTCCATCTTTAGTCCAAAAATTATGAGAGAAAACTTAAAAGTCCCATGTTTACCAAACTAGTGGCATCTTACATTCCAAAAATTGGTTTAATAACAATATACTGTACACCAAATGTAAAAGGTGTAAAGACAGCAATCATGATTTAAGAACTCAAACAACCTCAAGTTTCCCAACAACAAATATGTGCATAGGCTGTGTGCCAGTGCTGTGACAGTGATTTAAAGGAGTCCATTGTGTATTGATAACTTTTGTTGCAACCGCAGTTGTGATATGAGACTTAATATGATGCAGACATTGTGCATCAGAAAAGTAGCTGCTTAACAGCTGTGAGTGGTGGGTCATAGTTTTGTTAATAAATCAGTTACTAAGAGTACTCAGTTTGCCTTTGTCTGCCTATCTCATGTTTCTTTTTTTCATAGTAGTGAGGCTTGAACCTCATGACTGTTTCATATCATCTTACTGTGCTAGTAACTGTATCACCTTGCTTACATATATAATAAGTTTCCCAGGAACAATTCCACTCTAGTCCCTCTGTGTGTTTGCCTGAGACAAAAGTGTGTGTGTGTGTGTGTGTGTGTGTGTGTGTGTGTGTGTGTGTGTGTGTGTGTGTGTGTGTGTGTGTGTATGTGTGTGTGTGTGTTTTAGATTGCATTGGTTTTACCAGAATGACAGTGGTTGATGCCTGATAAGCTGAAACATGAGAGGTTTAATTATTAAGATAACAATCTAATTGGATTGCACACTTTTCTAATTTATGAAAATAGGAATTAGTCAAAATCTTGAACTGTGCAAATGAAAATCCTAATTAAATTATTATGTGGAGTTTTATTATCAAGTTTAATCCCTCAGTGTGGTTTGCTTGAGAAGAGGGATTACCACTGAGGAGAAGGAAGAGTAATTGCCTAAACTTGCTCATGTAGACAAAAATTTAAGTAAGACATAGAGATAAAGCACTGTATAAGAAGGCACTTGGTGTCATGTATAGCAAGACTGAAGGTTATTGAACCACCCAGTCTGAGAGCAAGCACTAAAGAAAGCCTCCCTCCCTCTTCCAGCAGATGAGACCTGAATGATCTTAAAGAAGAGCCAAGTGTCTTCTTGCCTGGAAAATGAAGAGTGTTGTCAGACTAGTCCCACCAAGGTAACCATCACACAGCTTGAGGGAGGCTGTGCTAAAATAGCTCATTTGTTCCTTGGGACTGTGTACAGCCTAGGGAAGGAAGGGCTTTCCTCTTGATGAGAAACACCACTGAAGCCATTGTAATAAAGCACTCATCGAGAGAGATTACTCAGCAGTTCTCAAGTGTTCCCAGAGATTCTAACTTTGACAAGATTAATCATAGGATACCAAGTTGTGATGTGTGGCTTTCCTCTTGATGAGAAACACCACTGAAGCCATTGTAATAAAGCACTCATCGAGAGAGATTACTCAGCAGTTCTCAAGTGTTCCCAGAGATTCTAACTTTGACAAGATTAATCATAGGATACCAAGTTGTGATGAATACAATGACACTTCCAGTACTTCTAGTGTGAAAGTACCTGCTTCCTCAGTACTTCTAGTCTGAGAGTACCTGCTTCCTCAGTAGTCTGAAGGTACCTGCTTCCTCAATATCACCATGATGTGTGCTTGTGAACACAAGCAGATGTCTGGAGGCACCACAGATTGTGCCTGTGAACACTGGCAAAGAGTGATGAATAACATAATGTATTTTCTGTACACGGTATTGCCTGGAGCATCAAGTCGTGCCAAGTGGACCAGAGAGGGGGTGGACCGTGCTGTGGCTTGGGGGCTGCACTGTGAGAAGGCTGTGGCTCGCTTCAGGCACAGGGGCTCTCTGCGAACAGCCATCACCAAGCTGGCCAGACGCAACCAGCAGATAGGGAGTTTCCGGGACCTGGCAAGTGCTCGCCGCCTGTTGTTGGAACGCCTTCTGCAGAACCAGCTGCTGGAAGAAGGCATGAGAGAGTATGTGAAGCAGCTGTCCCAGGATATCCTGGGTGCAGAACATGCCTCCCGTGTAGAATTAGTAGCACAGCAGCAGCAGCAGCATGCCTCAAGCCTTTTTAGGATACTGACAAAAACACAGCACAATGATGTCACTGCAAGACTGAGAGCAAGACTCATGCTGGAGGTAGCAAGCAGTAGTGAGTCAGGGCAGGTGGGAGAGTGCCTGTCCAAGATAGTATACTCCCCTGCCTCACTGCAAACCTCCCTGGAGGTGGCCTTGTTGGAGGGAGAGGATCCTGTTGTGGAGGTGGGGTCAGCAGTGGCCAGATGGGTAGAGGAAGTGGTGGCCTCCCCTCAACACAGGCTACATAGGGGTGTCTTGAAGTGCCTCTATTCTTTCCCTCCACACTTGCTGTCCAAGGCTCTGGCAAGACACCCACACCTCATCATGGCAGTCCTAAAGTCCCTCCACAGAGAAGCTCTTAACCTGCAGCCAAGTTATCATGATGAAGGATGTCATTGGCTGCCCTGCAGACCCTCAGTCCTCAGCTGGGAGGATCTGGTCAAGGTGTACAGTGTTGTTGCCAGCCACCATAGCATGGCTGGTCAGGTCCAGGAGGCTGTGGAAGGCTGGAGTATGGTGGAAGGTGGAGCAGTGTGGGGAGAGGTGGTGAGGCAAGCCAAGGCCACTTGCATGTCAGCCTCATCCAACACTAGTGACTCTTAGACACAAGAAAAGGGGATAACACAATAGACCCTGGACTTCGTGGTGATGATTCCCTTGTACGTTAGTGAATAGTGTGTGTCAGCACATCAACTTTGATTTTAACTGAAAGCTATTCCCAGGTTCTTGTTTTAACATAGGATCATTCATGAGGAAGCTGACTGGGTGAATAACATTTAGTAGTGAATGTGTGTTAAAGCGAAGCCTCAGGACTGATGAGGTCCCCCTGTGATAGAGGCTCACATTTTGGCCACACAGAAAGAATGCTACTGCTATGTCTGGTGTGCTGCATAAGGCAACTTAGGATGAAGGACAGTCCCCCCCCTCCCCTCCCCTCCCCTCCCCCCCCCCTCTCTCTCTCTCTCTCTCTCTCTCTCTCTCTCTCTCTCTCTCTCTCTCTCTCTCTCTCTCTCTCTCTCTCTCTCTCTCTCTCTCTCTCTCTCTCTCTCTCTCTCTCTCTCTCTCTCTCTCTCTCTCTCTCTCTCTCTCTCTCTCTCTCTCTCTCTCTCTCTCTCTCTCTCTCTCTCATGCCATGCCCATTTATAGGGATAGCAATCTGGTGGATAGATATATAGGCAATAATTTTGGATAAGTCAGAGGAACTTTTTATGAAATTTCTTAATTTATTTTATATAATTGTAGATGATGGAAAACATTCTGGCTAAATCATTTTGTAAAAAAAACTATTCAATTTATATTCACATGCAAGTATTTTTCATACTTGACTCATATAATTAGTCAGGCTATCAAAGGTATCAGTATGACTATTTCCTGACTGTGTCTGTGAATCAAAGCATTATTTAGTAAAACTTCAAATTTATTCAGATTCAGCATGTAGTTGGCTTTCTTAGTTGTTAACTAGTCACAGTGTGTACATATCCCTGATGACTTCCCCTTATTGACTAGACACTGAATAACACTTTTGTGGCTTTGGCAATGGTTTTTTAAGAAACATAACTTCATTTTAAATTATTATAATATATATTAGCTGTGTCATTATCTCCCGGTAATATGTTTGACATTTGAAGTGTGTGGTACGGCATAGTCATGTTTACCTCATGCAGTGGTGGTGCCATCGGAGTGTGGTGAGAACTTTACTTATCTTTTCTAACAAAACACAGAAATATTCATACTAAGAAATAGATTGCCATTTCACAGTCATTTCCTTTTAATTGATATTCCCATCCATACTTAATCATTCAACCTGGTTTGTGCTTTATCACCTTGATTTTATCACAGACATTTTATGAATACATGAAAGAAATTTTTATCAACATGCCCTCTCATGAGTTATATTGTGTTAGTATTTAAAACATTTTATATTGCCTAGCATAAGGACTCAAATGTACACTAGTTTTAAACCTATGATTTTCTGAATAAAGAAATTAATACCTTTATATAAAGTCTATGAAAAAAAAATAGGTCTAGATGGATTAATTGCGGTTTTGTTAAAATATAGAGGAGATGCATCATTAGAATGGACATCTTGGGGTTTTTAGGTAGGTAGTTTTTAGGACAGGAAAGAGGCTGAAGGAAGTAGAACAAATATTTAGGTCATTGGGAATAATATGCAAACATGGATAGATGGAAGGAGAATTAAGAAAAGGGCTGTGAAAGACAGGTAAGTCATATGATTACTTGCAAGGGGTGTGAAAGAGAGGAATATGTCCATGGAAGTGGAGGTGTAAGGATTAGTATTCATCCAGTATTGACTTATAGATGCAATCAAAGACTTGGGCATAGAAT
Organism: Scylla paramamosain; assembly: GCF_035594125.1. Taxonomy (NCBI): domain Eukaryota; kingdom Metazoa; phylum Arthropoda; class Malacostraca; order Decapoda; family Portunidae; genus Scylla; species Scylla paramamosain. The sequence continues at coordinate 27,064,158 of NC_087157.1, forward strand.
AGAGCACAACAGGGAAGGGTGGATACTGTTGAAGTGTTTTAGAGTTACAAAATGAGAGAATGAGAGCAACAAGGGTACCATACATAGGAAAGATAAGGCATGGGAACTTGTGCAAATGGAATGAAGTGGAATGGTAGAATAGCTGAAAAAATGCATTGAAGTGGTTTGGACATAGTCAGAGAATGAAGAGTGACCAGTTTGTAAAAATGAAGTCTATGATTTAATAGAAAGCCATTTGGAAAGTGGAAGAACAAAGTAGAGTTTGGGGAGGGAGTATTTGGACAGGGAGGAGTGGAGGCCCTTCCCTCATGACCTCTGCCTATGGGGACAGTCTTGTATGTTCATATACACCTAGGTAAGTAAACTGTTAGATAGAACCAGCAGGAGGTGATGTTCAGTCCATATGTATAAATGGAAATGAGACTTTTTTTGCTCCCAAGGGAGGAAAAAAAAATTATTAGATCATCAGTGAGCAAGTGAATCATAAATACAGAAAGGCTCACAGTTTGGTCTAAGGCTCCAAGCAGTCGGTATTGCAAGCAGAATTTAATCATATGCCATTTAGTACTAGTGCAGAAAGTCTCATACCAAACAAGAAAATAAAAAACTGGGTTTCACTGGAAGGTTTCATTTAAATGGAATGACTGAGCCTTGGAATACTTGGCAGAAATGAGGAACAGAAGTGTACATACTGTTGATTGTTATGGGAGCGTCATAATGTATAGACACAAGCATGTAGAGACTTGCGGTACTACTGCTTTGAGAGAGCTTTAAGAAATAACCATTAAGATATATAGAAGGGGACATGTGCCAGAGTGTCATCTCATCTCTCATTGATGCAACAATGGTCAAGGAGTTAAAGTCTGCTGACCAGATGAAGAAAGGGAATGTATATGTGTCTGGGAGCATATGTTTATTATTGCCAGCACTGCCTTCTGAAAAGAGTTTTGTGGTACTGTAAACCAGCTTGGGTGTGAGGGAGTAGCATGGTTGTAGTGGTGCTAGGAAGTGTAGCAGCTGGTCACTATATGCCTGTTGTCCACCAGGATCTTTTAGATACCATGTCACTTAACAGTTATATTAAACACTATAGCCTTCTCTCCTCTTCCCCCTCACTTTGTTGGATGTTGTAGCCTCCCCCTTCCCTTTGTGTGTGATGAATACTACAGCCTTTCCTTCTTTGTGTTGCAGACTCAATGTGCCTGAGAACACGCCCTTCACTGCTGTGCTAAAGTTTGCTGCTGAGGAATTCAAAGTACCTCCTGCAACTTCTGCCATCATCACTGATGATGGCATTGGCATCAACCCCAGTCAGACTGCTGGTATGATCACACACAGACAGTTTTAATTTAATCATTATTTAGAAAATACTGCATTTCATAACTCTTTACACCACCTTCTTCAGCATTGTGTCACCACCATCACTACTGAAATGAGATGTGAGAGTTGGGAACCACTTCATTAAACTTTGCTGTGAGAAGAGTAATCTCTAAAGACTAAACTCATGCAAAAAAGATCATATGTTGCTTGATATTATGCCACACCACTGATGCTCCTTTTTCTTGCAGGGAATGTTTTCCTGAAGCATGGCTCAGAGTTGCGTCTGATTCCCCGCGACCGTGTGGGGGCAGCATGAGTAGTGGCAGGATGGGACTGAACCAGTGGAAGGCTGCCATCGGTATCTCCATCTCCCCTTCACTCTCTCTCTCCTTCACCCTTTCTTTTGTTGCTTTTGAAAATATGAAAATTACTTTGTGATACATTTTTCAGCCACAATATTCATTTGTTTATTCATTGATTTTCCTACACCAATTTTTCTGATACAGTTGTACATAATTTATCATGAAAAGATTTTTTTTATATTGTTATCAGTCTGAAAAGATTTATTCCATCCTAAAATGTCTAGATCACAAATTCATTCTTAGGTTTCACCAAAAAGCCTACTTAGAAGTTGAAGTGAAAGTTTTTCTGTGTGCCGGTGTTGTGGTCTCAGTGAGATAAAACTCCCCATGAGGTGCTAAGGTGAGGAGGGAGCCACCCACCACCCCACCACTCCCCCAGGTGTAGGTGGGGATCTCAGAGGTCTGGCAGCCACTGCATTCCGAGGTCACTTGTTTTGTTGCTGAGATCTTGTTAGGTTGGTGACTCAACATTTACATCTATAACTCCCATTGGGACAGAAACACTCATCTTTTCTTTTTTTAATGTTCTCTCTCTTTCTGTTTTATTTGTAGTATTTTTTAATTCCCTCCCCTTCCTTTTTTTTTTTTTTTTTTCTCTCTCTCTTTTGCCCTGGTTTCATTATCATTCTAAATGTTGTAGTATATTTCATCTTGTGCAATTGTTATTAAGTATCAGTGCAACTGTCAATAAACTATTTTGATTAATATGGAGCATTTATCAAGATGTGAAAATCTTTAGTAGAAAGTATCATTATTACCAGGTATATTCATATGCTCTAACTTATTTTATTAGGTAAAGACTGACAAAGATATTGCCAGAACCAATTCAGTTTCTTCATTTTAATTCCACTGGCATTTAAGAACCCAGACTCATCTTTTTCTAAGCCAGGCCACCACACCTCGCCTTGTGCAGCACTGTCACTTTGTGATAACTAGCAACTGCCCTGGAGATGTGTATTTATTCTCAGAAGTAGAGGAAGTAGTTTGCTGCATCCACACTCTGTACAACTGCTTATTATATTAATGTGTTTAATGCACCCTGATGAGTCTGTTACAATGCTGCTGGGTAAACCAGCTCTGCTGTCTGGTTGTGCTGCAGAGATTACTTGATATTCTGCCTAACTGATCTCTCATGTAATGATGCAGCAAGGATCAGTCCTTTCTCTAAAGGCTAATATGTGAAGAAATACTTGTGAATTTGGGTGTATGTTTGGAAGGGAATATCAATGGTATAAAGGTAGATGTTTTGCAGCTTTAAGTTTCCATCCTGTGGTTCTCTATCCTGACTGACCCACTAAAGGTTTATGTATGGCATCTGGCTATTCATTTATGAAACTTTTATAATGAAAGCACAAATATTAATAAAATATTTTATTCCATATAGTATATATATAGGTGATATATAAAATTTGCTGAAGTATCTTTTATATACAAACAGTATGAACCTTATATTGCTTAGACAAAAATAGTTCTGCTACTGAGTAACAGGGATGATTGCTGGGGGCATTACAAGCCAGCATTTTAAACTATTCTGCAAACACTCCCTTCCATGGTCAAGTAAATGTCAGTCAGTCAGGAACACTGTCACCACTTTCTTATCTGAAGTAGCCACATGGGTACTGTTTATCACATCAGCTTTGTAGCCAACATGTTGTACAAGAAAAAGAACATAAAATTTTGTGTTTTGTTAAGTGAAACAGCTTATAAAAGATAGCCATGCACTCCTCTTGTGGTCAAGCAGTGAACAATAACAACTTGAAGGGAGCAGGCATCAGCTAGACAGTGAATATCAAACTCTTACTCTCCATCCACCTCTCAAAGTTTTGAAGCAATAGGTGGCCAGTATGAAACTTTGCTTAGACACACTATGACCTTGTATAATAACATTGCCCACACAACTTCATTTTTAACTTTACCAATTCAGTGTATACCCAAAAGACATTTTTCATAAATTTATGTGTACCATCTACCCTTTCTCACTGCTTCAAGCCTTTATCACACAACTGGCAACAGATTTCTGTGCTATGAGCATAAAAACAGGGAAGAAAAAAACTTGACTTATGAAAATGCCTGATGAATACAATGGATTGAAAGTCCAGGAATGAAGTGGTAACTGGAGAGCATTGGCATTAGGTCATATGTCTAGGTGTCTAGGAGAGCTGAAAATATGATACAATACTTCTTTGGAGAGATCTTTCATGAGTATTAGTAGGGAAGTAGATTTGGCCAAGGAAGTGATAATATATGGTATAAGACTGACAGAATACAATTGATACCACAGATTTAAAAGAAAAAACTCATCAGTCATACATAAATACTAACACCAAGACTGTCAACTAAGGAAATACATACATGCATTTAATAATGATCCTGCATACCTGACCACTGAAGAAGTGTACTTTCAGGGCAGAGAGCTCATGCCACTTTGATCTAAATGCACCAAATATTATAAATAACTTCACAGAGATCTGGAAGATGCTTCAGTTTTCATCATGTTAGTGAAGGATATGCATGTACATGTGTAAGGCAGAACACAACTCACTCACAACTTGAACATTTATGACCACATAGATTTCATGCATCACCAAGGAACATGTAATAATTCCCCATGAAAATTATGAGATGCATTGCCAACCTTTTTGAGTGTTACATGGTTTACCTGCCCACCCTGCCTCCACACACACTTTCATGCACACACAATTATACCAGTCTCTCTCTCTCTCTCTCTCTCTCTCTCTCTCTCTCTCTCTCTCTCTCTCTCTCTCTCTCTCTCTCTCTCTCTCTCTCTCTCTCTCTCTCTCTCTCTCTCTCTCTTACAAACTACCACTTATCCTCCCATATCCACTACCAAAATCATTCATCATCATAACTTACATATAACATTATCAACTTTACCATCACAACCTTCAGTCTATTTATCAATGCAATTATCATGGAAACTAACTAATCCTACCCATCTCCCACCCCAATACAATAAACAGGAGAGAATCACTATCTAGGTAACTGGTCCACAGAGCCAATCATCACAAGTCAGTCACAATTACATGCTACACAACCCTATGTACCAACCTAGTTTTCAATAACTCTTCAAAGCACCAAGGCTCTGCTATCTGGTTTGTGGAAGAAATAGATAGTGGATATTCTTGCATCCTAAAAACTTCCTTCACTTAATCCTAATTTTAATCCACTTCTTCCCTCCTACTAATCTTCCTGTATTTCTGTCAGTATTCTAAGAGCAGACAGAGGCTGCTTGACCATCCATGATGAGCAATAAGGTTATCAGCTCCCTACACCATGACCTCTTAAATACATCTGCACTTCTTTCATCCATATAAATTATACACATCAGACTACCTGAATGTATAAGTAGCACTTCAATTTTTAAGTAGAACAGTTCCAAAAAGCCACTTATACATCAATGTAAGAAGGAATGTACCAGTGTAAAGTGAACAATTAAGATTCAGACCAAGAAGACTAAAAATTGCATAACCTGCATCCGAATACTAAAAGATTTTCATCCAAGTACTATATAAAACACTTGAAGTAACACAATGAAATCCTTACCCCATTATCTGCTATTGATACACACACACACACACACACACACACACACACACACACACACACACACAGACACGCACACACACACTCCTTGATCTCTCTGTTGCAGTGTGCACAGCAGTTAACAGTGAGACTCACACTCACACCACCTTGATCTCTCCATTGCAGTGAGCACAGCAATTAACAGTGAGGTGTTCATAGCGTGTATTGGGGTGGAAGCGGTGGAGGAGGGCAGAGCGGCCAGGACACACAGTGCTGCACTCGCCTCCACTCCCGCCACTGCTGCCACCACCACCACCAGTCCCAACACCAGCAGATCCATGCAGGCCCTCCAGCTGATGCACCAACTGTAGAGAGAAAAAAGGGACAGCAATTAATTATGACTGCTTCTCATAGGACAGTTATGCACACATACACGGGAAAAAGAGATGAAAGAAAATAATGACAAAAACATAAAAATACAAGAAACACTAAAAAAGCACAAACAACATAAGAAACAGAAAACCACAAAGGACAAAAACAACAAGAGAAAAGAAATGATAACAAACCAAACACTTCAGAAATCCACAGCACCTTAACTAAAGGCACACCTGTGTAGCAATCTTCTGGCCAGGGGTGAAAGTCTCCAGGCCAGCAAGGGGTATGTTGCACCCAACCGAACGTCCCAACTCTCCAAGCAAGCGGTCCCTCACAGTCTCAGCCAGCACATCCCCCTCCACAGCTAGGGTGACAAGATCAGCGGAGGGCAGAAGAGGCAGGCCACCACTCTGGGCTGCCATAGGGTCAAAGGCCTCCCGCAGCTGTTTGTTCATCCTGCAGGTGTTGATAAAGAGGGAGGGAGGATGAGGAGTGAAGGGGACAGGGAAGTGAGAGGAAGGAAAAAGGATATGGAAATAGTAGATATTAGTGAAGACAACAGAAATGAAAAGAGAAAAAGGATATGGAGAGAGTGGACATTTTTTATGCATTTAGATGACCAGCCAAGACAAAAATGGGGGAAAAAAGCTTCCTAATTTGTCACTCCTACAAAATCAGAAAAGATGTCCAAAATAAAAGTCAATTGAACAATGTAGACCTCTTGATACTCTATTGAGACAGTTCAAGCCACAGAGAGGGAAAGAATAAACAAAGTTCCAGAGTTTGCTGGTGAAAGGGATGAAGAAATGGTGGTACTAGTTAATTACTGTATTTTTGAGATGGAAAATACAAGTAAGAGCAGGACTGTGGGAGAGGATGGTGTTTAGATCTAAGCTTGACTCAAATTCCATACATTCCAACTAGATGAGTACAAAGGAAGATGTACTACAGAACCTTAATGGAGTTAGATAGTGTAGCAAGACTCCCTAAGAAGACATTAAACAGCAATCTGACCTGTACATATTGAGTGTGTGCTGGCGTGCTAGATCATGTTCAGCCAGCAGAACCTTCAGGGCCTCCTCTGCCTCCTCCAGCTTGTGGGAGAGAGTCACACGCATTCCCACCAGCTCATCCACCATCATGCTACAAACCAAAGTGGGTACATGAGGAAATAATAAAAAATGAGACAACGAGGTACAAGTAAAGAAGGAATAGGAATACTACACCATCATAGGGAGGGAAAATTAATAACCTATAAAATACCAATTGTCCATTATACATCTACTAGGCACATGATGTATCCTGCCCATGTCCATAAATGAAACAGTGGATAAAGGCAAGCCACATCATGAATCAAACATATAATGGATGGATAATATAGAGGAAAGTGTCACAAAAACAAGGGCTAGTAAATGAGATGAGAAAAACAACAAATATCACATAGAAGAAAATAAGGAAAAGTACCATTCATACAAAAAAGACAAAAACCAAATACTTCTGGAAAAATTACCAAACAATATAAAGAAAGAAGGACAACAGAAAGAAGGCAATGGGTGGCATATGAGCTAAACACACAATTCAACACAACACCAACAACAATAACAGAGCCTGCCACTCACTATGCCTTGCCTTTCCAAGCAGCCCACACCTGCACCTAATCAGTGAGGTATGACGGGAAAACCAGGTGAGCTATATCTGGTATGAAGCTTCCTCTCACCCTCTCACACTGTTCATCGTCACACATCACCACAAAAAATTAAAGGGACAGGAAAGGTGTTTGAATTTGGAAGGGAGAAAAATATAGCTTTCCCCAAAGAAGTAAAAATGTCAGGAAAGGGACAGAAAAGAGGTGTTGATGTCAAGAAATATACATGAACTAAAAGGAAAGAGTGAATAAATATAGACAGGATCACACATGAATATTTCAGGCCCAGTGTACTGCAACTGATTAAACAAGATTAAAGCAGACAAGTAGTAAATTGTCACTCATCATTTAACTGTATCAAGCAGGTTTATATTGTGATTAGAACATGTAAAGACAGGAATAAACAAAGAATCTATTGTAGCCATCCTTCATAAAGAATTCTTAGGAACAGGCACTAGGTATGGATAAGTATACACACAGACAAATCATCATTGCTCCCTTTACACACATGCCAACAAACACACCTGCTTGCGAGGAACTTGGACCTCCACACATCACACTGTATGCCAATGCGTTCCTTCTCCTCATAGTCACGGTCCACCTTCTCTGAGTAGTGGCGGATCATAGAGGCCATGCGTGCCTTGTCCTCAGTCAAGCACTGCACCCGCCCCTGCACCTCCTCCCCCACTGATGCCACCAGCAGCCTCTTGAGCTCAGTGTTGACCTGTGGAGGTGGTGGTGATCACACACACACACACACACATACACAAGAAACCTACAAGTACGTATGTTATGTGACACTGAATTCAAAAGAAAGATATAGACAGGATCATGAAAGAGAATATAACAGCCATGACTGCAGATGAGATAACAATAATTCTTTGAGTCTTATTGGATTAAAAGAAATATGAAAGAAGTAGAATGTATGGTGTCAAGATATCACATACAGCACCACAATTATGGGCTCATGTGGCATCATCTGGACATATGGAATGAGGCACTGAATACATAGCCAGAGAACATCCATCACTGCCTTATGTTTCCCTCCAGTTCTCACCTGTGACTGCACATTGAGCTGACCCTCTAGATTCCCTCTCTCCTTCTTCAGGGCAGTCAGCTGCTCCTCCAGGGTCTTTCTGTCAGCTGAAAGGGAGGTGAGTCTCTCCTCCCATGATGCACGCTCCTTCTCAAAGTCCCTCACTAAGATGCCCAGCTGGAATGCCAAAAATACAGTGACTGGTGAAGGAAAACTTAGTAAAGATGGTAATGAGGATACTCTAGCTATATATATTTGTAACACTGTTATAAGAAATTAATTATAGAGAGGAAATTGATAAAAAATGGATATGATGAAGTGTTAGAAATGAAAGAGAATTACTTATAGAGAGGAAATTGATAAAAAATGGATATGATGAAGTGTTAAAAATGAAAGAGAGTTACATCATATAGAACAAAAAAATAAATCACCTTTTCTGCATTCTTTAACTCAGCATCTTTGATCATGACCTGACTTCCTGCACCAACTTCCACTGGCCCCTTTTCTAGCACTCCTTCCACCTCCATCCTCTCACTACTCTTGCGTTTACAACCGCCCTTCTTCTTTTTCTTCTTCCTCAGTTGGATTGGCTTGACGCATCCTTTATATGGCTCAAATGGAACAAATCTGGGGTCTCTCTTTCCTCTTGATCTTGCTCCTGCTGCTGGTGTTCGGGTGCTGCCACCACTGATGCCTAAGCGAGTAGTAGCCTTGGGTATAAGCAAGATTTTCTTCTTTGCATCCAAGTCCTTTGGTGCAGCATTGAGCAGCTGGGAGTCAGGGGAAGACATGATGGAGACCTTGGTGAGCTTGCTGGCTATTTCAATGATCTCAGGTAAGTTATTCTGGACTGGTTTATTACTTGCCATGCTGCCTCCCTCATTTTGGATCATAGGAGGAAGAGGGTCCAGCTTGGTGCACTTGTCCTTCTTTTCTTTCTCCTCCTTCATCTTTTCCTTCTCCTGCCTTGCCTCCCTTGAGCCTTTCGGGGGTTTAGGGGATGCCTGCATGAGGGACTTTGTGGTCTCAGGGGAAGCTTGTGTGTTTGGTGGTGCCTGCTCTTCCCCATCCCCTTGTGACCTTAAACCTGATCCAACCCGGTGTAAAGTCACACCTAGAGGAGAGATGTAAGTGAGGTGGTGACGAGGTACAGTACATGATCACATAATACCCATCTACAGTATAAATACACTGTAATCCCCCAAAAATGAGTCTAACACAGAAACATACGTCCCCATCTGACTTTTAAAAAAAAATTATGGTAGCAGCTTTTACCCAAGTTATAGAAATAGAAAAAAACAGTCAATGTGTGAGAGAAATTATCCTGCAGAAAATTAACTCAACTAGTTATGACTAAAACAAAGTTTTCTTTCTTTTTAAGACATTTCCTGGAGATGAACATACTGGGATACAGGAGTGTTATGAAGACTTTATTTCAGCACATTTACATTTAATCAGAGAAATGACAACAGAAGACTATCTAGTAGTAAGTTATCATGAGCCTCACTATACACATTGTTGTATAACCTTGAGTCATACTGTACAAATGATAAAATGAGGGCCAATTCATTGCCTTACCTGGGACTGGATACCTGACAACACTGGTGGACTTCATAGCTTATCAACACCTGGGAAGAAAGGGAACAATTACTATGAACCCATGTATTATTTCCATATAGTTCCCCAAAGAAGTTATGTCATAAAGACCAATTAATTTAATATCTAAATCAATTATGAATTCACACATGGTGAATGAACTCTCCTATATAAAAAGACCAACAGGAATTGAGGATGTAAAGATGGAAATGGTTGACTTTTTTTCTGAAACATTTGTCATATTTTGTAAATCTTTAAGTTAGTAAGTATTCAGTCACTTTGCTCGCATCTTTTTTTTTTTTCATATATCAAGTAATTTCACCCAAACACTAAAGCTTGAGGTTAAATTGATATAAATGTAATAAACTCTTAATTTCAGCAAAATGCCTTAGTGTGCAAAATTACCACAAACAAGTTAAGAGGTGGGAATGCAGAACACACATCATTAGCTGCCTTGTCTCAGCTGTCTCCCCATCCCAGGGAATCTCCCTGGGATGGGCCTGATAAACTTTCACAATAATCAAGTTACCTTATGTTTGACCTTCTTTAGAAAGGTTTGATACGGAGGGAAATCTTTCTGACACAGCTGTTTAGTTGCTGACTGGTAAAAATCAATCTTAAACCCTCATCTCATCCCCCACTCCTCTCTCCCAAGCAAGCCCCTAAAGAGCAGTTAGCCAAACACCACGCAACCACTCAAAGGGTCATTACCCTAACACTATGCAATAGGTTTCCTGCTTACATATGCAACGTTTTCTCCCAAAATTACCAGTATCACCAGGACGCTAACCTAACACAGTACTGTAAGCCAAAGGTCAGAAACTACACGCGACGCAGATTGGAAGTAGGGAGGGAAAAACCCACAACACAAACAGACCTTGGCAACACATTTTCACCTCCAGTAAGGTCAGCAATACGAGGAAAAGACACAAATCTGACAATTCCTAGGCACACACACGCTGATTGACCATTCCAGGCAATATTATTTTCGTCATCAACGTGACGGCTAACTAATGAGTGTTATTACTCACTGTTCACTGGAGCACAACATGGCCCTGAGAGAAGGGGGTTGGCCTGCCATCACTGTCAGCAGCAGCACCAACAATCTGTCACACTTTGCTACGGTAATACATTGCGGTACAAAAAAGTTTCCTAACAATATACTAGCTGAGACATATTCTTCAGGACCTGTGTACTTAATGGTCAAAAACTCTATGTCCTATCTAAACGTAATGTACGAGAAAAAAAATCCTGTTGTTATAGACTGCCACGTGTAGACCTACTGTTTTCTTGTTATTATACACTCTTATATTCTAAAAAAAAAAAAAAAAAAAATTATCTAGTTGCCTAGGCCGCCGTATTTCACATTAAGAATCGTATCTATGCACTACTTCAATCGTTTTGACCTTTTTTTTTCAAAATAGTTAAATTATGCAGTTTGTTTTCTGGGGGGGTTGTTAAGAGACAACAGCCGAATAAAAGTGGGAATTATAAAAGAAAGGTGCGGTCATAATGTTATAAGGAAAAAAAAATAGAACATGCGAAAAAAAGTCAATATAAATGTTTCGGTGTTTTAATATTCCTAAATGGAAACAGTTCAAGTCCCAGGTAGTACGAAGGAATACAGAAACAGAAAGAGATGGAGTTCCAGAGGTTACCAGTAAAAGGGATGAAAGAGTGAATATACTGGTTAACTCTTGCATTGGCAAGGTGGACAGGACAGATATAAGAAGACATTAATTTTTGTGAAGTGACGCCACATGAGGGAAGGAGGCATAATTATGTCAGAACTCAAGTAATCTGTCACGTGTACTCTCACTGTGTCTCGGATTTTCCTTGATTTCTAGTCCTTCGCTGATCTGCTGGGAATCTACCATTTGCCATATTATGTAAGGAGACTGTTAACAGATCAGAAGACTTGAAATTAAGGCAAGGAGCAAATCAAAATGAGAGTAAGTAAGGCGTGTTGTTTGACATTGACATGGCCGTACATACAAGAGTACACAGCTGAAATGTTATAATTACCAAGACCTATCCCACCGCTGCCACCATATATCCCCCCCTGTGTTCACAATCACCAGAGAATTGATATGAAGGTATCCATGAGAGGAAGTGGCCTGAATTGAGTTTTTTGTTGACCACGCAAGATATGTGACACTTGGAAGAATCCCATAATAATGAGTAGCAAAGCCGAAGTGGGTTTTGCTGAGCCTTAACTGTCCCTCACTGAATATATCTTGGTATCGGCATTGGTATATTTATTGAACCCTGAGCAACATGTCTTATTACAAGACTAGGAAGGAACTAAATGATGAACCTTAGGTCAAGAATCCGGAGGCTAAGGCAGAACTTCATGACCCTGTTCCTTCGGCTCTCAAATGAAAATTTTCATTTTTATTTTTTTTTCATGATGTTTTAAGGGAGAAAGATAAAAAAAAAAAAAAAAAAATGCACTAAAGAAGCCATGTAGTAATTTACCAGAATGATCTAGTCTGGCCAAAATCCATTTAGTCTGTGGTGATTATTTACCGTGTCGGACTTCTATCTACATCTTGAATGTCCTGCCAGAGGTCCATATCCCCAACAACAGCCTTTCCTGCTGCTCTATGTTTCCCCGCCTTCAGATCGGTTTCTCAGTGTTTCCATGATATTTCAAAAGAAACTATATCATCGTTGCCTATTACGACACAGAAGAGGGACAAATGTCCTATCCAACCAGTAGCGTATCTTAGTAGATTTTCATACTCAGTGGTGCAACCTTGGGAAATTCATACTGATTAAGCGCTGATACAATATGGGGATAATGGATGCCTGTCTTAAGAGTACAGTTAATGAAGTCCTCACACTGAGGCGCAACAAAGGATTTATAGGTCACGACGGGACATTCACGTAATACACGACTCGTTTTACCAGTCGAGCCAATAATTAGTTACAAGGATGATGCGTTAATTCATGTACTTATTTCTTGGTAGTTACAAAAGTTCAGGAGAAAATTTGTAGGCTTACTGATTAGCTTGCTGTTACACACTATTACATTATACTAAAACTTTACTAGGAATTGAACAGAGTATGTCATGGCTGGGAGAACAAAGTACAGGTTATGGCGCAGCTGTGTGAGGATACACAAAGAGATGGCGAGGAACTGTATTTAGAACATTTACACCAACAATGTTGATTTTCTGCACCAATAACCAAAAACAAAAGTAGGAAAATTAAAATGAAGTGAAACTCTTGACGTTTGTATAATATTTGCACATTTTTTGTAACATTCCTGCAATCTACTCGTAGACTTTCTAGAATAAAAAATGAGAGCTGACTGCAGTCTTCCTGGTTTAGGTTATGTGGCTTAGTATGATTATTTTTGTCCAGCAGCTTAGCAACTGCAACAGTTTCCTTCACTATGCAGTTTCTCCTAACCTTGAATTCAAGGTCTCAAGGTAATGAAATGTTTTCACTAATTGTTCTTGCGTATGAAGTGTTTCATTGTAAAGTAAAAGACACTGCTTCTTAGGGAAATATGATCTGGCTGTATAACATTATATATTCCTTTAGTTCGAGCAGAGACAGAGAACTTCACTTCACAACTCCTTGAACTTTGCATTTTAAAAACTGGCGGAACAAAAAAGGAAAAAAAATTGCACCCATATTTACTAGTGTTCAAACAACGTAATTTTATTTAGTAAATTTGTTCGGGAGGCAGAGGTAATTCCCAATGACTGATGTTCGGGAAAATCTATTAGATTGGCCAGACGAGGTGACGAGTCAAGCGAGGACCTATGCTGTGCTTATATAATATCTCACAAACAAATATTCATTATTCCCCTAGATGATACAATTTAAACATAATCATGTATATAAAAGCATTTTGGTACCTTTATTTTACATTCAATTAAGAATATGCCGTACTTATTGATTGTTAAACGGTCAAACAGAGTGTTGACAGGCATAGCAGAGGTCACAAGAGGAAGAAGAGGAAGGCGGAGGAGGAAACGCTGACTGCCTCGACAAGTTTCCTATTATCGTGTTCTATTGAAACCCTGCTCATACTTCTGTCTATTCTAGGTACATGTGCATTCATATTTCCCATCTATCTGTAAATGTATGCCGAAAACTAACCATAGTGAGGAGTTGGCGGCGTGAGAGGAGGGGGATGGAGTGGTTGGCTGGAGTGAGAGGAAGCAGAGCAGTCCAAGCCTTGATAGATAAGTGTGTGGTGGTGTAATCGCTGTCACTGAGGCGCTGGGGTTCAGTCTGCAGTGAGTATGAAGGGATAGTCGTGCAGTATAGCGCTAAGTGTCCCCAGGGAGTGCTGTGTTGAGTGTACGCGGGATTTGTTTTATGTGTGGCCGGGAGGAGGGTGAGGTGAGGCAGGAAAGTCAGATCTTGCCCCATACTGGTCTTAGTCATACTTTTGTTCCTGCTCTCGGGTGATTTTGTACAGGTGGGGTGGTATTTATATTGCTGCGACTTATTAAGGAGATATGACTTGTGTAAGGTTAGGTTAGGTGCGTGTAAGCGGTCAGGACAGGTCAAGTTAAATTTTCAGTTTCACCCTATACCCCCATTATCCTTTCCTGTTAAATGTTACTTTTAGAGATGCACACCTCGGTCTCCTTTTACTCATTCCCTCTTCACAACAAACTTGAGAATCAGGCTTCCTGACCTGATGTAATGTGATCTGACCTGTAATTTCATGAACTTCATGAAGTAGCATTGATCCTGGTGGTGTTTATCATTTTATCATCCATTATTAATTATTACGTAAGAAGACAAAAGCCACAAACTACCTGATAACACCACACCCTGTTTCCTCCTTCCCTGTAACACAGGTCTGAGGTCCTAGTAGAAAATCAGGTTTTTTGGTAGTTTTGACATCTCAAAGAACTACATCACTCTCAGACTGTATGACACTGCCTTCCTGCCATCATTCATCTCTTATGATTGCCCCTTGTAAGATATTGGTAAAATCACTACATACATTCCTTATCTAACTTAGCTTGTAGACTTGGCCTTAGAACATCCTTACATATAAAGATATTTTAATCTTTTTATATAGATGGTTTACTTGTACATATATTTTCAAAAGTCTGGCAGACTTGTCCATGATGCCTGTTACTTTTGAATTGCACAGTGTACTGTTATGTAGATTTTCATGCTCTTTTTGCTGATGAAGACATAATTAGGAATGTATGCGTCTTACAGTTTACACAGAAAACTAGTTTCCTGCCAAATCCACACAAAAGAAAACCAGTTTCCTGTCAGATCCACACAAGAGAGAAAAGATATAGGTATTGCAGGCCACTTGTAATTGTGTATGATATTTTTTTTTTCTTTGTTTATATGTGTATTTCTAAGCCTATCAGATCATGGTTTATTTTATCTTGTTTTTTGTTGTATGCATAACCATATCTAATGCAGCTTTTTTTTTCTTCTTTTTTTCTTTCTTCTATGATGATCAAAATAATATGGTTGATAATTTCTTTTTGATACAGTAGGCAAATAAGATAGAAGTCTTGAGTCCTGTGGAACTTCTCTCTTAACCTTGAGTTATACAGATATGACATCATTCACTGATACACCTGCTTCTCTATCATTTAAAACTTCATTTATCACTGATTTTGTCTTCCACTTCATGAAACACACACAAGTCTTCCAGCAACTTTAGTGCATAATTTACAAAATCAGTTTATCAAAAACCATCATGTGAATTAGAGCATAAGTTTAAATTGTAGCTAATATGATTCCCAACCACAGTTATTTGCTCTGCTGTGTCAATATAGGTGGCACAAATCACCAGAAATTAAAAGAATGCATAGTTATATATATATATATATATATATATATATATATATATATATATATATATATATATATATATATATATATATATATATATATATATATGCTGTTAGTTCTCCTCCAGGTAAATCTCATGAACATTCTGCCCTTGATATTCTTTATAAGTATTCTTCTCAAGATGGATTAGGTTAGGTTAGATTGGGATAGGTCATATTAGATTAAATTAGGTGAGCCAGAGGAATGGATCATAGGGGCTGTTATTTTGAGTTAAATTTTCATGAAGACCACAGAGTATTGTTATACATTATGTGTTTACTCTAGATGAGAAGTTACTGTTGTATTCATATGTAAGATCTCTTAAGTTATCTTCACAATGGCTTCAATTAAAACTCTTTAGTGAAGTGCTTAATGATGATGTATATTACTCACCACTTGAACTTTACACAGGTTAGCATGAAATACCTGGAGGTGGTGATGACAGCTGGTAGTGCAGTGGTGGTGGTGGTGGAACAAGTTTGGCAATAGCTGCTTGGTGTTGCATGGTAATCTTAGTGGTTTATGCTTAACAGAGGGTTGAGAGGATGAGAAGCTTGTTTTGCAGTATCATGTACACACACACACACACACACACACACACAACTTATCAGTCTCCACTCAGTTGCTGCCTCACACTCACCATGCCACACCCTTTCACCCTCAGTTATGTAAACTATCTTTCTTGCATATCATCATGATCCCCACAGAAAATGAGTATGTATGGCTTGTGAATACCAATCAAAATGTCTTCCTTTACATTCTATGCTAATTTTGCCCCTTAAGTATAGCTGTGCTCTTGATTTAGGTTGTCAATCATATCAAGTAAGTGCATTGTTTCTATTTCTATGAAGCTTTAAGATTAGGCTGAAATATTACTGGTAGTTATTGGCACATGATTTTTGTTTCCTCAAGGTTCTTGTTAATATATCCTATTAAAACTTAAGTAAGTTGTTACAGTGTTGATCATGTATTATTTATTTCTGTACAGTGAATCAAAAGTTAATGGGTGAAAAGAAACTCAAAGTTGCTTCATATACTCCACTTACAGAATCTTGTAACTTCCTGTAAGGAAATTCATTTGACATATTGACTTCTTTAGGATTTCCAGTGTTGTGTCGTGTCATCATTGTTATCAGACATTTCACTAACAATGAAAAATACATCTTTATTGTTGTCATTTTACATGGTGAATTCTTTGTTTGCATGGGTGCCTTTGTCACTTGATGGCAGTGTGCCAGGCTGTATGGGTGAGTGCTGCTTCTTTGTCAAGTCCTGTGGGTTTCAGCTCCTTCATGACTTTATCACTCATTTACATGTGCCTTTTTACTGT
Organism: Scylla paramamosain; assembly: GCF_035594125.1. Lineage (NCBI taxonomy): Eukaryota > Metazoa > Arthropoda > Malacostraca > Decapoda > Portunidae > Scylla > Scylla paramamosain. Next base: position 27,081,200 of record NC_087157.1, read on the forward strand.
ACTGCCATTCTATTGTCCACCTCAAAATATCTAACATGATTTATCCTGTCATTTTCATCCCTCTCCCTACATGGCCAAACTAATAGCCTTTTTGTCATCATTGCATCATGGAGTTGTAGTACCCACACCATTGTTTACCCACAGGTGTTGCAGTGGCTTAACCTAGCAGCTGGGACGGACGGACGGGCAGACAGACCGACAGACTGATAAACACAATGGGTGACTGCAGTGACCTAGACAGGCAAATTGAGCAGCTGCGGCGGTGTGAGGTGATCAAGGAGGCAGAGGTGAAGGCGCTGTGTGCCAAGGCGAGGGAGATTCTGGTGGAGGAGAGCAATGTGCAGCGCGTTGACTCCCCTGTCACGGTGGGTACTGGGGATGGTAGTGGTGATGGTGGTGGGCTGGAGTATTTTTTTTATCTCCATTTTTCAGTCTTTTTAACTTTTTCTTTTTTCCATTCTTTCTTGTTCTCATCTTTGTTATCTTCTTCTTCTTCTTCTTCTTCTTCTTCTTCTTCTTCTTCTTCTTCTTCTTTACACAACTTGAAGTGTCTTTGTTTTGATGAATCTCTGAAGACAAATTAACATAGTATAAGAAAAGAAAACTCGTTCAAAATACACAGTCCTGTTATCTTTATTACAAATATACATGCTTTCCCTTGATGTTTTCCCTAGCCACAGCCTCAGCTATTGTCACATTTTCTCTATACCTGTTTGTTATTTTTGTTAGTCCAAACTTAAAATAATTCTCACAATATGAATTTAATATACATACATACATACAGGCTATCTCTCCCATAAAGTGGTGTAGCCAAGGTAAGGCACACAACTTTCACGTTCACACTCAATCACACCACTCCCTTACCCCCTTGGCCCCTTACAGAAGAAAGTACTCCTGCCCTTACTTTATGGGGAATCTGTTGCCCAGCTGGGACAGTTCAGTCTGGAACAAAACTCCTTAATGATATAATATGAGAGTCTTTATGCTACTTTGTCATTTATTGGTTGAGTGCTTGAAACCATTATGATTCAATTAATCGTGTGTTCACTTCAGGTATGTGGGGACATTCATGGCCAGTTCTATGACCTGAAGGAGCTGTTCAAGGTGGGTGGGGATGTGCCAGACACCAATTACCTCTTCATGGGAGACTTTGTGGACCGAGGCTTCTACAGTGTGGAGACCTTCCTACTCTTGCTGGCATTGAAAGTGAGTGTTTGTGTTTGAGACATTAGTATCTTCTCTCACTTTTGTCACTTATTGCTCCTGTCAGAGTGTGGTTTGTCAGTCTTGTTGGTGTTTGTATTAGTGTGATTTGTTGTTATTCTTCCTGTGATAATAAAGGATGGTGTTCTCACTTCTCTTTGTCTTCAGTTTTTTTCTGTACATGTGGGACCCTGAAACTTGACTAGCCTCTTGCTCTCATTTCTTTTAAATATGTCTTGCTCTTCTAAATTCTTCCTCATATCTTCATTTTCTTTACTAGTAGATGGAACAAGACAAGGTTAGAAGCATGAATGTGTCTATCAATTTTTTTGCACCTGGCAAGGTTGATTAGGGTGGTGTGATTGAATAACATGCCAAGAAATAGTCAGGGCTGAAAGAGTCTTACATTGTTCTTTTCTCCAGGTGAGGTATCCAGACAGGATAACACTGATCCGAGGCAATCACGAGTCCCGGCAAATCACCCAAGTGTACGGCTTCTATGATGAATGCCTGAGGAAGTACGGGTCCATCACAGTGTGGAGATACTGCACTGAGATCTTCGACTACCTCTCCCTCTCAGCCATTATTGATGGAAAAGTGAGTTTTGAGATCCTTGTTTTTTTTTATTTATTTATTTTTTTATTTATTTATTTATTTATTTTTTTTTTAGCCTTCACCAGAAACTCTCCAAGCTATCAGTAAAGGGCTTATTTTAGTATTGATATTCATATGTACTAGGCCAACGTTCCTGCTTTTTTTTTTTTTTTTTTTTTTTTTTTTTTTTTTTTTTTTGCAGTATAAGTTTTACTTGATGGATGTTTTTATAGTGATTTTGGTGTATATTAAGTTGTAGTGCTGTATAATATATCATACTTACTTTCATAGAAATATGGGAGGTAATTGTGAAGCTCACATTCAAGGCAGATGTGTGCTGGCTATCAAGTAAAAATTATTAAGCTCTCAAAATTTAACAAAAATACTGGGAATCCTTCAGTATACTTTTCATGTATTTTGGCGGATAAGGCAACTTTCAGATAAAACAATCCCCAAATTTCATTCTGAATTTAGTGGTTTTAGCTGATATCAGTGGTACAAGACAACACCCAAACTATCAAACCATCTGTGTTGAAGTTTAGGTCAGTGAGCACCTGACAAATGAGATGGTGATATACCAGCACAATGAATAAAATACCTTGAATATATTGCCATCAATAAGGTACCATCATCTTCAAGCACAAAACTAAACCCAAAATAAAATTCCTACCAGGTGTTTTTGTACATTTTCATGACAAAAGGATGGATGGACAAAGATGGTGTAAAATTAATAAACAAACCCTTCCCTTTGCGGTCTGCGTGTGTCAGGCTGTTGGCCGTAATCTTCTCATATATATCATGTTTCTTTTAGTTACACTGATGTTCTTGAAGTTTTTTTCCTCAGTATATGGAATTCATCCTTATACAACATTGCAAGCTGGAGTGATTAATCTTCTCCCCAGTTTGCTTTCCTTTACTGGTCAGCTTGGGGTTCCATGCCTTTAAGACCTTTAAATATCTACTTCTTCAGCTTTGGGAAAAACTGGGGGATATTTACATCATCTCTTAGATTGTCCATTCATTTACAGTGCCAGAGGGTTGTAGTTATATTGCATTAAATTTTGTTTGCACTTACAATGGGAATACCTTTCAAGGTCATTGTTTTGTCTGATGTATAGGGCAACCCTCCCCCCCTTTTTTTTTTTTTTTTATTTATGATGATTCTAGTATCATCTTATATGCCAAAATATATGGTAGGATAGTATGTGTTTGCAATTATCTATTTTATTTTATTTTTATTTTATTTTATTTTATTTATTTTTTTTCTTATTTATTTATTTTTTTACTGTGTATAATCTGTTAGTTCTTTGTTATTCATCAGATGATAATCCTGATAATCATGTGAAGTTAGAAGAATTTTAAGACATTTTCACGTTCAAAGGTCAGGAGAGTTTTGACTCTAGGTCTTCAGCCACTAAGTACTAGTTTTTGCTGACGGCACTGCTTTCTAGGCTTGCTATAATAAAAAAAAAATTTCATTGTGTTTTCCAGCTGTTTTCTTTTATGATTATTTGCTACTGCTGTGTAGAATGGTGTCAAAGCCATCTTGTTAGCGATGTGTTTTGTGGTTGTTGATAGATTGAAGTCCCCAGGTTCTTATCCCTTTAATCCACTTGTCCTTCAGTCTCCATAATGGCCCATCTCACCCAACAGATATTTTGTGTGCACGGTGGCCTGTCTCCAAGCATCCAGACGCTAGACCAGATCCGCACTATAGACCGGAAGCAAGAAGTGCCACATGATGGCCCTATGTGTGACCTGCTGTGGTCTGACCCAGAAGGTTAGATTAGTGTGTCTCTTTCTTGCATATAGATGTAATGGTGTTTGATTTGTTTTTATGTGGTTATATATTAAATTGTTAGTGAACCTTGCTCCATTGGTTTTCTGTGTGGATTGGCAGTGTAGTCTGCTTGTCAAGATTAAGTACAGTGTTAGTTTATAATACAGTTCCATGTTAAGGTATGAGTGAATAAGTATAAGTATAAGTAGTATTATGTTACCTCTCAAAAATCAAGCTACCCAACTCAGACTATCAAATTCTGAGCTGTTTGTGATTCTGTGATATTTTAACATTGTCAGTGTAGTTTTGAAAGACAAGTTATATTTTCATAGTGCTTATCATGACAAACTATGATTCTCTAGTTTCAAGATCCTAAGATTTAGGAAGAAAAATAGTTTCAAATCAACAGTTCACTGACTATTTGTTCTCTTCTCTCTCTTCCCTCACACAGACAGGTGTATATTTTCATAGGTTGGTATTTATGCTAAACTGTATGATCCTCTAATGTCAAGATCCCAAGATTAAGGAAGAAAGAATAGTCTGAAATCAACAGTTCAGTGACCATATTTTCCCTTCTCTGTCTTCCCTCACATAGACACTCAGGGATGGGGGGTGAGTCCCAGAGGTGCTGGCTACCTCTTTGGCTCCGATGTAGTGGCTCAGTTCAACGACACCAACGGCATTGACATGATCTGCCGGGCCCACCAGCTGGTCATGGAGGGCTACAAGTGGCACTTTAACAACACCGTTCTCACAGTGTGGTCTGCACCCAACTACTGCTATAGGTGTGTGGCTTCTCTTGTGTTTCAGGATGACACGGTGATGTTTTCTTTCATATCTTAAGACTTGGGAACACCTTCACATGAGTCATTTTCCTCTGTATCTTTTTATAATGGTGTTTGTTTTCCATTTATTTGTATTTGTAATCATGTTCCTGGATAGACATAGATGTAGAGCTGTAAGAAGTGAGTAGAAGAGATACTTTATAATATGTTTCTCCCATAAAGTTTTGTAAGTTTTCAGAAGAACCAGTTTAAATCTAGAAGTGGTGTTCTGGTTCAGGTTCTAATTGAAAAGATAACTCCATCAGTTTTTTCATAGGTCCCTTTCTCTCTTTTAGTTTGATGTTTTGAAGAATCAGGAATTGAGCTTAATCTTGGCAGTATGGTCATAGTACCTTCTTGCCTCCATGAACCTTGCTGCTCATGACCCAAAGTTCCTTTCTGTAATGTTGCCATGATCTTTCTTCACCAGAGCTAATAGTCTCCTCCTCCTCCTCTCCTCCTCCTCCTCCTCCTCCTCCTCCTCCTCCTCCTCCTCCTCCTCCTCCTCCTCCTCCTCCTTCTGCTGTACTCCTTGTGTTATGATCCTGCCAGTTGGTAACAACAATTCTCTCTCTCTCCCATGCACACAACAGATGTGGCAATGTGGCAGCCATCTTGGAGCTTGATGAGAACCTCAAGCGGGACTTCACCATCTTTGAGGCAGCGCCGCAGGAAAGCCGAGGGATCCCCGCCAAGAAGCCACAAGCAGACTATTTCCTTTAGGCATGACGGAGTAGACAACTCATTTATCAACCTACCATTTTGTACATTTCAGCCACTGCACGCATGTACCGTATATAAGATTCATGCGTGTATGCGCGTGCGTGCATGCATGCGTGTGTGTGTGTGTGTATACATGTAGTCTCGGCTCAATGTAATGAATGCCGTGGAAGCTCAAGGTACAATTCAGACTTTCATAACCATCATCGTTTGTTTGATCGCTGTTGTTGCTCTGGAGTGCAGACAAGGGCAGATTCTTTTAATTATCCCCTTTTTTTTTCCTCTCTCTCTCTCTCTCTCTCTCTCTCTCTCTCTCTCTCTCTCTCTCTCTCTCTCTCTCTCTCTCTCTCTCTCTCTCTCTCTCTCTCTCTCTCTCTCTCTCTCTCTCTCTCTCTCTCTCTCTCTCTCTGTTTCTGTCTTTACATACTTAATGTAGATTAAAACCTGCATTTTACATACTGAATAAAATTATGTAATTTTTTTTAGCCTTTTAAACCATTTGCTGTATATTCATGAGGACAAGAAATACACATACACATCCAAGTGTACATTTTACTTGATATATATATATAGTATATATATTTGTGCAGAGAAATCATGCCCTGCTAATGACCACATTGAAACAAAAGATACACACAAGTACACACAAACATGCTTGAACCACAGAAAACATTGCATGAGAAAAACTGAAAAGAAATGTTGCTTTTGTCTTTGCTTACATACATTCTTGAGAGGGTGATGCTGACATGGTGATGAATGCATGCCTTCTTGCCTACCCCTGACCTCTCTGGCATGATGGGTGAGGACTGTATATCATTTGCTGAGCTGGCTGAGGATGTCAAAGTTTAGAAGCTGGGAGGCTCTGTGTGTGTGTGTGTGTGTGTGGTTCAGTAAAGGCAGTGAAGGAGTGTGAAAGGCTCAGCAAACAGCACTGGAAGGCTTGTTGAGGCCCTGAGCACTTGGGAGTTGATGTAGGACATGGTGAGGAACAGTGAAGGGATGTTTATGAGGATTACTCAAAACAGTGATGAAGTGGATGTGAAGCCTAGCAAATAGCATTGAGAGTCATTGCTATTATAACCATGGCATTAATTCCTGTTATCTGGGCATAATCATCTCAATATATTTCCTAGATGTTCTTTTTTGAGGCAGTCAGTTGCTGCCCTTTTAGAACCCTGTTATGGTTATGTGGCATCCGCATGTGGATTGATTATCCAATTGGATCAGTACAAGGAACAATAGCTACCTGGCTTCACTTCCTCCTGCCCATCCTTGCTGTGCATAAGTTAGGTAGGAAGTTGTGTGAAGACTTGCTACGCATCATGCAATAGTGTCAGTGAGTGTAGCAAGTCCTGTCTTTATGCTCTCATCATGAGTGGAGGCCACTGTAATATGTACTTGTATAGTTTTACATCTGAGTGTAAATTTGATGTATAGATTTTGTTTAGTGCTGATGCTATTCAGTGGTGATGACAACTGGTGGCATGTTCGCAATATAGGAGGGACTGAAATCCAAAATTGCCCCCCTCCCAAAAAAAAAGTGTCATTTGCTCATGCACTCTCAAGTACTTTTATGTTTTCTCAAGTATAAGATAACCAGTGAATGAAGCAAATCACAGCCACACAAAAATGAAAATATGTGTTAATATTTACACAAAGGTTAGGAGTATTATGTCCAGCTATGGAATGATCTCAAAATTATTCCTGAAAACATCTTGATTTCTATACAATGGAGCTGTTTTCAAAAAGAAATAGTGACTTAAGGGTGAATTTGTAAAATTTTTTTTGTGTGAGAAATCAAAGAAAACATAATTTAAGCAAAAGTAAAGTGGCAGGATCATTATATCCATCATGTAGGGTAATAAACATTTATTTTTCCTGAATGTGGTTAGTTTACTTTTGACCCAAGTACAGGCAACCACAGCAGGTGATGATGGGTTGTCAAGAAATACAGGAATTATTTGACAATGTACATGTGTGTGTGTGTATGTGTGTGTGTATAGTGAGAACTGAAGAAAAAACAAGGATCAAAAGAATCATATCAGCAGAATAAGATCATGAATATGAATCTCAGAAGTGAAAGATTTTTCATTTTAGGAGGTAAAGTTAATGATAGTGTTAATCAAGAAAGGGAGAGATTTGGGAAGAGCAGTGGAACACTAGGAAAGGGAGGAGATGCTTAGATTGATCATGTGTTTACAATAAGACAGGTGCCCAACATATATTTGAAGGAAAGTAAATGGTGTGTTTTTTGAGTGTTGATAGATTTAGAGAAATCATGTGCTAGAATAGGCACAGAAAGATTATGTACTATGTAGTGAATTTATGGGCTATATGGTAGAATGTAAAAAGAGAGTGAATGGAAAAAAGTAGAACATTTGTGTAAGTGAGAAGCAGCAAGAGTGACCACTATTTTGTTTGAATAGGGAAATAGCAATGTGTCTGTAACCTTGGCTGTTTATATGGATGGTGGTGATGTAAGGAAGGTGAATACAAGAAAGTTAGCTAGAGGCTTGAATATGGTGAATGATGAGAGAGTGGATTTGAATCAGCTATTAGATGCAAGTGATAGCACTGGAAATACTGATGATGGAAGCATGGGTAGTGCTGAAAGAGAAACTGCATGAGAAGGTACACCAATTCCAATGCCCAGAAGCCATTTTAAACTTAAGTAATGAATGGAGAGATGAAATCTAGCATGAATGAAACAAGAAAGTTGTAAGGAAGCAGGAGCAGTCTTTGGTTGCAGATAACTTCCAATGAATGAAAGGATATGCTTACGAGGCATTGCATAGGGGTGAAGGATTAATGTGGCAGCTGGAAGATAATATAGATGAAGATGGATAACTGTGGGAAATAACACGAATCAAGTGAGAAATGAAGGAGCGTGGAGGGGAATTGGGCTGCAGGTTTGGCTGGTTAAGGTGAGTTATGGAACGTTACGATTATTTGGACATGAAGGCAGAAAGAAAGAAAGAAAGAAAAAAAAATCTGTAGTGGTAAGATAGTACAGTAAAATCCCTCTCATCCGGCATTCGAGTATCCGGCAGCTTCAAGTATCCGGCACATTTTTCCCCGAGCCTTAAAATTAATAAAAAATCAATGTGTACTCATAAAATCGATTAAAATTCCCGCGCGAGGCATACTTTGTCACCTCGCCACCAGAGCGCACTGCTTCGCGCCACCCGTGGCCCACTGCACTGTGTTTAGTCAGTGACTCAGTCCTGCGTGTGCACTGTTTATCGCCTGACATCTTCATCATGCCTAAAGTTACTTAACCAGCTGCTCAGATCAGCTGCTGATTAAGATTAGTTGATCTTTGTTATGGTAAGATGCGTGAGTGTAAGGTGGTGATTGTGGACATAATTTCACTTCTATTCAAGTATCCGGCAATATTAAAGTATCCGGCATGTCGGCGGTCCCGTTGATGCCGGATAAGAGGGATTTTACTGTAACTGGATTAGATGTGAGAAGTGTAAAGCTAATGGCTGGTATACAGATAGATAGATTGATAGATAGCATGCCTCTTCTCCCTTCTACCCCTCCCAGTAATTAACATGAATATGCAGACAGTGCCTCACCAATATTTGGTAGCCCAATGGTTACAATGCAGTTGGAAGTGACAACGATGATGACAATGATGCTGTCCTCGTATCATTAATATCAATACTACAGGCATGGAGTACTGTATATTAATAGCATATGAGGAAAATAAGCATTACACTAAATAGGTTCACTGATAATGATGCCCAAAAATTAATTAAAAAGTTTAAAAAGAGGACAATGATCACACATCGACTATATAATACAGCAAAGACAAAATACCCAAAATAACCACATAGTCAAAACACGATAAAAAAGAAAAGATATTATAACCTTAATATAAATGGCAAATACCATGCATGGACTGAAAAAAGGGATATAACGAGATTTTTCTCCTTCTTCTTCTTGATAACTCTCTATATTATAAAATAAAGCCCAAACATTCGAAATAACCACCTACTAAAAAAACATTAATTAATACAGATATTCTTACCCTAAAATGTATGATAAATACGCGATATAAGCTGAAATAGGGTATAATGAGACCGACTGACCTGGATCAAGTCGAGGGTTGGACGAGTCTTGAGTGTCAACAGAGGACCGCAAGCCATGGTGAGTGGTAGTTGTTCTTCTTCGCTTTCCGGATTTCCCCCTTATTACTGCACTATACTCAGGCCAGGAGGCGTGTGTGGCTCTGTGACTATTACTGCAGAGGGTTTGTGAGGAGGACGAGTGCGGGAGATATGGTAATA
>NC_087157.1:27093115-27115615 GCF_035594125.1 Scylla paramamosain
CCACTCTCTTAGCTCCTAGGTCCCTGATGGAGAAGAGAATAAGAACAGGAATAAAAGAAAGCTACAAGAGGCTGTCTGGCATACACAAGACAGTCTCCATTAAACTTATCACCTATCTATAGCTACCTATCATCCTCATCTATAAATTTATCTAATCTCGGCACTAACAGCCCAGTTACCAAAATGAAGTATGTGAGGCCTGTGGTTATGTATTTTCTTGCTATATATTACTACATGAGAAGCACAATGACAAACAACCCATGCAGGACCCACATCTGATGATCACCTTTACTAATTCCTTTAATTTCTTTTCTACTGTGACTCATATTTATTGTTTCCTGATTACTGAGGTGTAGGGTGCGAGGCCTGTGGTTATGTATTTCCTTGCTGTATATTACCATTAGAGAAACATAAAGACAAACAAGCCATGCAGGATCCACCATCTTTACTAATCACCTTCACTTTTGTAGTACAGTGACTCATATTTATTGTTTCCTGATGACAGTAGAATGTCAAGCCTGTGGTTACTGTACATTACCACAGGAAAAGGACAAATGTAACTTAAGTAGGATCCACATCTGATAATCACCTGTACCAATCACTATCATCACCTTACTACTGTGTCTGTCTTGTTTTCTTGCCACTGCAGGAGGAGCGCAGCAAGGTGGATGACCTGCGAGGCACCCCAATGAGTGTAGGCACCCTGGAGGAAATCATTGATGACAACCATGCCATCGTCTCCACCAGTGTTGGGTCAGAACACTACGTCTCCATCCTCTCCTTCGTCGACAAGGACCAGCTTGAGCCTGGGTGCTCCGTCCTTCTCAATCATAAGGTTAGGATGTGCAGATTTTTTGTTTCTGTAGGTGGTGGTGAATTATTGGGGTTATTATAAGGCCTTGCTTTCTATTTGTTAATTACTTAGCTGCTTACCTAAGTAGAACTGAAGGTATAATAGATTCATGAGGCTTGATAGGTTGTGATTATGCAAGTTTTTATTGCATTGGTGATTTGATGCTGTTATCATCAATAATATTTAGTTGTTACTCTCATTTATTTAGTGAGTCAGTGATGCAGAACTAGTTAATGGTGGAATAAGTTTATAGTACTTTTTACCACTTGTGCTCTTAATTTCATTCAGTTTATAGTGTGTAAACTTCCCATTCAGGTTAGGAGTGAAGATCACAGTGTTAATTTGTGCTGCTGTGTGATATTGCACTAGTAGTTGCCTGGAGGTTATGTGTGTGTGTGTGTATACAGAGGGAATGTGTAATTTTAATCAGTTGTGTGTGTGTGTGGGTGCAGGTCCATGCAGTTGTGGGTGTGTTGAGTGACGACACAGACCCCATGGTGACAGTGATGAAGCTGGAGAAGGCGCCCCAGGAGACCTATGCTGATATTGGAGGTAAGGACACATGTAGCAATGTGATAGTATACTGTATTAGATCTTGACTTTGTCTCAGTTGTTTACATAGAGACCTGCTTTAAATAAAAGTGTCAAGACTCCTCCAAAACTAGATTGTTGAACATTTTTATTTTTTACTTTAATTTTTGGAAGGAGCAAGTTGAATAGGCCTTTACTCTCATTATTTTAGCACAGTTGACCAGTCTCTTTGATACATTATAAAAACATTGAAGTGAAAGATTTAAAAAATTCATGTGTTTATGCCTTTCCAGTGGCTTAGAGTAATTTGTGCTTAACTCATCCTTTCTTTATCAACTCATATACCTCATTCTTCCACCAACTCACTGAGCATATATTCATTCCTTGCCCATCACATCAGCTGACTTATTCCTTCCTTATCAACTCAGTGCTTAACTCCTTCCTCCATTGGCTTGGTGGTACTCTCTTTTCCTATCAATTTATAGTGACTCCTTCCTACCCCATAAGTTCTTATTGACTCATGCTTTCTCCATCAGTTCACAGTTACTATTTCACTATCTATTATAATACCAGCATTTCAATCAATCAGTCACTTATCTGTCAACTCACAATGACTCATGCCTTCATATGAGTATTGTAATTCCTTTTCCATGAATCTCACTAACACTAGCACACATCTTACCCACCCATGCACCTGCTATCATTCATTCCTGCCTCATCAACTCACACTAGCTCATGTCTCTCTCTCTCCTTCAAGGTTTGGACACCCAGATTCAGGAGATCAAGGAGTCAGTGGAGCTTCCCCTGACCCACCCTGAGTACTATGAGGAGATGGGCATCAAGCCTCCCAAGGGCGTCATCCTGTATGGTCAGCCTGGCACCGGCAAGACCCTGCTGGCCAAGGCTGTGGCTAATCAGACCAGTGCCACCTTCCTCAGGGTGGTCGGCTCGGAGCTCATACAGAAGTACCTGGTAAGGGAAGCTGTCTGATTATTATCAACTGTACCCTCCCTTATCTTAGTCTCTTATTCATCCATTCTCATCTAACCTGTCCTGGTGAGGGAAAGCTTTCTGAATGTTACCAACTCTACCTTGCCTTATTTTTATCTTGGCATTCTCTCATCTACCTGTTCGTTTCCTTTTATAATCCATTCTTGTGCTTTTAACTTTTCTTTTGGGAATGTCACCTCAGTGGGCCTTTTTTTGAATTCCTCTCTTACTTAAAAAAAAAGATAAATAAATAAATAAGGGAAGGTACAATAAGCCAAGTATATCTTCTCTTAACCTAATCTTGACATCCTCTCACCCACCCATTCTTTCCCTTCATAAGAACCTGAGGGAAAATGTAAAAACCCAAGTGTACTGTTACTTACCCTATCTTGTCATCTGCTCATCCACCCATTCTTCCCCTTCATAAAAACATAAGGGAAGATGCAGGCAGTCAGGTATACCTTCCCTCATCTTAACCTTGATATCCTCTCACCCACCCATTGTTTCCATTTATAAGAACATAAGGGAAGATGCAGGAAGCCAAACCCATACCCTATCTTAACATTCTCTAATCCACTTGTTCTTTCCCTTTATAAAAACATAAGGGAAGATGCAAGAAGCCATATATAAGTAGACCTTCCTTTACTTTATCTTGACATTCTCTCACCTCCATTCTTTCCCTTCATAGGAACATAAGGGTAGGTGTAAGAAGCCAGCAAGTTTACATGTTGCAGTTCCTTTATAAAGCCCTCCTATCATTCCTATATATAAATTTGTTTGATCTTCTTTTAAAACTTCCTTTTGATTCAGCAATAACAAAGTGTCTACAAATTTTATTTCATTCACCTAGGTACCACTCTGTTAGTCAACCAATTTCTTCCTATCTCTTCATAAAGTCAGCCTATTTCAGTCACCTTATTTGTGAACCAGTTTCTTACAATCTCTTCTTAAAATCTAGTTCTATTATTAAGTCTTGTCCTAACCTGACTATGAACCCTAAGAGTCTTATCTACATCACCCTTGTCATATCCCTTCAGGGTGATGGGCCGAAGCTGGTGAGAGAATTATTCCGTGTGGCTGAGGAACACGCACCCAGCATCGTGTTCATTGACGAAATCGACGCCATTGGCACCAAGCGTTACGACTCCAACTCAGGTGGTGAGCGGGAGATCCAGCGCACCATGTTGGAGCTCCTCAACCAGCTGGACGGGTTTGACTCAAGGGGGGACGTGAAGGTGAGGCCTGAGTGGTGGAGGTGCTTCCTTCTGCTTCTGTGGTCTCTCTCTCTCTCTCTCTCTCTCTCTCTCTCTCTCTCTCTCTCTCTCTCTCTCTCTCTCTCTCTCTCTCTCTCTCTCTCTCTCTCTCTCTCTCTCTCTCTCTCTCTCTCTCTCTCTCTCTCTCTCTCTCTCTCTCTCTCTCTCTCTCTCTCTCTCTCTTAGTTTTCTGTCTATCTTGTTTTATTGGTACTTTAGTTTTTTATATGTTTTGTACTTTGTTTAATCTTTTTTTCTATGCTTCCTTCTTATGAACGTTTGTCTCTCCATTTTCTTTCCATTTTCCAGTCTTTTTTTAGTTAAATAATTTTTTATTTGTTTTTTTACATCTGATTGTTTTCTTTTCTAGTCTCCATTTTCATTTACTTGTATCCTGTATTTTCTATTACCTTTTATCTTGATACTTTTATTCCTTCTTTCTTCCACTTAATCATTGCAATCTACCAATGTTCAACCATCGGTAATCAGCTGTTTCAAACTTGACTCAGCTATTTGCCCGGTGGGAGAGTAACAAAGATTAACCAGCAGATCCTGGCTTGAGCCTGGACCTCTTTAGATCTTCTTTGACAAAATATTGTACTATTATTGTTAAATTATTAAGTTTGTATTTTTATTATTTATGCATGCACAATGTTTTATTATTTTATTTATGTGCCATGTGATAAGGCAAACAATCTGATTACACACTTCATGACCTGGTTGGAAGAATACTACCACTTTTCCTAATACATTGTAAAAGACAACTAAAAGAGGCAGACTGAGAAGGCTGAGAATCCCCTCCTCTGTATTTTTATTTTTAAAGTGAGACAAGGTGTAGTGTTCTGTCAGGGTTACCCAGCTTTTAAGGGAACATTCACTGTGGTATATAGATCTGTTTATATAGCAGGGTGAGGTAATGGAAAACCCAGCTTTTAAGGGAGCATTCACTGTGGTATATAGATCTGTCTGTTTATATAGCAGGGTGAGGTAATGGCAACAATGTGGGACACTATGAGAATAAAATACAAACAAGATTCCTTGCTTTGTCCCATCTTGTTGTGATGCACAGAAAAAATTGTGGCAGCATCCTTTCACTGACAGAAAATATACCCTCTGATTCATTTATTTGTTATGACTAAGTTCTCCCTTTGATCCTTCTGTTCTCTCCCTAATCTTACTCTTTCTCCTGGTCAGGTCATCATGGCAACCAACAGGATCGAAACCCTTGACCCAGCACTCATCCGACCTGGCAGAATTGACCGGAAGATTGAGTTCCCTCTGCCAGATGAGAAGACCAAGCGTCGTATCTTCCAGATCCACACCTCGAGGATGACCTTGTCCGATGATGTGAACCTGGACGAGCTCATCATGGCCAAGGACGACCTCTCCGGTGCTGATATTAAGGTGCGGTGTACAAGCCAACATTTCGTATGGGGTGGTGTCTTATATCATTCTCTCTTTTGACAGTACAGTCGTCTCACATTAACCATAGTTTCAGTTTATATTGATTGCTGCCAACCACAAATTCAAATAACAGAGGAGGTCATGAAAGGATGTGTTCATTTCTCTCTCTCTCTCTCTCTTTTTTTTTTTTTTTTTTTTTTTTTTTTTAGTTAATTGATAAATACATTTTTGTAACAGTGTACATGCAAGGGATGACTGTACACTGCAGGAATATTGCTCTGGATATCAAATTATTCTTCCTAGCTTAATCCCTATTCAGGATTGCCATTTCTAATGAGCTTTTTACTGATGTTTCTATCTTGAGGCATTTTTTCATTTAATCCTTTGTCCCTCATGTCCTTGTTCATAGTCTTTCCACCTGATCCTCAGTCTTCCTCTTCTATGAATTCCTCTCCCTTCCATTTCCATGACTTCTCTTGCAACATGCAGCTCTCCATTTCTTCTCATCAGATGACCAAACCAATCTTAGCCTTGCTTTCTCATCTGTCATACACACTTCAATGACTTCCTCAACCTCTAATATACTAATTTCCTATCCTGTATCCTTATCTTGTGCTGAGTATCAAATAGGCTATACTTTCCATAAGACACTAAGTGCCATGTCCTGCAACACAGCTTTAATTGCACTAATTCACTGAACAACTCTTCCTCTATCCTGAAATATGGAAGAAAGAATGAAATGGAAGGTTCAACTGTCGTTTCTAGGGAAGGGCATAAATTCTTGTTGGTTAAGTTATGTATTGCTCTCTTAGTGTTGGAGGAGGAACAGTTTGTAGGTATAATGTAAGTGAGATTATATAAATGTGTAGGTAGAGGAACAGTATGTAGGCATAATGTAAGTAAGGCTATATAGATGTGTCTTCTTGTGTATGTATGTACTGTAATGTATTCATGTACATGTGTATTTGTGTTTCAGGCCATTTGCACGGAGGCAGGGCTGATGGCTTTGAGGGAGCGCAGAATGAAAGTCACCAGTGAGGACTTCAAGAAATCGAAAGAGAATGTGTTGTACAGGAAGAAAGAGGGAACCCCTGAGGGTCTCTACCTTTGAGGGGCCACTGCTTCATATGTTCTACAAGTCTTTTTTTTATTTATGTAATTCTAGGTTAATAGGCAGTTTGTATAAGTGGAAGGAAAGTGAAATTGAAATAAATGTAATAATGTAAATATGAAGCATTTTATTCTCTACATTTTATGTATTCCTATGAGATACTGTGCACATAAAGATAAGCTGATATATATAGTATATATATATATATATATATATATATATATATATATATATATATATATATATATATATATATATATATATATATATATATATATATATATATATATATATATATATATATATATATATTACTTTGATTGGAACCATAAATGATATGCTGAATTGCACACATGATTTTTAAGAGCATATTGTATGAGCCTTAGGTTGAAGAGTGTAGTGGCAGTTACAGCATTAATATTGGTGTTCTTATTGATGATGATAAGGTCAACCCAAATCAAGGCATTAGAGGAGGGTATGTAGGGAGGATGAAGATTATTGGTGATGGTGGTGAGGAGAATTTTTTTGTGGATAGCTTCTAATCTGTTCAGAAAGGAGATATTTTGTACCATAAGTGGTTTACTGATACAAGATGCAATCATAAGATGGATTTACACAAGTTTGAAATGAGACTGATGTAAGTTTTGTGTTCATTAGCCTATTCACATGTTCAGTAAATAAACAGATAATACTTCATAAAGACAAAAAAAGGAAATACTACATAATGGACAGACAAGAAGGAAAGTATTATCTGGAAAATCAGTAAGGGAAATAAGTGACTGATTGACTGATGGAGTAAAAAATCAAGCGTGGTTTTAGCTTGCAGGGGCAGAGAGGCATGCACGTGGCATGCACGTGAAGTGTGGCTGGAGAAGAAGGATGTGAGGTGCAGCACGAGAGACAAATGACGGTCTATGAGAAAGGAGTTGTGGGTGATATAAATGAGCAAATGAACTGTTTGATGAGGGGGTGAATAAATTTTTGGGGAATAAGAAAATGTATTAGAGGGAGAAGAAGAGGCTGTAAAAGATATCAGGGAAATGAGAGTATGATATAATAGAGGATGAGAAGATGTTGACTTAGAAGGGCTGTTAGATATAAGCAAGGTATGTTTTATGAACTCCATAAGAGATTAAAGAGCTTAAGATTGCTGCAGAAAGAATAGAACGAGGATCTAATGTAGGTATTGAGAGAGACCAGTTGGAGTGGACAGAGGAACAGGTGTGGAGATGTTTAGAATGAATAAAACAAGATGTGGAATGAACAGGGTGTTTAACTGGAGGGCATTTGGGGTATATTTTACACAGAGAGGACTGTATGAGGAAATATTAATATATAGGGCTGAAAGTTAGTACATGAGAGCGAGTTAACTAGGATTCTCATTATTTATTTATATATTTTTTTCTGGTATACTCTAATACTCCCTGCCTGCTTAAGTACCCCCTTCTTCCTATGACTTGAACTCTTTCAAGAATGAAGTTTCAAGACACTTATAATTCTCCAATTTGGATTATCTTTTATGACCTTTCTGGGACCTCAGTTCCCCTAGGCCAGTACTCTTACGTAAAAAAATAAAGGGGAGAAAAGAAATTGGATATAATGGAGATGTGATGGTATTTACTTTTAACATAGTTTTATTATGGTAAATATTGCACGTCATTGCGAATAACGGTAAACGTGAGCACTTCATGCCGTTTCAATAATCTTAATATTTGTCCGTTTGTCGTTCGTGAAGTTCATTGTATTGAATGGTGCATTATCGGCTGATGCTATCTGGTTCTTTGGTCTCTTTAAACCATAATTAATAAAAGAAAGAGTGCATAAAATCGACAGTTCTTGATTTAATATGCCAATAAGAATTAATCAATACGATATGTTCGTTTATGGAGATAGGAAAAACATTTCATTATTTATTTATTTATTTATTTATTTATGTTTTTTGCTATTAGCTGCTGCCGTGGCCTTCTCTACAAGTATATTTTTTCCACATACGTCACAAATTTGAAGATGAAGGAAATTCTAGAAATTATATAAGTAAATTTGTAAATATCAATATGATACAACATACTGAAAAGAAAGAGCATAGATCAAAAGTGATAAACAAATATGAAAGTGGCTAGAGGCGATCCTACTACTCCACAAATTCGAAGAAGAAAAGGAAAAGAAAATATACATACACGTAAATTTAGACGCATTAATTTAACCCAACACAATTAAAAGAATGAATATAGACTGAAAGTGATAAATGTATACAAATATGAAAGTGGCGGGAGGTGATGCGCGCGCTGATTGGTGGAGGCACAGCGCGGCCAGCCAATAAACGGAAAGTAGCCTGGCGGGGCTGGATTTGAAGCGTTGGTTGTCTTACTCTGCTTCATTTTATACCAAATTTACTGGGAAGAACACTCATCACCTCATACTGACGACGCCAAGAACACTCAATAAGGTACGGTGGACAGTCCTAGGGTAACAAACTGACTGTAGAGGCGAGGAATGGAGGTGAAAAGAGGATAATATCGTAAACCATTCCTGACTGTTGACATGGAGAGAGAGGTTCGTGGTGGTGGTGGTGGTATTTAATATTTTTTCCCTCCCCAACTCTTCATCCCTGACTCCATATGCCTGTATCAAGGGGGATGAAAGACTGGCTCTCTCCCTTACTCCCAGTATAGAAAATAGTAAAAATAGTCGTTCATAAATAGAAAAGGAGGGAAAAATATTACTTTATATTCCCAGACATTTCAATTTGGCTTCAGGAAGGAAGTGACGCTGGTGGTTATAATATTTAATTTTTTTACTCATGAAGGTTATCTTTTACTATTATCATTATTATTACCACGTGGTTCATATGAAAGAATGTCAGGTATTTTATATTTATTTTATTGAAGGTTGCATGTATATATATTTTACCTGGTATTTTAAAGGGCCTCCCTCGGACTTGACCATAACGACCATCTAACTGTACACTTTGCCGCTGTTTTATCGTCATGTTTTATTCATAGCTCGTTTGAAATGTCTTATGTGTGTATATGAGAGTTAAGGCGGGAATGTGCTGGCAAGTGTGTGTGCAGCGTGCAAGCGGGAAAACACCATCACATGTAGGAGTTGAGAATGTTTACCCTGGATGTGTATGTACTTTTATATTATTGAGTAAATTACTTTTATCCATACTAACTAAAGAGTTGTTGGTGCGAATGTTGCAAAGATTAATTATTACTAGTATTGCTATTTAAATTGCTAGGCAGACTATCGTTATAATTGAAGATGCAATGTTCTTATTACTTTTGTTACTGAAATTGCAAAGCAGACTTTATTATTGGAATTTATGCAGCTAGATTACAAGACAGACTGAAGTTATCATTTTGAGTGTGTGTAATGTTCCTTCTACTGCTACTCCTACTACCACTACTACTTAAATTGCAAAGCAGACTATTTATCATTGGAGTTTATTCAGTTGTCAGTACACGAGAGCAGTTACTTTCTTCGAGTTAAGGAGTAAAGAACAATTACGTATATACATATCAGGAGCGTATTTCAAACATTAATTATTGTTACTACCATGATTGCAGGACAGACTCCATTATTGTCGACAATATTATTATTATTAGCCAGCCTATTTCTCTGGTTTATTGATAGAATGGGCATGGTATTTATGTAATGTTTCCCAGCCATCCCAGAGATCATAGTGCTTCGCCTGTTAGCGGCATAGTTTACCAGATGTTAGCCATATTATGTAATAAGGCTGAGACAGGAATTCCACCCTGCTTCTTCAGTTCTGTATTAGAGCAGAGTCGCCGCCATATACTTTCAACCAGAGGAGTAGTAAGGAAAGATCGAAGCGCAGGATAATGCATACTTGGGAAATAAATGCCATAGGGGTAATTAAGTTGATATTCTGAACTCCCTCTCCCCCTCGATATGAAAACTTCAGGTAACCAAAGATGTCTGGAAGTCTAGTTCGTTACTCAGGAGGGAATTTAAATCTGAAATAGTTATAAGAGGTGTAGCAGTAATTAAGTTGAACTCTCTTTAGCTCAGTCTTAATGTGTAGTTTAAATTTCGAAGATGGGTTGGGAGTGGGTAAATTTGAACTATTCTGTTTGTTTCGCAAATAATTGATCTACTCAACGCTTTCTACATTCTTCTTACTTTATTTTATTTTATTTTATTATTTTATTTTATTTTATTAATTAATTTATTTTTTCGTCTGGGTCTCGCCTTTTTTTCGCTGAGTCCCCCACAAAAAAAGAAAAAAAGAAAACGATATGCAGATAACTATTTTCCACTGAATAATAATAATAATAATAATAATAATAATAATAATAATAATAATAAACACTACTACGACTACAGCTGATATATATGCTAATGAGAATACTATTTATATTAAGCAGGCATTACACTGAAGGTGTACATTCATTGACCCTTAGTAGTAGTAGTAGTAGTAGTGCGTAAGTCTTCAATTATTATGCCTTCCTTGCTTTCTGGAGGGCTGGGTGGCTGTGTGGTGCGCGGCTTGGCTCACGCGGCTCCCAGCTTGTGTGAATTGGAGCGGCTAGTTCTCGGACGGGTATTCGGTGGGAGATGCAGCATTCTGGTAACGTTTCCCCATGTTGTGTCTTAGCGGGCGCCATTTAACCTTGTTGCGGCGCCATAACTCCATTTTTTTTTTTTTTTATCAATACTTGTTTTCTTTAACTGTTATTTGTTTTATGGATGAGGCTGTTGCAATAAATTATCTTCATATCCTGCAAACAATAATGTGTTTAAAATCAGTTATATTTATTTCTGCGTCAGATTTCTGTAATAGTCTTATTTTTTTTTTATCAACCAATCATTTATTTATTTATTTATTTATTTATTTTATTTTTTTTGTACTGCCCGGTGACACTTTTTTTTTTTTTTCTTTGCGACTATCACAGTCAGCGAATTATGCTCTTTCTATTTGGAATGGCAGTGTTTTCATTAGATTATTCAGCCATATTCTTTGCTTCACTTCCTGCATACAGTTGCACCCAGTATTATCTTAGTTTCTGGTGAAGTGCTGCAATAACCTCCCTTTGCGTAACTTTTACCTTTAATGCTATGATCATTCTATTCTCTGCAGTATATATTCTCGTTTATATATATATTTTCTGAACAATGTTGCAACAATTATTTTCTTTCCTCTGCAGCAAGAATGTTTCGTTTACTTTGTTTTTTGGACGATGTTGTAAGGATAATCCACTGCCCTTTCCTCCCTGCAATATGAATTCTGGTTAATTTTTATTTTTTTTATGGACGAGGCTGATGTGTTAATCCAGCCATGTAGCATGAATTATTGTTGTCAGTAATCAGGTTTTTAGTGCCAAGTGATTTGAGAGCTTTTAAAGACTAGACGAATTTATGGATGGGGATGACAAGTAAAAACTGGTAGGTATATACGTTTTTTTCCAGGGATTGTCACGTTTAGGCCTGATGACTTGCAGCTTCCCTTGTTTCCTTGTGCTCTTATATACGAGACGCGCTAATCCACTAATCTTTCCTCCCCGCAGCATGAGTTCTTGGCCAGCCACGGGTGGACTGACCGCCCGCCCCCTGAATGCGATCCAGAATGAAAACTTGGCCCGCCCTCCCTTGCCGAACCGCACTCATGTCCCCGGGGTGGCTGTGGACAAGGCCAAGGTGCTCACCCTCAAAAGAAAGGCTGAGGGCGTTCCCGAGGGCACCAAGGCTCCCAAGAAGAGGTCTGCACTGGGCGAGATCACCAATGTAAGGACGTAGTGGATGTAGTGGATGGACGACCGGCGTTGTGTGTGTGTGTGTGTGTGCAATTGGTATCATGTAATGGGTGTGTCATGTTTATCTCGATTTAAATTTATCCATATTTGGCCTCTCTCTCTCTCTCTCTCTCTCTCTCTCTCTCTCTCTCTCTCTCTCTCTCTCTCTCTCTCTCTCTCTCTCTCTCTCTCTCTCTCTCTCTCTCTCTCTCTGGTTACCTACTTTACCTTAATTAAGAATAGCTAAACCAAAAAATAGCAAGGCATTACTGGTAGAGTTTTTCTCATTTTACATTTGGTTTCATTAATACATTTAGCAAAATCATAAGTAAAAGTTTTTTTTTATCATACTAATTAGTAATAATAATATTATTATTGTTATTATTATTTATATGATAATTATCTTAAAGATAATCAAGAATGAAGGATATAATTATAAAATCTTTCCCATGCATGATAACTAAGCTCACACACCATAATTAACATTATTTTGCAGTCACTGGACTGATGTATTCACACATTCATGGTTGTCTCACTTTCTGGTATTTCTGTGTGTTCAGACCACTGCTGCATTTGACCCTCTGGACATGCAAATCCACACCCAAGTTCTTTGATTGATGAACCAATTATTCCATCACACAAATCTTTTATTGTTTGTATGATTATTTAATTTTGTCATGAACTCTATAGGTCCAACTATTTTTTTTTTCTCATGCACCAATCATTTCTTTGTCTTGCCTTGCTCATTCATCTCACACTTTTATCAGGCTATTGAGAAGAAGCTGGTTGACAGTAAGAAGGGGGGAGAAGCCAAGAAAGTCCCCAGGCTGAAACGCACCCACTCCACTATCTCTCTGATCAAGGCAGCAGCAGGAAAGGCCACAATCAACAAGGAGGCTGTGCAGCTGTCCTCCATCAGGGCCAAGGGAGAGCAGCTGGCTGAGGTGCAGACCAAAGACATCTCCTCCAAGACCATTGGTGAAGGGAGTAAGTCTCACGGCAAGGACTTGACCAAAGATGTGTCGTTCTGTGACTCACTGCCAAGCTCCCAGGAAGCAACATCTTCACAGGAGTCTAAGGGAAGCATGGATGACTCGGCTTTGTATATCACTGCCTCAGAGGGAAGGTAAGCCCTGTGAAATTCTGTAGTTTTCATTCTGTCTTATCCTCTCCCATTTTCTTGTCTATGTTGCAGTTTTCTTTTCCTATACTAAGATTTTAAAGACTTCATCATCCTTATCTTTTTATTTTCTTTGTTCAGGTTCTTGCACCTCTGGAAAGTGGAATCCTTGAGATATGTCCTCTTTGTAATAGTACCACTGCAAATAGTATTGCAACCACTATGTATATCCATCCTTATAGATATTTCCTTTGCTTCAGTACCTGTAGTAAAGGAAAAGGTGTGTATTCCAATTTCTTTCTCATTACTGTTATTTTCGTCCTTGTAGTTTTTAATTTTAATTTTTCTGTACAAATAGCTGCATAGCTGCAATAGCTGTTGCTTGTGGTCTTGTAGATTGTTTTCCATTTTTCCCATCTCATTGTCACTTGTATGTATTGATATTCCCCATGGCATTTGCTGTCCTTCCTGTACAAATGACTAAAAAATGCACTTTTATACATGCTAGTGTTTCTTTTATTTACTATTCATTCCTGCAGTTTTTGTTTTCATGTATATATGCTTGTATCTCACTTTTACACATTATACATTCCTGTATTTGTTTTTAACATATTTGCCTATATACGTGTCATTACTGCATATACTGTTGATTGCTACAGTGTCTTTCACTATAATCACCTGCCTAAAAGGAGTGTGTTGCGGACCCACAGTCCCCTGCAAGCCAAGGTGGTCATGAAGGTGCCTCTGCTGGAGAAGACTGAAACAAAGGAAGAACTGCCCAAAGGAGTGGAGGACTTTGATCTGGAGATGAAGGAGGACCCTACAGCTGTGGCTGACTATGCCAATCACATCTTCAAGTATTACCGGGAGAGGGAGGTGAGTGCTTGCCAGTGGTGATAGTTGTGGTGGGGATAGTGATGAGTGTGAGTGTCAGGGTTGGCCTCTCTTCTGGAGCTATGGCAATTGGTTTTGATGTTCTATGTACTTGATGTGTGTGTGTGTGTGTGTGTGTGTGTGTGTGTGTGTGTGTGTGTGTGTGTGTGTGTGTGTGTGTGTTGCATGTGTGTTGCATGTTTTCCTCCTTTGAACTCATATAGTACAGCATAGGTATTGTTTGTTCAGCCAGGATGCATCTTAATTCCCTCTTATGTGTGAGAAAATTTGTTATTTATAGATCATTATTATACATCCTTTCCTTGTTCCTTTCCATACTAGATAGGTAGACAAAATGATTCAGTTGTTACTAGGTCTGTGTCAAAAGGAAAGTATTCCTTAAGAGATTTCATAATTTAGTGTGCTCTATACCTTTATTTCTCGAAAGCTTGGACTAACTAAAGGTGACTTTCCAGAAGAAGTTTGTGATAGAGAAGTACATTGAGCGGCAGCCTGACGTGATGCGCAGCATGCGGGCCATCCTGGTGGACTGGATGGTGGAAGTGCAGGTGAGGCACAACACAGAACTCCCTACAGTGGATGAGGGAGATTTAAGAATACAAAAATATGATGAATGAGTGGAACATTGCTGATCATAATAGCCAGTATGGGTTCTGTCGAGGCCACTACTGGTGATCTGGCTTTCCTTACCGAGTCTTGGTCATCCTCTTTTAGAGATTTTAGTGAAACTTTTGCTGTTGTCGTAGACATATCAAAAGCTTTTGATAAAGTCTGACAAAGCTTTGATTTCCAAACTACCCTCTTACAGCTTCTATCCTTCTCTCCATAGCTTCATCTGAAGTTTCCTTTCTGACCGTTCTATTACTGCTGTGGTAGATGGTTACTGTTCTCCTAAATCTATTAACACAGGTATTTCTCAGGATTTTGTCCTGTCACCCACTCTTCCTATTATTCATCAATGATCTAAACCAAATTTCTTGTCCTATCCACTCCTACGCTGATGATACCACCCTGCAGTTTTCCACATCTTTTTGTATATGTGCTACCCTTCAGAAAGTAAATAGTTCACACAGGGAAGCCACAGACTTATGATCTCTCTAAAATTTCTGATTGGGCCAGAACAAACTTGGTATTGTTCAATGCCTCAAAAACTCAGTTCCTCCATCTATCAACTTGACACAGTCTTCCAGACAACTATACACTCTTTTTCATTGATACTCAACTGTCCCCCTCTTTTACACTGAACATCCTTGGTTTGTCCTTTATATATAATCTAAATTGGAAACTTTGCACCTCATTTCTACCTAAAACAGCTTCTATGAAGTTCTGAGTCATCTCCACCAGATTTTTCTCACCCCCTCAGCTGCTAACTCTGTATAGAGGCCTTATCTTTGGATGTATGGAGTATGCTCCATATGTATGTGAGGTTCCACTCATACTTGTCTTTTAGACAGGGTGGATCAAAAAGTTTTTTGTCTTATCAACTCCTATCTTCTAACTGACTGTCTTCAGCCTCTTTCTCATTGCCACAATATTGTATCTCTTGCTATCTTTTACCACTATGTCTTCATGCCAATTGCTCTTCTGATCTTGCTAACTGCTTGCCTCCCTTCTTCCTGCAGCCTCGCTGCAAGACTTTTTTCTTTCTCTCATCCCTAATCTGTTAACCTCTGTAATGCATGAGTTAAGCAGTATTCTCAATCCTTTTCTCTGGTAAACTTTCTGATAAACTTTGGAAATCCCTGCATGCTTCTGTATTTCCATCTTCCTATGAAGTTTTCAAGACACTTATCCTGTAATTTTTGGCTCTGTTTGGGGACAAGTACCTTAGTGGGCCTCTTTTTATTGGAATTTTGTATCCCTTGGCTGGTGCCCCTCCAACATAGAAAAAAAATAAAAAGAAGAAAAAACTAGGTACAACATATATGATTCAGCAGTTGAAACTTTGATAGTAGTAATAACGGGATTGATGTAGGAGTAATAGACAAACTCTTATACTTACCCTGTGCAGGAATCATTTGAGCTGAACCATGAGACCCTATACCTGGCTGTGAAGATCCTGGACCTCTACCTGACTCGAGTCATCATCAAGCGGGACACTCTTCAGCTCATCGGTTCCACTGCTCTCTTCATTGCTTGTAAATTTGATGTGAGTAGTACCAATGTAATGACCAAGATTTGTTGTGTAATAATTAAGTAATTTTGTAAGTGAGCAGTGGTATGTAAAAATACTTTTTCCACTTTATTGGGAACAGCAGATAATGAATTGTTCCCCTCTTCAAACAGGAACGAACACCACCCTATGTGGATGACTTCCTGTACATATGTGATGATGCATACAACAGAAAAGAGTTGCTTGCCATGGAGATCAAGATACTGAAGGAGATAGACTTTGACCTGGGGGTGCCTCTGTCTTACAGGTTCCTTCGCAGATATGCAAGGGTGAGGGTTTCTGTTGGATGGAAGCTGGTGTGGAAAGTTGAACAAATAACATTGAGTAATAATGTTTTATCCTCTTCCTGTGGGCTTGCATGTTTAAATGATAAGTTATGTCAATGCACTTATTATGCCTTCAGTAACTGTGTGCAATATGGCTGCAGGATGAGTGTTGTTTAAATTCATCCTTCACATCCATCTTTATTTGTTATTGGAAGATTTTTTAGTATACTTACTAAATTAATATTACATCAAGGCATAGGATTAAATGACAATTTTCAATGCCTTAGCAGGACAGCCACTTCATTAAGTATCGGTACAATCAGAATCCAGGCTTGTTGTGGTCACAGTTATCCCACTATGTTACTAAGTGGTGTGCTTGTGAGGTCAGTTCCTGCTCTACCAAACCCTATCACTGTTATCTGGTTAGTGTTTTGCAGTATGTGGATGTTGACTGATGAAGTATAAATTGAAAATTGAGATGCAGATGGTGTTAATGGCATTGGTATTTCAGTGTGCCAAGGTGGATATGGAGGACCTCACTTTCACCCGCTACATCCTGGAGATGAGTCTCATGGACTACGACCTCATAGACTGCTCAGACTCTGCCCTGGCCGCTGCTGCCCTGCTCCTGTCACGATGCATCAAAGGGGAGGAGCCCTCATGGAACCCCACTCTGGAGTATTACTCAGGTAAAGACTGCTGGCCTAACTACTTACCTTTTTATCTTGATTTATATACATATATATTTTTAATTGTATTTATGAATTGGGAGGAAGCTCTCTCTCCTCTCCTCTCCTCTCCTCTCCTCTCCTCTCCTCTCCTCTCCTCTCCTCTCCTCTCCTCTCCTCTCCTCTCCTCTCCTCTCCTCTCTCTCTCTCTCCTCTCTCTCTCTCTCTCTCTCTCTCTCTCTCTCTCTCTCTCTCTCTCTCTCCTCTCCTCTCCTCTCCTCTCCTCTCCTCTCCTCTCCTCTCCTCTCCTCTCTCTCTCTCTCTCTCTCTCTCTCTCTCTCTCTCTCTCTCTCTCTCTCTCTCTCTCTCTCTCTCTCTCTCTCTCTCTCATTATTTCCTTATTCTTTTATTATTTTCTCCTTTCTCTTTTAAGTAACCCCTCCTCTTTTCTTTTTCATTCCATGTTTTCTGCATTGTGTTAAAGATGTTAATGGAATTGCATGTCTTTTGTGCCAGGCTACAAGATGGAAGACATCTACCACCTGACTCAGACGTTGCACAACATGATAAGTCAGCCTCCCAGGGAACACCTCAGCACCATCCGCAGCAAGTATTCCCACAAGTAAGTGTCCACCAAAACTGTAATATGAGGGAAGAGGCTTCTGCTGTGTGCCTCTTTCCTGCAATATTGTCATGCTTGACTTGAGGATTTTTGGCTGTATTTTACTCACAGATTTGTCTTAAATTTTTTGTCTCAGTAATATAGATAATGTTATTTATACTGATCAGAGAAGCAGTCTTGAAAGATGTAAATCCATGATTATTGAACTGTTCAATATTTATTTTTCAGAGTGTTCTATGAAGTGGCCAAAATTCCCATCCCTGAAAAATTACCACTCTAATGGTTAAAACCTGCAGGTGTTGGTGGTAATGTACAAATATTTATTTATATGTGAAAGACACAAGTGCTATGGGAGTGCTGGCTGTCAGTACCAGTGCTCCTGAGCCAAACAAGATGGATGTGGCTTAGAACAATTTAACATTAAGAATTCTCACTATTATTATGTTATGACAAATATGTTTTTATTGATTTAGATTAATCTTGAGATACATATCACATCTTTTTGTCCTTTACTGTATTGTTTATGATACCAATGTGGTCATTGGTACCCTTTTTTAAGACAGACTGCTGCGCCTGGCTGGAGCAGTCTGAGTAATGTAGATACTTTGTACATAGCAGATTTAGTTAATAGGATAATCTATATTCTTGATTACTCTCAGCATGTCACTGATTGCCACATTTGATCAGGATAAGTTCAGTATCCACAATTCACTGATGCTTCTTTACATAGTCTATCTTTTGGTTGACAAAACAACGAAATTGTCTAAGACACTGTAAATTTGCATAATAAACACAGATAAGAAAAAATAGAATACAATTTATTTGGTTTGTTTTTACTCAACATGGTAAATGTCTTTTTATCTCTTACTTGGGACATTGATCTGATAAATGGATGTATAATTACATTTATGTGAGCTGGTATGCTTGAATTTCTAAAAGTGAAAAAAAAAAAAAAAAAAAAAAAAAAACATGGAAGAATTAGATTCAAGCAGGTAAGTGTTTAATATTAGCCTTCAAGAAAACAGTTATCCTTAGCACTACTCTGATGTTGGATTAATTATTTTAAGAGAGAGAAAAAACTTTCTTATTCAGTTACTGGTTCTATTTATTTATTTATTTTATTATTTTTTCATATGTTCTCTTTCTTGCTACATGAAATCAGTGTAATGAAATTGGTATGTGGGTATTTTTGGACACATGGTAGTTGCTGTCAACTTCAGCCAGATGGAATTACCAAATATAGCAGGCAAATTCAACCCAAGTGAAAACCTGTCTGTCTTTGGTCTGCCTCATGATTTGTTCACATATTTTATTGTATGTTTGATACATAGCAGTTAATATAAAACAAAGAAATGCATCTTTGTGCATGAGGAGAGAATTTTAAAATGATTAATAGACATTGTTGTGCTAGGCCAAAATAATATCCACTGAAGTCCTTCCCATTTCTGGTCACTGATACATTCTTATAAGATTCAAAGTCTAGTTTCAGTTTCTGTTCTTTTTAAACTACTATTGTTGAAAACCTTAATGTATGTACTGATCCTGGTCAGTGAAAATTCACATAGTACTTGTATGCTGTGACAAATTATAATTGTTATTATTTGGTTTTATTTATTTATTTTTTGGTGTTCTCATTTTGTCAATTTTGGCAAGTTTATTGACATTTTATAATATTTTCAGCTAAGCTATATTTGTAGATTGTTGTATGAGTGATGGTTCAACTAACCTTTATTAATACCAAACAATTTTATTGGAATGCCAGTAATAGACATTAGAAATTAGTTGCTCCAAGACCAGTAAAGTATCATCATAACTGCCAAACAGAAAATCAACAATTTTACCTTGAGCACCTTAGACATAGACTGATGTGAGACAAAAATCCCTGATACAATGACACCTGAAGGAAACATGAAGACTAGGTGTAGAGATGCCATCATGTATGGTACTTCAGTTTATTGAGAATTCCCATAAACATAATAGGTGGTCATAGAAAGATGCTGATGCCACTATTCTACTAGTTCCATTTGAGCCAGGCCACCACCAGTCTGCCCCATAAGCTAGACTCTCATGCCCAGCAAAGGAAGCCACATTTTGGAGTGCTGAGCTAGAGGTGTCCACAACATGGAAGCCATTGTGCATACAGGCAGCCAGTAAGAGATTTTCAGGTCCAGGCTCCCACTTCAGTCGCCACACACCACCACCGAGGTTAAGGTCAGACACGGGGGATTTGGTTCTCCGAGTATCCCACAGACACACACACTCATCGTAGCTACCACTGGCCACTGTGAACTCAGACCTGGTGCTGGCATGGATGCTTGTCACCCCTGCACTATGCTGGCTTCTGTTAGTGAACAATGCCACTGCTGGTTCTTCTCGTGCGTCAAAACAGCGAAACTTTCCATCATCTCCCCCAGTGTAGAGGATGCTTGTGTTCCAGTAGTTAAAGGCTGTTATCCAAGCTTCATATTCATGGGCTGGAAATCTTTGCTGTAGCTTCAGTTCTTCATTACACAGTTTTATAAGTGTAATTTTACCTTTAGAGTCACTGATGGCAATCATTGGATCATCACAAAATTCTTTACGAGTAGACCAGTCAATAGATAAAGCTAGAGTATTTGTTTCATCAATATTGTGTTGGCATATGAGTGTGAGGCATGGGCCAAGATCACCACTGAAATCTAACCTGTACACAATTAGCTGGCCCACTGCATTTGCAACAGCCAACAGAACATTTCCTTGCACACTGTGACAGCACCACTTGAGGTCCAGGATGGCTGGCATGTCAATCTGTTGCAACAAGACTAGTGACTTGTCCTTCATTTGTTTCAAGTACAGCCTCCCAAGCCTCTTCTTAGGAAGGTCGGTGGCATCAGCACCCTCAGGATAATCAGGGTCAGCAAGCTGGTAGGTGCCCACAGCCAGGATGTCCTGGAAGGGCTCAACAGGACAAAACTCAGCAGAGTCTGCACTGAATTCTGTGTCCCATGAGAACAGTGTCTTCACCTGCCGACTCATGGCTGTTTCTGGAAAGAAAGTGAATTATGTGTTTGAATCCCAGATTGATGGGAGAGGGAAAGGTTTGGGAAAGATACAGCAAATAACAATGAACTTTTTATATGCTTTCTATTATGTGCTTGGGCAGCTAATGCTTCATAGGTTTTACTATATTGTGCTGTGGCATTATAACTTGCATTCTATTTCCCAAATTACTAACAAAAGAAAATTGCTGTTACTATAGTTCAACTACGTAACATTACATATTAGATTTGATTTTAGATATGGTTGTGATTACACCAAAATCTAATATCATGCATTACTTTGACCTGATCATATAAAAAATATAATTAGTGAGGATAATGTCAGTCCTGTACTGCTGCTGTACAGCAGGATTAAGAGGATTAAGTGCCTATATGAAAGCCAGAATATTGAGTTTGGAAGGAAAAAAAAAAAAAAAAACTGAGGGGAAGAGGGATCTTCCACGAGGAGAGGTGCTACTGAAAAGGCAGCACCGCAATATGAGCCCAAGGCTAGGAGGATGCAAGCGGTCCTGTGAAGATGAAGGTAAGTTGATATTAATTAAAAAGTTTAGTTTGATAATATTGATAGAAATTCGGTAAATGTCTCAAATGTGTCGGATTCCTGACCACTTTCAATAGAATTTTGAGGAAATTCTTAAGTATGGGGAGTGCTATTTAGCTTCAAGAGAAGATTAGACAAGTTTATGGATGGGGATAACAGATGGAAATAGGTAGGTGTGTTTCATACAGGGACTGCCACGTGTAAGCCTGGTCGCTTCTTGCAGCTTCCCTTATTTCTTATGTTCTTATGTTCTTCTGTTCTATCGCTGTTCTATTGATAGTTTAAGAAATAACAAATATTCTAATATTCTGCATCACCAATGACAAAAGCACCTTTAAGAAATTGATATCACCTCTGGCACTTGGAAAAAAAAAATTGGTAAATTTAAAGTTTAAGCCAATGTCCCCAATCTCTACCCACGGCCCCCCAATCCCTCAAGCAAGCTTGGGGGCCTGTGGGGAACCTAACCTAACCTAACCTGCCCGCGCAGCTTATGGGTACTTATAGAGACTTCCTATTGGTGCAACTCGTGGTGTTAAGTGGTGGTAGCACGTGATTGGCCCGAGGAATTATAGACACAGTGATCCTATCCAGCAGCTACCCACAATTCAAAGCATTAAACAAATGAAGTTCAGGCAACAATACACCATTTATGTTTATCTGTGGACTTAGAAAAAGTTGAGAGCGCTGTGCATTCCCAGGCCTATTGTGGAGTTATTATTAATTTCCGACAAGTAGTGTAATCATTAGAAATGATGTGAATAGTGAGAAGAACAAAATGAGGTAGGTTATTACCACGTAGTGTGTAATGGCTTAAACTATAATAAAACCAAAAAATTCTTGAAAGAAGACCAAGCGTCTCAAAACACAGTGATAATCTGACATTTCACAACTAAGCACCAGTAAGTTCCATGTGACTATAAAAGTCAATGCTGCTTGCTGCCTCGCCGATGACATAATTAACAGACAAAATAGGTGCTGCGTACATTTATATAGGGTTTATGAAAGTACGACTAATACAAACACTCCATGAACCAAGTTATATGAAAGTCACGGGTGGAAAGCCTTTTGTTTACCTTTGAACAGGCACAGCTGTTTGGGTTTGGATGGGGGAGGGGAGGGGGAAATAAGCAAGTTTAGCTTGATCTTTAATTTTCATTCATTTTAATCAGATAAGCGAATAGCACACTTGCCACGTAAATATATCGGTATAGTTTATGAGTAAGTGAAGAATAATAACGTACAAATACACTAGTGAATATAGGGTTAGGTATAAC
>NC_087157.1:27120615-27128115 GCF_035594125.1 Scylla paramamosain
TCTTTTGAGTTGTATGGTGTGTTTCAGTATATTACAGGGTATTTTGGTGTGTTTTGGGTGTGTTTGTGGATATATTGAGGTGTTGTGAGTTTTTTTTTTTATTTATTTTGGGTGTTTTAAGTGTTTTTGGTTAGTCTGGGTGTGGGTTTTTTTTTTGTGTGTATTTGAGCGTGTGCAAGTAGTTTTGGGTCTTTAAGGGTGTGTTTGCGGCGCATTCCGTGGTTTTGTGAGTTGGTTTGGGTGTGTTTTAAATGTTTCAAGTGTGTTTTGAGTGTGATGAGTTTTGGGGTGTTGTAGGGTGTTTTGAGTGTGTTTTAAATGTTTTGAGTGTGTTTGGAGTGTGTTTGGATGAGTTTTGTGGGTATTTTGAAGTATTTTGAACGTGTTTCGGATGTTTCGAGTGCGTTTTTTGTGTCTGATGGGTTTTTGGGTGTTGTAGTGATTTTTGGGTGTGTTTTAGATGTTTTGAGTGTTCTGAGTGTGTTTGGGTAGGTTTTGTGTATATTTTGGGGTGTTTTGAGTGTGTTTTGAATGTGTTTAGGTGAGTTTTGTGGGTATATTGGGGTGTTATGTGTTGTTTCCCGCACCTCCATACCCCTCCATTGGTCCAGCCTTGGGTGTGGCACCGCTTCCTCCTCAACACTCCAAAATATCTTCCTGCAACTCCCCAACTCTTTTATCTGTCCAGTTTGTGATGCAGCATCGCTCGCTCCCCAACCCCCTAAACTACTTCCCAGCAACCTCTATATTCTCCATCTGTCCAGCCTGGGGTGCAGCATCGCTTCCTCCCCAATCCCCCAAACTTCCTTCCCGCACTCCCTCTACCCCTCCATCTGTCCTGCTTAGGATGCAGCGTGGTTCCTTCCCCAACCCCCAAAATACCTTCCCGCACCATCCTACCTCTCCATCCGTCCAGCCTGGGGTGCAGCATCGCTCCCTCCCCAACCTCCCAAACTACCATCTCTCTCTCTCTCTCTCTCTCTCTCTCTCTCTCTCTCTCTCTCTCTCTCTCTCTCTCTCTCTCTCTCTGACGAATAAGTAATACATAAATACCCAATGAAATATAATACAGAACAAATTATGAAAGAATAAAATAAATAAACATCCCTGTGGCAAGATACATGACGTGGTGCAGTGTACGTAAACCTGTGGGAGACCAAGTTGCTGTGGTGAAGGACTAGGGCAGCAGCCGTCACCCACATCTACCAAACATACCTTGTCTCTGCAATGCCTCTTTGTAACACCTCTAGTACTTCCAAAATGCTCTAGTTAAAGTTACAGTGGTTATTCAGGATGTTTTTACGCTTCTGTGGACAGATTAGGAAGTTTTCTACATCATTAATGGCAGAAACACTCTTGGAAATTCGCCCATTCATCTCTCTGGCCTTTGAAAGTAGTTGTGGTGAGAGGGCAAAGCGTTTCAGAATACAGGACTTAACGGGGTCATGATAGAGGTATCCATATGGGTAAAAGGAATGAATAAAGGAAATATACTCGTTCTCATAGTAAACAACCAGAGCAGGACTCGAGGTAATGGATACAAGCTAGGAGAGTTTAGGTATAGGAAAGATATTGGAAGGAACTGCTTCACAGAGTGGTGGACGAGTGAAATAGGTTAAACGTTCATGTGGTCAGCGCGAACACGCTATAGGTAGTTTGAAGCGAAGGTTAGATGACCATATGGATAGGGAAGACAGGTGGTAATAGGAAGGCTGACAGCGAGAAGATAAAAGACGTTCATGATTATGATTAGTACAGGATTTGAGTCGTGTGTATGTAAGGCACTCAGAGGTGTAATGTTTTGGCGTGTTTAAATGCTGAGGTGATGCCCCAGTCAGTGTTGCGTTGGGTGCTATCAACCTGTGATGGCTTAGCATTCAAACTTGTATAGATATTTTAATAAGAGTCTACCAGATTTTGTCCAAGAGAGGTAAACATTTGATAATCATGTGTGTATATATATATATATATATATATATATATATATATATATATATATATATATATATATATATATATATATATATATATATATATATATATATATATATATATATATATATATATATATATATATATATATATATATATATATATATATATATATATATATATATATATATATATATATATATATATATATATATATACTTTTAATGAGAGGCTTCAAGTCACATAAGATTTTTAGTGACTTCACATTAGGTCATACAATAGATGAGACATTGTACGGTGTAAGCACCGCCAGGACCTATTCAAATTTGGCGTTTAGATTAGTGATATGTGGATACTTTGGCAGTTATAATGGCTTATAATTTTGTTTTACATGTTTATACTTCATTTTATATATATATATATATATATATATATATATATATATATATATATATATATATATATATATATATATATATATATATATATATATATATATATATATATATATATATATATATATATATATATATATATATATATATTAAATTTGTATTAGTACAGTATAATATGAGAGAAGTTGATGCATATTATTAAAAGCGAAAAGATAATTTAGTGGATTGGTGAGTGGGTGTGTAGTTTGCAGCTGCACACTGACAGGAGGATGAGCAGACGTCAAGCAGGAAGGGATGGTGTTTGAGGGGTGCTCGTGTGCAGCTGCCTTGTTTAACCTGAATTTTCGCTGAACAAAACGGTGACATGGGCCATGGCTGCCTCTGTGTGTTGGTGCAGGCTTAGTGCTTGCCGGGAGGTGCCTGGGAGGGCCGGGAGCCTCTCATGAGGGCCAAGAAGGCTCATAATATTGGTAAGTGACCCACCCACCACTTGTCTAATTGGCGTAGTTTGCACAATATAATTCTTTTCTCCAGACGCCATCTTGTAATAGGCGTTAACTTTGATAGTGTTATTCCTTATGATAACTCCGTGTCACGCACAACGAAACAGGAGGGTTAGGTTTCATTAGGTGTTTTAGGAAGTTTTCGTCAAACTTTACTTTTTTCCTTAGTTTTTATTTTTCAATGCTCATATTCCATATATTTTCTTCTCGTTAGAATACATTTATGTGACTCAATACTCTACGGTCCTACGAACGTTCCTAACCTTCAGGACAAAATACCCACGAATTAACTACAACAGAAAATAAAAAATCACCAAAATTTAACTTATGTTATCACCTGAGATGGAGGCAGGCTTTCCCTATATATCCGCCATTATTTACTACATGTCACACTGATCACAACCCAGTCCTGTCACTAAATGGAGCCAAGCAATGGCGGTCAGATGTGACCACCATTGCTTGGGTTTGGTGTGATGAAGGCTTAAGTGAGGCAGACTGGCGGCTATTTTCTCTATCGGATTCGCCGCCATGATGGATATGTGTGTTAGATATGCAATGATGGCAAGTCAGAATATGTAAAGCAATCCAGTCTAGGTGTAGTATTTCAAAATGCGATTTTCAGAATGAAATGACAACGGACGTTTATAACGGACTACGGCGTCATCAGACCGACACCCTCGTCCTTCCAGTCTCTCGTCGTCAATATTTATAGTGTTTTCCAGGAGTAACGGGCACAGTGTTGGGCTGATTTGTGCATATAGAAGGTGGTAGATGGTGGATAAATATGCTTGAGTGTATTCATGTCTGTGGAGGGGAAGTGGGGGAGCGGGAGTGTGGGGGGTGACGAGTAAGCCTGCTGCAGCTCACCGCCTGGCCTGTCACTGCTCTTACCTTCCTGCCTGCTTGTCCTTGTTGTTGTTGTTGTTTTTGTTGTTTTGTGTGTGTGTGTGTGTGTGTGTGTGTGAGAGAGAGAGAGAGAGAGAGAGAGAGAGAGAGAGAGAGAGAGAGAGAGAGAGAGAGAGAGAGAGAGAGAGAGAGAGAGTTTCCCTTAAGTCGCGGCCCAGTGTTGTTCCGCCAAGCCATTTCATTGGGTAGCTAAGGATATGTACAAATTTTTTTCCCCAATATACATATTCAAAATGTTATCAAAGTATTAATCCTGTGTATAGAATACCTAAGTCATTAATATTTAAGGCTAAGCAAATCATAGAACCAGGCAATTTAATTGAGGTAAAGAAAACAGCCTACATCTACTCTTGCCTTTTATATCTAACCATTGGCTGGTCGAAAAAGAGAGGGAGGGAAGGAGCCTGGTGTGTCACTGTCACGCCGACGCCACGTCAGGTAAGTTGCAACTGCTCATCTGGGAAGGTGTGATACATGACACGGCAATCTCCATTTATTATTATTTTTTATGTAATTGTTACATATTACTGATTTCGATAAATATCATTTTGGTGCATGTCATTTGTTTGACTGTGAAGTATATTTACATTTCTACTACTACTACTACTCCGAATCTACGGCTTCTGCTGTTACTACTACTACTACTACTACTACTACTACTACTACTACTACTACTACTATTAGTACTATCACTGCTGCTGCTGTTACTGCTGCTGCAGCAAATACTGCTACTTAATGAAGGTAGTACATGGGTCGCCATGGTCATTTTGAACAGGATTTGGGGTCGCAGCCAAAAAAAAGCCCAAGAACCATTGCCATAAGCTCACACCACCACCACCTCTTCTGTACTCACTATCCTTCCTCTCCTTACCCATCCTCCCTCTCGTGCAGCAGCAGCAGCAAACAAGCTTGCTGCCATTGCCTAGCCCACTTTATTCTCTCAGCCTTTCACTAACATTTCCAACTTTGCATTAATCTCTCTCATGCCACCCATACCATAAAACGTTGAATCACCATGGATTCATCACACGACCCTGCCTCACTCCTCTCCTACTCCTATAAGAAAATCCTCATTGGTGGTGGTGGTGGTGCTGTTGCTGGGTGTGATAACGAAAACATTGATCATGATAACCAATAAATTGATAACAGTTACTTTACTGGCGACAACCGATAATTGATAATTGGAGATAAATTTATCGCCTGATGTGGTGATAACCGATAAAATGATAAATCCAAAATTCTGATACTAGCGATAATGATATTTTAAATAAAAAAAAAAACGACAAATCCAAATATTTATTTCTATCTATCTTATAAAACTTCTAAAATCTTTGAAAAATTCAAATTCAATGTTTATCCCGTCTCTTCACTAATGAAAAGTACTGTTTTAACTCTAAAGTAACTACATTTGATTTTGAAAGTTTAAAACTTCAGCATGCTCATGTTCCCCTTCATAAACATGAACATGTTGAAGTTTTCATCAGACAGGGAGCTCCTCTTGGCCCTGATGATGTCATTGCCTAGGGAGAATAAGCGCTCCACCACTGCGCTGCTCGGCATCGCCGTGTTGTACCTCAAGAAGAGATTAATGAGGACCTTCTCACTGTTGAAGGCTGGGTCTGCCAGACTCTCTGTCCCCTTGGCCTCCAGCCACACCTTCACAATTTGAGCAGCCTTGGACTTGGTTGAACTGTGATGACTCCCAGTGTCATCCTCCTCATCACAAATGCTGGCGTAGTAGTCATCTGTCTCCATATCCTCGCTGCTGCTGCTGCTGGAGGTCTCCATGTCAGTACGCTGTAAGAATTCCTCCACCTTCTTCTCCATCAGAGACTTGACCTCTGACCTCTTGACCATTATTTCATCAAATTTAAAACCGAAAGCTCCCATCCACTTGAGGCGAAACTTGGGATGGAAGGCAGTGGCCAGAAGACACTCCTCATCCTCAAAGGTGGCAGCGAACCTCCTCTCCATGGCAGCGAGGAGAGTGTTGACCAGAGGCTCGCAGAACCGGAGATTGCCGCTGGTCATCAAGTTGACTAGCTTTTTCTTAGTCACAATGAGGGTGGGGATCAGGCAGCCCAGATAGCATTGCTTCTCCCCCTGGATGTGGTCCAGTGCGTTGGCGACAGGTGCCATGACCTGGTAATTGAAATAGACAAATGGTATTTATTATTTGATTAACTAGCTTTAAAACAGAAGCATAATCTAAAAAAAAAATTAAAAAAGCAGTAACACCCAACTTATATTTACTTTATTTACTGTGAAGATTTCACTTGTATCACGCACAAATGTCAATGTATTGGTTTGTGTTGTGATTTGTATATAAATTATAGTTATATTAAAGGATAATTAAGGTTAATCTAGTATTAGTTATTGCTGTAAATAAATTGGGAAGTAGATGAGTGGGGATTGTAAATAGCTTTTGTTTCTGATGTGGTGAGCTGGGAGCCACGAGGCAGTCCCCAGTCACCAGCTGCCATAAGAAGTCATATTAAGAAGTATTCTTGCCACTCTACCAGTTTTACTTTGTTAAATTCGCTAAGTTAAGAAGAACTTAGAAGCTTGGAACCATTGGATAAACGCAAGGAAGCTGCCTTTACCTACGAAAACACGGCCAGTCACTGGTTTGGAACACCAGTGATATCAACTCATCCCCGGCCGTCACCATTCACCGCTAGCTCTAACCACAGGTTAAAGTAATTAGTTATTAATAATCATAATTAGCGATACTTTTTGTGATGATGTGTTAGCTGGGAGACGCTTGGGTGAGTTACAAGGTCAAATAATTCCATTATTTACCTTAACATATTCTGACATGAAGTCAATGTCTTTCTGGACAAACATTGTCAGATTCCTCTCTTGGTTCATGCATTTGTGCAGCTGGTCTTTCTTCTCCTCTAGCACTTTGTTGAGGACCACCAAGCTGTCATAGAGGCTGTTCCAACTCGTTTTTGTGGGAACAGTGAGCCTCCTATTTATCGCTTTGTACAGGCTGTCCGCAAACACTGTACTTGTTCCTGAAAGAAATAGTTTTGAATTATTTCATATTTACTTTATCGCATTTTCAGATTATCGGTGAAATATTTATTTATTTATTTATTTTATTTATTTATTTATGGCTTACCCTGTTGGTTCCATAGTGCCTGGGCTTCGTTGATTGCACTCCTGTATACCTTCTTGAAGGCTCCAGGCATGTGACTTCCCTCTATGTCGACGCTGGCGACCAGGTTCAGTGTGTGAGCCGCACACTTGTGCTGCCTGGGCAGCCTGATGATGCTGTCCTCGCTGCCCTTTTCCATGTCATCAAATGTGATGAACTGAGAAAAAAAAAAAAAAAAAAAAATAATAAATTATCTTAAAGCATATTTTTTTTAAAAACTTTAAATCACTTTCAAATACCCTTTACATTGTACAGAGTACTATTCAGTGTATTCTACAAACCTCTAGCTCCAGGCTCCCTTGGCCCTCTGGAGGGTCAGCGATAAGCTCCTCTAGGTTGGCGTCGGCAGGCTCAGCCTCAGGCTCAGGAGTGTGAGCTTCCTTTTCCTGGTGGTCATCCAGATCAAAGACAAATTGGACAAATGTTTTTTGAAAATTAGCAGCATTGTCTGTGGTTGTCCTGAAACAAATAAAACAAAAAATTAGTTTTTAAAATGTATTATTATTTACTAATATTTAGTTGTAGATGATCATTTTATTATATTTGCTATCGTTACTTCACTAAACTTACAATATTCAAGAATTCTGAAACAAAAACATAA
>NC_087157.1:27133115-27165615 GCF_035594125.1 Scylla paramamosain
AATAACCTCAAATAATAAGTGAGGAGAAGCGGCCATCATTGTTTTTAGCTGAGGTCTCCCCAGCCGCTGTGATGGTTTGTCAGAGTTTTGTCCGATTCCAATATTTTTATTTTATTTCCATAACATATATTTGTCCAATAAGTAAGTTTTTCTGGTTTAAAAAAAAAAATATCTAGTGATGTTTTGAGTGTGTGTGTGTGTGTGTGTGTGTGTGTGTGTGTGTGAGGGGAATCAGGTTGATTATGCGTTGTTTGTGTCTAGATAACCGTGTTCTTTATTTTTCTTTGTTTTTTCTTTATTTATTTTTATTATTTTATGTTCTTTATTTCTTTGTAATATTTAGTAGTATAATACTATTGCAATGTAGTATAGTAGTAATGAGTACAATATCTCAATCAAGGTAAATGGGTAAACTTGACAAAATATAAAATGTAAGTCAGAATACAACAGGAGCTCAACCATCATGACAATTACAATGAAAACATTATCCTACCAAATTCATGAAATAATTATGGTGTATCTAGGTTTGTACAGGTAACATAACTTTTTATTTCCTTTCTAAATTTAATTAAATTACTTCCTGTGTGTGTGTGTGTGTGTGTGTGTGTGTGTGTGTTTAGGTGATCAGTTTGGGTGTGTAGCAGATTTTAAGTTAGGTTAAGAAACTAACTAGATGATTTACCAGTTAGGTCAGAAAAAAATGATAATTTACTAGTTTACTAATGCAGTCCTTTCCTTTTCAGATACAGATATAGAGAGACAAGATAGAAAAGCAGGACCACCACCACCACCACCATCACCACACAATGAAAAAAAAGGGTGGAAACAAGTGGGGTGGGGGGGCAGTGGAGGCCTCCCAAAAAAGAAATTTTAGAAAGATCAGAAGTCAGGCGATATGTAGCTTTCCTGCGTGAACTGTTTACTTCCTGAAGGGTTGGACGTCTACAAAAAGACGTGGAAAAGTGCAGAGTGGTACCATCAGCGTAGGAGTGGATAGGACAAGAAGTTTGGTTTAGAAGATCATTGATAATAGGAAGAGAGTAGGTGACAAAATCCCTAGCAGAGTGCGTGTTTTGTCTTTACATCTGGTGTGATGCAGCGCTGTAACTGCAGTACAACCATTCTCTCTCTCTCTCTCTCTCTCTCTCTCTCTCTCTCTGTGTATGTGTGTGTGTGTGTGTGTGTGTGTATGTATGTGTGTGTGTGTGTGTGAGAGAGAGAGAGAGAGAGAGAGAGAGAGAGAGAGAGAGAGAGAGAGAGAGAGAGAGAGAGAGAGAGAGAGAGAGAAAACAAACCAGAGAATTGAGAAGTTGAATGGGACTGATTGAGAAAGGAAATGGATGGAAGGAGCATAAATGCGAAGGAAATGGACGAAGGAAAATGAAAAGGAGTGGAGGACAGGGAAAGAGAATACTTATTTCTCAATACTACCTCTCTCCCTCTAGTTCTGCTTATATTTATTCTTTCTACTTTCTCCCCATCCTCTCATCCTCCTCCTTTACCCTTCCTTCACTTCCTTGCCCCTTGTACTCCTTCCCCGGTTATGTCCATTGCTCCCCTTTATTTTTCCTTTTCTTTCCCTTCCTCTTTCGTCTTGTCTCAAATCTCCCTCCCTGTCACCTCCTCTCCCCCTTATCTGTCAGAGATAATGGATAAGAGAGAGAGAGAGAGAGAGAGAGAGAGAGAGAGAGAGAGAGAGAGAGAGAGAGAGAGAGAGAGAGAGAGAGAGAGAGAGAGAGTGTGTGTGTATGTGTGTGTGTGTGTGTGTGTGTGTATGTGTGTGGAAGGATGGAGGGAGTGAGGAGGGAAGGGAAAAGAGGACAGGGAAGGGGGAGAGAAGCAGGGAAATGAGTGGAGGGCAGGGAAGGGGGAGGGAAGGAAGGAAGGAAGGGAGAGGAGGGCAGGAAATGTGGGAAGGGAGAGGGCAGGGAAGGGAGAGGAGGGCAGGAAATGGGGAGGGAAGGAAGAGAAGGGCAGGGAAGGGAGGAAGGTGGAGGAGGGCAGGAAATGTGGGAAGGGAGAGGGCAGGGAAGGGAGAGGAGGGCAGGAAATGGGGAGGGAAGGAAGAGAAGGGCAGGGAAGGGAGGAAGGTGGAGGAGGGCAGGGAAGGGGGAGGGAAGGAGGGAAGGGGGAAGGAAGGAGGGAAGTTAGAGGAAGGCCGGGAAGGGGAGGAAGGAGGGAAGGGAGAGGAGGGCGGGGAAGGGGGAGGTAGGGAAGAGAGAGAGAGAGAGAGAGAGAGAGAGAGAGAGAGAGAGAGAGAGAGAGAGAGAGAGAGAGAGAGAGAGAGAGAATTTTATTATTAGTGATAATATTTGTGCGTAGTGTACTACTGTTTCAACTCCACACCTACAAGCATAGGCTTACAGGCCTAGGCATCTGTATTACGGCCGCATTAGACGCACGGTAATTATTAGATTTTTTTTTTTTTCAAGAAAAGTGCGTTTAATGCGCCGGCAAATATGGTATCTGTCTCCTAACTCTTCCCTTTTTAAAATCAATCAACTCTTCCTCCTCCTCTTCTTTCTTCTACTATTCCTAATCGTCCTCCTTCTCCCCTTCCTAATCGTCGTTTCCCACACAGAGCAATTAAAACGATTTGGGAGTTCGATTCGCGGTTCACGACGGTTCAGTTCGGGTTCCGGTACGTGGAGGTTTCGACAGCTGAACTTCACCCGCGTCCTTTTCCTTTCTCCCTCTGCCGCCGACCCGTCATTCCAGTCCCTGCAAAATACAGTGTGTGTGTGCGTGTGTTAGGTTAGTTTTGCTGATTGGTGGTGGTTTTGGTGGTGAAATGAATGGAGTCTGTTGTGATTGAATTGTGTATTGTAGTGTGGTGTGGTGTGGTGGTGGTTAATTTGAGGGAAATTTTGATGTGGTGGTAATGTGGTGATCGGCGGGTGGGGTTAATATTAATACTTGGAAATTTGTTTTATGTAGTGTGGTGGTGGTGATAGTCGTAGTGTTGTGCGTAGTAGAAATAGTGAAAATAACAGGATGGCCAATTAAATGGTGGTGATTGTAGTGGTGGTTATGTAGTAGTTGCAGTAGTAGTCGTGGTGGTGGTGGTAATGGTGATATTAAGAACATTATTCTCATAGTTAAGGCATAAATGGTGGTAATAATAGTTATAGTAATAGTGTTAGTAACAACAGTAGAACTAGTAGTGTTAGTAATAGTAGAATAGCAGTTTGAACAGTTGTACTTAAGGTTATGCACACAAGAGAACGCTGGTTTTCTTGCGCGAGTAACCAGCGCCGAAAGGTTGGGATTTGCGCTAGTTTACGGCGGTGGTAGGTGAGCACGAAGGACGCTGGTAATCTGCTCCGACCAGCGCAGGGAGGGACATGCAGAGTAGGTTCATCAGTCAGTCGTGATTCACCAGCTGTATAGCAAACCTGTCAAGCTCATCGTTTGATGAGCTAATATTGCTCGAGAGCACTTGTACAAAACTGAACAGGAAAAAAGGAGTACATAAACCGCAACTGAAGCCAGTATGGAAAATATCTAAAAAGGGACTATAGATGTGAGTATACAAACGTTCTCTGTGCATGCACCCTTACAATGGTTAAAGCTAGTAGTAGTATAAGTATCAGATACAATAGTAGTAGGAACACCCACATAACATCCCCCGTCCACAAACTTGTGTCCCAGAGGAGGCCAGGAAATCTAGTCACGTGATTACCCCCTCGCAGTGGGCACATAGGGTTCATGGAAGGCATTATCCCTACCAATTCCACCTGCAGCTACAGACTCTAAAGCAGTCAGTCTCCTTGTGTTCTCTAACCTAGACAAGTTTGGGGATGTGAGGGGCGAGGATCAGAAATACGCGACTGAGGTTGTAGTGCGGGTGGTAGTGGAGGTGGGGAGGTGCCATCGTGGTCATCCTCAGCAAGAGTAGTGTCGGGAGTAGTTCATCATATCACGCTCGTGTTAACCTGTTTTTGTTACTGCTGGTGTTAGTAGTCCTACAAGGCTATATACCCTTTGGTACAGCAATAATTTGGGATACACCCAAAGATATTGCTGACAATACTTATCACCCATGCCTTAGTTAAATTCACAAGATAGACAAATTAATGTAATGGTGCTTCTTACATGTTATCCCGTAGTGAAAGTAAATTCTAATAGGCGTCTATATCCACATAATGCACATAACCCGAGCATACAGCTGCATCATCTATAGTAGGTAGGTGAAGATTTTTCCATCATAAATTATATAGTAGGTAGGTAAAGATTTTTCCTCGAGTCCAGTAATTTCTCACTAACTTGTTAGGTATTTTAAAGTTTTGCTCTCGAACCAGGACTGTTTCTCAACACCACAAGTTAATCAGGTTCTAGTGCATTTTTTTTTTTCGTTGATGCAGAATTCTTAGTTTATTAAATTATCACTATGATTCTGCAACACGCTTGGAAACCCTGATACAGCCCTCTTTCAACAATCGGTAATAATCATTAAGATACTCTTGAAAACCACAATAAATTCGACTAAAGGCTTTTTAAGGAAATAAAGCAAGTTTTGGTGTATTTTTCCAGGTGCCCATGCAGAATT
Source organism: Scylla paramamosain (assembly GCF_035594125.1). Lineage (NCBI taxonomy): Eukaryota > Metazoa > Arthropoda > Malacostraca > Decapoda > Portunidae > Scylla > Scylla paramamosain. The sequence goes on from NC_087157.1 coordinate 27,137,665, forward strand.
GTTAAACTAGAGCCTACTAAAAGGTACGCCCATATGAAACGCTGTGGTGGTAAATCTTGTTCGAAGCTTCGAGGCGCACGAGTCGATAAGTGGCGAACTAAACCTTTTCACTCCTAAGTAATTCCTTTGTGTGCATTGTTGTGTGGAGGACGTGGTATGTGCTAAAGCATGCTGTGGTTTTCTAGGGAAGTAGATGGTGGGTAGATGTGTAAGGTGGTAAGTAGACAGAGTTATGGAGTGGTTTGTAGATAGAAGAGTAGGTGAATGGAATGATAGAGAAGTTGTAAATGGAGGGATGGAATAGATGGACAGAATGACAACGAGATGGAAGAAGACTACGTAGACATGTAGCAAGTACTGTAGTAGATAGAGGAAGGTGTAACGAAGAAGGGGAAGATGGACTGACCCTTAGCTTTGAGAAGTCTCTCTCTCCACAGTCCGATTGTTCACAGGTAAGCAAGTTAAGTTCTTGTATGTAATCATTTAGTGGTAAACTCAGATCAAATATCAACGTCCATATATTTAAGCAAATTCTCTCTTTCTTGTATCGTGTAACCCAACTAAAGGCCTTGTACGTATACAGCAGGATACGTGACAACGCACGGTCGTTGTAACACAACTGCCATAACGCACTGAAATTTTAATAAAAATATAATCGGAATGACGAACCAAAACTGGCAAGACGAACTCGCATCCACCGAACCTCGCATCCAGATAAAAGCAGTGTTGTGGCAGTACAGTTTGTGTCCCCTCAGCGCTGTGGCTAAGCAGTACCAAAACATCTAATACTGTGTGTGTGTGTTTTGTTCTCTTCTTTCCCTCCCCCTTTCTTTCCTCCTCCATTCCTCCCTTTCCTTTCTCTGTCCTTCTCCCCTTTCCCTCCCCATTTCTTCCTCCCATCTCAGAGAGAGAGAGAGAGAGAGAGAGAGAGAGAGAGAGAGACGGCTCCGACTTAGGCGGAGTTTACTATACAAAGGAAGAACAAACAGCATAAGGCCTATTGGCCCTTACGTGGCTATTTGCGGACTACTCTATCTGAACTAATGCTAAAGAAAAAGGCTAGTAAAGGCGAAGGCTCCAATGTGTATACGTGTGACGCCGACGCTGGGTAAATGTGACCGATACTTGTCAAAGCAGCGAGAAACTCGTGGCGCCAATGCTCGAAACTCAGGATGGTAAGAATTTAGGATTAAGCGCGAAACTCTAGGATCAGGAAGTTCAGGTAGCGCGAAACTCGGGAGGGTAGTGTATTTATTTCAAATGTAGTAGTGCAAATTAACAAGTTTTTATTATTTTATGGTTCCCTGGAACCAATCAATTTTTTTTCCCATGGGTTCTTGATTCACTAACACATTAGCCATAATGAACCCTACATTGGAACGAATCATGTTCGTTGTCGCGTATCCTACTGTGTTGTCCATTTTATTTCTCTTCTATTTATATTTACAGTCCATACATGTATAAGGAAGTTCCAAATGGTTCCTCCATACTTTTCTGTAGTTATTTTTTCATATGATCATTACAATCTTAGCTTGGCAACATACTCGTAAGTCAAATATTACATTATATACCATAGTATGTTTCTGCCTATTTTTAAGTGACAAATAAGCAGTCAAGATGTAAAGTTTCATCCTTAGGTGAGGAAAATAAACAGTGAACACTTAATATAGTTTATTATAAATTTGCTTGGGTAAATACACCAATAGAACGATGCCTCGTGCATTAGTTATCAGTACCAGTGGATGGGTGAATGTTGAGTAAAAGCTTCCCAGAGCTGAGGCCTCGTGATACCCAACACACCCATGTGGAGGTGATGGGGGTGTACTTTGAAGACGCTGGTCACCTCAAGTGGCTGCCAGCACCTTAACTTCCCCGTTTCCTTGACTTTACATCAGAACGAAGGTGAAATTCAAAATGCTCATCTATGAATTGCTAGCAAGACATGACTTTTTGCTACATCGAACACTTCTTCCAGATTATGCTGGTGTGTGAAGCAACATTTGGAACCTTGATATCCCAGCGTGGAGCACGTGTAATGTGTGGGGCACGTGTTGCTTGGGTACACACACATACTCGACTCTTGCCACCCCCACCATGCTTTCTCCCAAGCATGCATTGTATTTGATTCAGACTATGCCAGTAAGTTTAATTCTCCATTCTTACTACTCATTTATATTCTTCCATTCCCCTTCCCTTTCTCTCTCATATTAGCATAGTATTTTTTTTACTCACTGTTGTGATGGTTTTGGAGTATTGCTATTCAGTTAAATTGCTATGAATACTAAATAATATTTGCCATTTAAACATTCATGTACATAAAACTTGGCAGCCATACAAAAATATTGTAATAAAAAAAAAAAAAAAAAAAAAAAAAAAAAGCCAATGAACACTCATAAGTTTAAACTTATTTCATTGCAGCTTCAAAATCATTCTTCATCTGGGACTTGGCCACCACTTTGCACCAGACTCCAGCAGCTTAAAGGTGTGGAGGAAAGCAGGAGGGACCAGGCTGGGGTGTGACAAGGTGAGACAATTAGTGCTGAAGGAGACCAGCAAAGGAGACCCGTGATGGTCATGGTGGGGATGAGTACAAAGCCTGAGATGTCATTGTGGCTGGGTGCTGCGGGTCCTGAGAGAGGGGTAAGCAAGAGTCACATGATTCTGCACACAATTGGGAAACTGAAACAGAAGAGACAGGGAAGCTTTTTCGTGAATGTTGTTCCTGGCCAGTCATCAAAACGCATCAAAATAAGTGAGAAATCAGAAAACCTGTTCAGTTTGTTGTACTAAAAAGTTGTAATCATAGAAAGTTACTAGGAAGGAGGAAAACTGGCAAGTTGTAGAAAGGAGGAAAGCCAGACTACAAGAGTATATCAGTGAGAAGGATGAAAGAACTGGTGGTTAACTACTGTATATTTAGAGAGAGAGAGAGAGAGAGAGAGAGAGAGAGAGAGAGAGAGAGAGAGAGAGAGAGAGAGAGAGAGAGAGAGAGAGAGAGAGAGAGAGAGAGAGAGAGAGAGAGAGATAATTCCTCGAACATCTCCCAATTTAACAATGAAACTAGATTACTCAAACATTTAATTTACTCCACAGAAGCAGAAGCATCTGAGAGGGACCTAACTGTGTGGGTCTCGCCTGAAGCAGTCTGTTGCTCACATTAGTGGAGAACACGCTTGTTCAGGCCACTGAGCTTGCTGAGCATTGCCAGCGAGTGGTAGAACTGGCAGGCCTGATGAGCTGTGGATGGCAAGGTGAGTTAATGATCCTTTAAATTTTCTTCTTCTTGCTCTATATTGACTGCTGATTTAATTCTTTGCTTTGGGGTACAATATATTATCTATCTACTATTGGACTAGAGAAAAGAGATTAAGATATTGTGCTTTAAACGTAGCTAGATGACAAAATGAGAAAAATATTTACATAGGAATACCCTTTTTCTAATTTTGATCTTGCTTCACTATTTTGCTTAGCAGTACAATTCTTGGTGTGCAAGTTTTTAGTCAGCTATTCATTCTAATTGTGACTGTTGCTTGGTGTGCAAGATTGTTTTAGTCAGGTATTCACATACAGTGACTGGCTTTTTTTTTTGTCTTGCTTTTATTCACTGCTTATAGCTTCTGAAGTGCTGATCTATATTATTCACCTTGTAGCTTCCAAATAAGATTTCTTAATGATTTACTTGTGTAAGTTGTAAAAATGGACTTTTACTTACATCTTGACTGTCTATAGTGAAAATAGCAACATGAAATAATAATGTTGTGCTGTATTACAAGAAAATATAGATAAGCATTTTGTCTATAGTGAAAATAGCAACATGAAATAATAATGTTGTGCTGTATTACAAGAAAATATAGATAAGCATTTGTCCATTCTTTAATAACATACTGACATTCTGTTCACTCAATAACTTGGGAGTATATTACTACTTATGAACTTAATTTCACCAAGAAAATCTTGCATAGCACCAGGTTCTCTGTGTGTATGTATATCCTCATCTGGGATAAGATCAATGTTCGCAATGTAACCTGAAGGCAGACATGTCCGTCACCAGCATATTGGTGGCATTGCTGCTCACTGATAATTGGTACTGTACTGTATCTTCTGGCCTATTCACTTCAGACAAATATAGATTTTTTTGTCTCCTTGCTATAACACTGTCTTCTTTAATGCAACCCTCACTATGTACCTCTCTCTCTGACCATATCAATAGTTAGTTATCCAGGTTTTCAAAATGAACTGCTACACTATCACACTGTCCTTCCAGATCCGTGTGGCTCTTTTCTGCTGGTTTTGGAAATCAATGGGCTCACCACCCACACTTCCTGTGTGTGTGTACCCAGTGCGTCAGACTTTGTAGACTTGGTGTTGCAAGTAACAACAAGCTTCCTAAGTTCTAGGACTCCCTAACTCACAAATATATATTTTTTAAATTTATTTTATTTTTTTGGGCGTGAAAGATATCTCTAGTTGTTCTCTGGAGAGTCTTGAGGTTTATTAAAAAAGGTGTTTTGCTGTTTTCTCATCCTGAAATTCAAACAGGAGCATCAATCCTTTTTTTAGACAAATAATTTATATTATTTTTTATTTATAAAATAGGAGGAGGAATAAAAAAAGGGAAGAAAGAAGAGAACAAAAAAGGGAAGAAAGAAGAGAACAAAAAGTCTAGCTGCTGGTTGGGTGAGAAAGGAAGGCTGTGCCAGTAGTGCCATTGTAGCTCACTTCTGCTGCATATAGGGTGACAGAGAACTAATAAAAAGAGCCCCTTGGTTCTTATTGCCAAAAAATCCTGAAATACAATTTAGTACTAAAGTAAAAAACAACACATACCTGAGCCCCGTAGCGACTGCAATAATATGCCAATTCACCAGATCATTTACACGTTTTATTCTCGATTCAATTCATAAAAAAAAATAGTGGATCACACTAGTACTCAAATTGTTCTCCAAGAATTCTATTTAGTGGGTGTTATAACAGTTTCTTATAATTCCAATGCACCCACGTGTCATTTATCAAGGATTTCTGTAGGACTGAGCAAGTAGACGGAACGGGTCTCTTTCTCTGGGCCTCTTCTCTAAGGGTTAGAATATTATTCTAAGTGGCTGATTCCATTTCTGCATGGCCCCTAGTGCCAAAATTAATGCACCAGCATCTATAAGCAGTCTAATTCTTGCTCCCTGGCACCCACAAGTGCCCAGTGACACAGACTGGATATGGATGCTGGTACAGTAATTTTGGGACTAGAGGACAAAGAAATAGAACTGCTGCTTCATCGTTCAGTCGCCCAGCTCAATCTGGCAGTCCTGCAGAAATCCTTGATAAATTGACTCTGCATTGGAATGGAAGAAATCTTGTATTACACACAGTAGAATTTTGAGTAGAATTTTGAACGCCAATTTCAGTCCTAGTGTGATCTGCTATTTTTGTTAGAATAAAAATGGTGAATGCAAACTTTCAGTTTAAAACTAAATGGGTCGGTCAATCATGTGTAGCTAGATCAAGTAATAGATCTGATTAATTCGCACGTTATGCAGTCACTGCTGTGATCAGGTTCAGTCACTTGTGTGCTTGCTTGAAATTTCATTATTCATCTTGAACTTGAGGAAAAGTAAAAACATTAAATTTGCATAAGACTTGTATTTTTGGCAATAAAAACAATGATCCATGGGCTTTATTCACAGATTATTTAATGGGACTGTTACACTAAGTAGTGAGCTAAACGCACAAATGAATAAAAGTCACACTACTGTGGCATTGCTGCATATGCAGTACCACATCATGCTGGATATGACGAACACAAAAATAGTCTGGCCATGTTACATGGCACTCCCCTACTAGTCACAATGATGTGAACTACATTACTCAATGCCCACTGATGAAAATTGCAAAGAAAAATAATTGAAAATTCTATAATATCTACAGAATTTCCAGTCACCTTCATTTCTGTATGTTCTGATTGAACTTGCCAAACCTTTCACTAGTAATCTTACCAGTATGAAACAGACAAACTGATGAACCTAGTGTCCATCCATACGTGTGGACTTTTAGCAACCTCTCTGGTTCTCACGTACAGATGACCCTGAGGTAAAACTAAAAAAAATGGGTGCTGTAACAGTTTTGCCACACAGTATGATATGGTAAAGGCCATGTGGTAGCACTGTATTGCTGTTTATGGTGCCACTGGCTAAAGACATGAGCAGTGGGAACGTGTCCATATATTAAGCCAGACAAGCATCTAGTTTAACTAACATCTAAACACAGTTGCATCTGGATACTGAAGGGATTACTGTACAAGTATGTAATGTAAATATTAACTCACGGACAGTGTGCAACCTTTTCCTCCTCCTCATCCAGGTGATCACTTGCAATAAGTTCCCAGGTGTAAGCATCACCTGTGAAATGAGGAAAAGAAAAAAAATGTTCATATTATGCTTCAGCAGAGCAGATACCACTTATGCCAAAACAAGCCAGTATGGAATTAAATTTACACCATCAAAGAACAGAGATTCCTCCTAGTATAGAAACCAGTTATATGAACTAAAGAAACAATAAGATTGTTTGTAGCATTCTCTACATAATGTTTGATTCGTATGGCAAAAAGTAAGAGGGATGCAGTGACGACGTGCCTACTTCATGGCTTCTAGTTATCTCCCAACTTAAGAGTGAGCAGTGTGCTCTTGGAGACAAAGGATAATTTTCCATAAGTTGACCCAGTTGGGGAACTGCAATGTATGAGCACATGTGAACTCTCAATCAAAATAAAGTTAGGGGTTTACAAGACTTAAAATTCCTCTTAAACAATGTAACAATGAAAGAATAAAACAGAAAAATAACACAAGACTGCTTTAGTATTGCAAATCTGCATAATAATTACCTGCATATGGTGCCTTTACTCACAAGTTGCTGACAGCCACTCCAATGACAATGGAACATGAATGGTATTTCCCATTAGATAAACCTTAAAGGAAACATTTACAATTAATGGAGGCTCTCCAACCTCCAAGAGACACTGAAGAGCTTGACAGTTACAGGCTTGCCAAGTCAGTGGCAAATTTACTAGAGATGTTAATGAAAGGGAAAGGCAATGTGACCAAATAGTAAATGTATGTAAAGAAATAGTTATAGTATATACTATGTGCATGGAAATCAAGATTGTCTGATTCTCTTCCAAATATATTGTTTTCCAGCCACTGCAGTTACCACTCTTAATAACATATCCTTTAAACACTGAGAAAATCATCTAAAGCCAACCATATGAATGAATTAAAAATTACATTCCCGATGGGGTATTCCAGGCACTTTATCAGGTGTGCTACAACAATCAGATTTGACTGTTCCATGAGTACAATAGGTACTTATTCAATAGATTAATTGGTCCTCAAAACTTTTCCACTTTATCACAGATAAAAGTTTGTGAATTTCCAAAATTGACCCAAGATGATAAAGGCAGAAAATTATGCAATCTTATTCCACCCATTATGGACACACACACACACACACACACACACACACAAAAAAAAAAAAAGTCAAGAATGAAAGTCAAATACAGCCATACACAGGGAAAGTGCAAATTGTGGTGCACACATGCACACTCAAATATTAATGATTACTTAAACTGAGATTTGGGTGCTATTTTAACATTTTCCAACAAATTTTCCATGAGTCAGCATCTGAATATTAATTTCTTGTTAGGTACCTTCACAGTACCAGTGGAAGGGATGAATTGGAGAATGGCTGTCCAGAATAAGTGCAGTGTTTCTGTACTAAAGAGCTGGTTGTCATCCAATAATACTGTAGTAGGTACCACAGCACCATATAAAGATGGAATTTTTCAGGCTGAGTGCTTCCCTTGTCACATAGTACAACTCCAAGGCAACATCACGTGTACCAAATGTCACTTAACCTATGTGCTATCTACTTTCAGTCACTGTGTATGTACGAACTACAGTCTCTGCTGAGATTTTGCACCTACAGCAATTCTAGCTATAAATTTCTAAAATTAGTGGTTTGAGATACTGAATTAGGATAAAAATGGGCCAGTGCAAAAATCAGAAGTGAATGCTGTGAAAATACTAATGTTAATAGTTGCTTATTTCACAACACAATCTTGTACCAAAATGATGTAGACACTGGTGTAGGTGACTTATGAAGCACACAGATGGAGAGGAGGCAGCTCCTTCAATAATGATGGTCCAGTCACTGCCACAAACTGTAATATAAACTAATATTAATAAAAAAAAAAAAAAAAAAAATTAATAAATATTTTTTATCTAAATACATTTTTTATTTAAATAATTTTTTTTAGCATTAATCCTTGCTTGTCTGCAATGATTATTTGCTTCAGTCTTATGAAGCCATTATCTTGTATTAAACTCAGCCAATGTTAAATGAAATCACAGTTTAATATACATTACACAACATGAGTTTTTCACAAAAAACATAAGTAGGATTAATAATTTAATCAGATATATTATGTTAAAGTAACTATCTTACTCTGCTTTAAATGAAGACTTAAGCTCATTAAATTTCATAATTACATTTCTTGTTATTATCAACAAAAAGACCTTACTTTCTTTCTTTTATGTATTTGAATATTTTTCTTGTAAGAGAGGGCAATGGTTCACTGGTGACTGACTTGCTACAGGACCAGTACAGGATCTGCACACTCAGTATAGTCAAGTAGACTTGATACTTTTCCTGCATAACTGCTCGACATCATCATCTTTCTTCCTTGTGTGTATTTATCTAATTGTATTGTACAGGGCACGAGCCAAAGCTCATTTTGTCCTGTCTCCATAACCGTATTTATCCAGTTTCTCTTTAAACATGTGTACACATGGGAAGCTATATTTCTTGATGTTGCTCGAACATCAACTCTTTATTTTCTTTCCATGCCCCCTTGTCTGTCTCTCTCCCTCCTCCATCTGTGGTACCAAGTAATTTCTGTCTATTCTTTCTATATTGTTTACTAATTTGTACATTGTTATCAGGTCTCATCTTTCTCTTCTCTTGTTGTGTTGGTAATCCTATCTCTTCCAGTCTTTCTTTATAGCTTGTCTTTCAATTCTGGTAGCATCTTTGTCACTATCCTCTGTATTCTTTCCAGTTTCCATATACCTTTTTTTATATGTGGAGTCCAAACTACTGCTGTGTATTCCAATTTAGGTTGTATCATGCTTGTTATAATTTTCTTCATCACTTCTTTATCTTTATGCCACCCTAATGTTTGTTAACAAACTGTATGTAAAGCTGAATATTCTGTTTATGTGCCTTTCAGGTGATAAGTGTGTCCTGGATCATTACTCCCAAATCTTTTTCTTCATTATTTTTTGTTATTTCTCCTCCCATTTTGTAATTCCATGAAGGTCTCTTTTTTGTGTGTGTGTGTCCTTTTATGAAAAAGGGATACTGGCCAAGGCAACAAAAATTCAATAAAAGAAAAAAACCCCACTGAGATGCTGCTCACCGAATAGGGTCCAAAGGTAGTAAAAAATTGAAAGAGAAGTCCCTTGAACCCTCCCTCTTGAAGTTCAAGTGACAGGAAGGTGGGAATACAGAAGCAGGCAGGGAATTTCAGAGTTTACCAGAGAAAGGGATGAATGACTGAGAATACTGGTAACTTTTGCATAGGAGAGGTAGACAGAATAGGGGTGACAGAAAAAAGAAAGTCTTGTGCAGTGAGGCTGTGGGAGGAGGGGAGGCATGCAGTTAGCAAGATCAGAAGAGTAGTTAGCATGAAAATAACAGAAGATAGCAGAGATGCAAGATTGCGATGATGAGAAAGAGGCTGAAGACAGTCAGTTTGAGGAGAGGAGTTGATGAGACGAAAACCTTTTGATTCCACCCTGTCTAGAAAAGTGCTATGAGTGGAACCCCCAGACATGTGAAGCATACTTCATACATGGACGGATAAGGCTCCTGTACAGAGTTAGCAGCTGTGGGGGTTAGAAAAACTGGGAGATGTCTCAGAATGCCCAAATTCATAGAAGCTGTTTTAGCTAGAGATAAGATGTGAAGTTTCCAGTTTAGATTATAAGTAAAGGACAGACCGAGGATGTTCATTGTAGAAGAGGGGATAGTTGTTTGGAAGGTTGTGTTGAGTTATTGGATGGAGGAATTGAGTTTTTGAGGCACTGGACAATACCAAGTTTGCTCTGCCCCAATCAGAAATCTTAGAGATCAGAAGTCAGGTGCTCTGTGGCTTCCCTGCGTGAACTGTTTACTTCCTGAAGGGTTGAATGTCTACAAAAAGACATGGAAAAGTACAGGGTGGTATCACCAGCATAAGAATGGATAGGACAAGAAATTTGGTTGAAAAGATCACTAATGAATAATAGGAAGAGAGTAGATTTTTGGCTAGCTGGAGAATAGACTTGGCATGGTTCTGGACAGAAACATAAAGTGCATGAGATTCTGGTGATGGAAGGCTCAAGTCCCTTTTGTGGGCCACCTCTCTATCATGTATAGCACAAGAACAGGCTGTGTTAAATTTTGAAGGTTTAGGTTGAGAAAAAGAGTGAGGAATGTATGCCTCCATGCCAGCCACTATCACCTCTGTTATGCGCTTGGCACACATAGATCGGCCTCTGACATAGAAGCAGTAGTAATTCCAAGGAAAATCAGCAAAATGCCTCTTGAGGTCCCCTGAAGTAGCAAAGGCAAAACACCAGAGGCACTTTTGCTTAGGTGGATCCTGAGGAAGGATTGGATTGATAGGACAAGATACAATACACACACACACACACACACATTATATATATATATATATATATATATATATATATATATATATATATATATATATATATATATATATATATATATATATATATATATATATATATATATATATTAGTTTAAATCATTATATATTTTACTCTCAATTTAATGCTTCAATAATTTTTAACAGTATATTTAATTTTGATTTAAATTATGATTTTTTTTAACTTTCAATATAACAATAATTTTTCAATAATTTTTAACAGTATATTTAATATGATTTAAATATTTTTTTTACTATCAATATAACATGAATAATTTTTAATACAGTATATTTAATTTTGATTTAAAAAAGTTTTTTTTTAATGATTTAAATAAATTCAAATAACTTGATTTAAATCAAACCAATTCTGATTTCAACAGAATGCTACTCAATAATTTCTGAGCCTTCAAGTAGATGCAATAAGTATGACCTAAAAGTAAAATGTAATATATGAAATCTTAATGTCATGTTTAGAGAGTGAAGATTGACTGTGTGGAGCATTTTTCACTCACTTTCTCACCCACATCACCAGAATTCACCAACTTTACCAAGAACACCCTGCTATTTCCTAATACACCCCAAAAATAAAAAATCCTGCATGCACTGCAGGAACAATGTTGACCGCTCATCACTGCCCAAGTCACAGTCCTTGGCATGGACATTCACTGGCAACCATATCAAAGTCACAAAGAGTTGTAATAAATGGCTCTATATCCGAGTGGGGTTATGTAATTAGTGGGGTGCCACAAGGATCAGTATTAGGGTCATTGTTATTTCTAATATATATCAATGACTTGGATAGTGGAATTAGTCGTGATGTTAGTAAATTTGTGGATGACACAAAGATAGGTAGGTTAATTAGGTCAGAATTGCATGCCATCGCCTTGCAGGCAGATTTACATAGGATAAATGAATGGATGGACAGATGGCAAATGCAATTTAATATCAACAAATGCAAAGTACTTCGCGTAGGTAGAGGAAACCCACACAGTAGGTACACATTAAACAATGAAACTCTGGTAGGTACTGGGTATGAGTAAGATTTATGAGTTATAGTTAGCTCTGAACTCTGTCTAGGAAAATAATGCAAAGAGGCCAGAAACAGGGCAAATAGGGTACTAGGATTCATTTTTAGGAGTATTAAAAGTAGAAGGCTGGAAGTAATATTAAAGTTATACTTGGCGGTGGTCAGACCTCATCTAGACTACGCTGTGCAGTTCTGGTCTCCACATTACAGGAAAGATATAGGTCTATTAGAATTAGTACAGAGGAGAATTACTAAAAGGATACAGGGGATGAGGAGCATTCCTTACGAGGCGAGATTGAAGCTGTTAAATCTACATTCTTTAGAGAGACGTAAGTTGAGAGGGGACCAGATAAAAGTCTCTAAGTGGTATAAGGGTTATAACAAGGGGGATGCAAGCAAAATTCTTAGGATCAGCAACCAAGATAGAACAAGAAATAACTGGTTCAAGCTTGAAAAATTTAGGATTAGGAAGGAGACAGGAAGAAATTGGTTCTCAAATAGAGTGGTAGATGAGTGGAACGGACTCAGTTATCATGTAGTTAGTGCTAGAACATTAGGGAGCTTTAAGAGAATATTAGATGGGTTTATGGATGGGGATAACAGATGAAAATAGGTAGGTATATTTCATACAGGGACTGCCACGTGTAAGCCTGGTCGCTTCTTGAAGCTTCCCTTATTTCTTACATTCTTATGTCACTGCCAGCTTCCTACTACATTCCTAAGCAAAAGAAATTTTGCTCAATACAAAGCTATCTATCCTTACTCTGCTCCCTTGGGAGATTAACCTATCTAAAAGGTAATGTCTATACATTAACCATAGAAACTAGGCTCATTAAGGCCCAAGAATAGCAGCCTTCATCTGATATAAGGCATCAGTAGAAGTATAGTTTACTACAAAATTAGCAAGTAGCATTGGGTTTTGTTTAGAATTACCTAGAATTACCACCACTCTTATTATGCCCGAGTCCTACAAGCTAAAAAAGAAAAAATATATACAAATGCTTCATTATGTTAGAAAAATCTTCATTTTAAAGTAAGAAGTTTGCCCAAAAATTAATTATACATAACTTATGTATAGATAATAAACCTAAGAGTAAATGCCATAACACACACACACAGAGAGAGAGAGAGAGAGAGAGAGAGAGAGAGAGAGAGAGAGAGAGAGAGAGGTAAATCTTATTAATAGTGGCTCCTTATGTATTAGATTGCTGCCCCTTTCCAGGACAAGTAAGCTAGGGGACGGGAAAGTGGGGTTTTAAGGTAGGAGAGGCCAAAATAGCCCAAATTTGTTAAATTTCAAAAGTCTAAGGAGAAAACACCCCTTCTGGTGAAATCTCTAAAAAAACAAGGAATATCCACCCCTCCCCCATACTCACTGTATATTCAACACGTCTGTGGGGGTTTTGTTTTGAGATCACGCATGGTTAAATTACAGTGACGTGATCCTTCTTGCGCTATATCACAAGTCCATGCTAATGAGGCTCGCTTGGAGGGACACACTGAAATGCTTGTTCGTATGCCAGAACTGTGACTGCATTACGTGGTTAGGCTTCGCCAATAACACAAAATCTTTCCACTCTAACCTAACCATGCGCGACTCCCAAAACGAAACCCCAACACACGCTGTATAGTGAATATTCATCACCGTATGTGCATAATTTAGCTGCTCCATGATGCGCCACTATTGGTAAGAATATCTGTAAGTTCTTATATTTTATCATTAGCAGAAACTACTTGAATAATTTCTATACGAGCACTTCTGACTTCTACTGTCAGAGTGAAATAAGTTACGGGTGTCTGGAGGATCCCTCGCGGCAGATGAAGGGAAGCAGAAGTACTACACCCAGGAAGGATTTGGCAGTGCATGATAATGAGATGGCAAGACGAGGAGGATAATAATGAAATAAGGGATTTCATCTGAGGACAAGGTTAGTTTAAGTTTAGATTCATTAAGTGCACTTGACTGTACTGCTGATCCCTTCATTTTGTAAATAAGGGTGCATGATTTTTTCGAAGAGTACTTGGAAATAGTGGATTACTAAATTATTATTTATGATCCGAGTTTATAATAGCGAGTTACTTTCACACTTTTTTTTCACTAAAACTAGAGAAAAATGTGAAATATTCGTGTAATTTGTTTGTAATTAATCCCGGAGGGATGCATTAAGTTCCGAAAGATTGACAACCGCAGGGATAGATCACGCCCTGAAAAATGCGTCTAATTTTGCCGAGAAATGAAATCAGTGTCTTAAATAAATTGGCTTAGGTTAGTTTCACAATTAATGACGGGTATACAAGAACACAACAAATGCAGAGGGACTGGCTGGCAAGAGAAGTTCGTAACAATGGGAGGCTAAGTAGGTATGGCAGAGGCAGTGAGGTCGTCAAAAGCAGATTACATCCCCAGTCTCCTAGCATTTAGTATTGCCCTCCGAACTATACGAGAAGAGTAAACAGGGCACAGTAGAGATTTTTGTTACTATCATTTCCATGTGAACACTCTCAAAGACTGGGTTTCGGATGAACTAGGTATCACAATCATACGCCATGTTCTGTCCACCACTACACACCATCTCATTACCTTCACTTCTCCCTCCTTCCTTTCTCCTAACTTACCATCATTATTACCAAGCGAAGACATGGTAAAGAAACTAGACTTACCTTACGTCTACCACCAGCCACTTGGTCACAAAGAAATCAGAAGGTAACGTGCTAAGTTCTTCGCTTGTCCAGTCGCAGGCCACCGTCACACCTCCAACATTCGGAATGCGCGTGCGTGGTGGTGACGTGAGCAGACCCTGGATTCACACACACACACACACACACACACATCATGACTACGTAAATTAATAAAATGTAAGTCCTCTGTTTTTTTGTGTGTATTTGGTCATTACGAAAACTGTAACAAAATTATAGGAGGTAACACACACACACACACACACACACACACACAACACATACATTATGTGCCGTCTCTTCACACCAGCTGATCAAAACACAAAACATCACAAGCTCCTGAAATACGAAAACGACGACAAACACTACTTCGGTCGATAAGTTCCATCATCCATACCATAACCTCGAGTATTTTTGCCCTGACTTTAAAAGTTAGTTATTGTAAAGCAGCAGAATGTGTACTAAATTGAAACGTGACTTTTCTAAAATCTCATCCCAACCTGACTTAGTGTTCTGACAGTGTAACTACCACAAGTAACAAGCCCTGTACCAAGCTCTCATTACCACAGAAAAGTGATTAAGCAAGGCGAAGGTCATGAGCTAGACTCCCTACACATATATTTCCAACACTAAAAAGGCAACGCGTCCTAATTACTCCCTGAAATATTACACTGACGACGACCACCATTATTACTGTGCCTGCACTACGTGACCGCATGCTAGACGAGTCCGACACAAATGGAACACTGCCTACAAACTAAAGAGGGATAACCGTCATTTATTAATTCAAGGCTCCTTACACACGCTTTCCAAATACCTTGATAAATCAGATAAAAGTAAATAGATAGAAAATAAATGAAATTAATAAAAAAATAAATAAATAAAATAAACAAAATAAATAAAATAAAATAAATAATAATAGTAGTAGTAATAAAAAGGAAATGTCACAATCTACTACTTAAGGTTCTTGTGCTGGTGTTTAAAATTCCAGGTTTCCGTCCACCTCCGCTTCCCCTCCCCTTTACTTCATCCTTATCCCCCATCTCTACCTGTTTAGTAAGGAGAATGGTTTACACATAATAGTCATATATAGTTACGAAGATTGATAGCTATTGCTGGTGATTTTCCTTTATTTATTTTTAATCTACTACTATCTTATCACTTATATTCCTATGACAGTGCCGTTTGTTCTGCTGGAGGGGCAAGGCGGTGGAAAGTTCATGTAAGTGCAAATGTCTTCCCAAGAAAGTATGTTAAGTGATACATACGATCTCCTCACAGCTTTATAAGTGAATGATATCTAAGCAGTAAGCATAATCCGTTACAGCCTCTTACCCCACAAAGACAGAGGGGAAGAATGACAGCCAGACGACACGAGCAGCGCCAGCCTAGCCTAGTTATGGAAGCAGATGACTGACGAAAGGTGAAGATCAGCTGGGTACGAACACTTTTTACTTGGCTTTTATAGCTCACGAATTTCACATCTGCATTAAGATAACCGCCCATCCAAAGTTATATCCCATGTCCTAAATACATGTACTGTACAGTACACTGTGAGAATGTATAGTTTGTCTTACACGCCTAAGATAGTCTTATACGTGATTCTACCTTTACTAATGCTAAATGTTAAATATGCTCGTGTTTTCCTCTCCCCACCCGAGGAAAAAAAAAAAATCCTTGATTCAGCCCCATATTTTAAAATATTTTTTCCTTATGGTCTCATTTCGATATCTATTAAAAGGCTTCAGTGGAAGCTACTAAATAAAAATAAGATCATGATTCTGGTGACAGTTTAACAAAAGATTCCACATCGTCAATAAAAAAAAAAGAAGGCTCATGAGAAGCCGACAAATCATCTCTACATTTTGAAAACAGTACTAACGAAAACGCAGAACGTCAGAACAAGAGCCTCTTAGGGAAGATGTGACACATCTGGTACACGACATGACGGGCAGACGGCTTTTCTGGTCCGTGGCGTTCACCTCAGCGCGGGTCGGAGGCTGGTGCTGGTGGCGGGCTGAGGCTCCTCCCGCCTGCTGCTCCGGTACTCAGGGTCACGCGCGGTCAAGTGGGCGAGGGGGACGTAGTGCAGGTACAACAGGGAGTAGGGATGGGGACGGGACGGCGGGCGGGGGTCGGGGCGAGCCAAGGGGCGGGTCAGCAATACGGGGCGGACGCCTGGCGGGGCTTGCCGGGCGTGGTGCTCCTCACTGCGGGGGAGGACCTGATGTTAGGTATATATAGTAATGATCGTCACACGTACACACTGTAAAAGGTAACAAAGAGTAAAATAATCATAAATAACGCTACACTGAATATACGTGCTTTATAAGGCTAAAATGAGAGCAATCCGGCTATTAGTTACATCCAAGTATCTAGTGTATTAAGTATAAAGGTGCAGTACGTGACCTGCTGCAGAAGGTACCAGAGAGTGGCGTACTGAGGGCGATCACTGCTGCCGCAGGTCATTCTTTTTTCGTGTTTGCTCTTGTTTTTGCCAGTTTAAGTGTAAAAAGAAAAAAAAAAGAAGAAAGCATATGTTCCCACGGTTAAGATTCTCTCTCTCTCTCTCTCTCTCTCTGTACCTGCGGAGGTGGTCGAGGTGGAGGTAGTGGTGGTGGTGGTGCAGGGGATGAAGGGAGGACAGGTAAGGCGCGGGGGCGTATCCCCCGTCCTCGGCCAGCAGTCCCAGAGCGGCCCCCGACACCCGCTGCACCTCGGGGGACACAGGGCGCTTACTGGACGTGGGAAATACTACTGCTGCTACTTCTACTACTGCTACTACTATTACTACTACTACCACTACTACTACTGCTACTGTTACTACTATTAATAATAATATTGCTGGTACTACTACTACTTCTACTACTACTACTACTACTTCTACAAGGAGGAGGAGGAGGAGGAGGAGGAGTAGGAGGACGACGACGACAACAACAACTACTACTGCTACTACTATTACTGCTTGCCAATAAAGAATAATGCTGTAGTGAAAAACATATTACACCCACACACTTGTTTTTGTCTCTCATCCCTTGCGGGTATTCCTGTGTGTATATGAGTGTGTGTGTGTTTCCTTTTACTGCAGTCATCACTATTTCACCTCACTCTCCTCACCCTCACCCTCATCCTTCCTCTCGTAAGATTTATACATCCTTTCCTCCTTCTCGTATCATCTTCGTCATTATCACCACTTCACGTTTTTCCTCTCAATGCACGTGTAACAAAGAGGAATGCACGCCCTCCCTGCAGCTCCCACCGCCCCGCCCCGCCAGACAGGGTCCTTGCGCTGGCTGGATGGCTGGGGGAGTCTTTTGTGAATTTTTTTGCGTCTGGTGTACGTATTTGGGGAAGGTAAAAAGGGTTTTATGAAGGTCGAGGGTCTGTAGTCTGCGTCTGCATCTGCATGGACTCTGTGCTTCTTTCTCTGTGATTTTTTTTTTTTTTTTTGTCTCCTCAGAAAACGAATCGTGGTGTTCAGGTATTGTTCAAAATTCCGGATTCTTAAACACTTAGACCTCTCATAACAACTATTTTCAAAGGCCTCATAGATTAATATTCGCGTTCTTATGGATGTTGTTATTATCCACAGTGCATGATCGTTGTTAGACTATCACTAGAATAATAATAATAATAAAAAAAACTTTTGAAACCCTTGTGAAAAGTTGTCGATGTGAGACAGCGAAACATTAAGGAGTACAAAAAATATGTTTCTTCAGTATTTTTTTCCCTCTCCTCACAAATTGAATAGCAATGTTCATGCATCACCCGAAGTCTGTTTCTACCTGTGCATTTTCTTTTGTCTCCCTTGATAATTAGGCTGCAAATCATAGTGTTTGGCCATAGCTCGGAGTCTGCGTTCCTTCCTCTGTATCTTTCTTTTTACTCCACTCTCTCCCCAGAATATGACTCAAGGTATTCAAGTCTCTGTATGCAGGGTTGTGTGTTTGTTGGGTGGATAGGGCTTCGGGGAAACTATTAATTCATTTTCATATTTATTTTTATGTAGAAGGGACTCTGACCAAAGGTAACAACAAAAACAACAGTAAAATAATAATAATAATAATAATAATAATAATAATAATAATAATAATAATAATAGTAATAATAATAATAATAATAAAGGCCCACTGAGATGCTTAATGTATGCGTCTGTGTTTTCTCCTATTCTTTTTCGTCTCTCCTTCCTCAATTTAGAACGCCTTGTGTTTAAAGTTTTCCAAGGAGTACACAAGTTCTTCTTGGATGGTTAGGAGTTTAGTGAATCGTCTACCAGTCCTGCAGAAGAACGCAAGCTATATCCTTTTAACCTTGTTTAAATTTAGAACGCCTTGTGTTTAAAGTTTTCCAAGGAGTACACAAGTTCCTCTTGGATGGTTAGGAGTTTAGTGAATCGTCTACCAGTCCTGCAGGAGAACGCAAGCTATATCCTTTTAACCTTGTCTGTTTGTGAGGTGTGGTAATGAACTGTAAGAATTTCAAACATCAACCAGTTAATTGTCTTTGCCTCAGATCCAATAGATGACCACGTAACCTCAGGAACGCGACAAGAAGTAAAAGCTTAATAGTAAACAAGACAGTAGTAAGTGACAGCTATTTGATTTAAGTGAGTGGTGCAACAGTTCATACATAAATGTCAAACAAAATCTTACTTACTCACCCCGCTTCATTAAAATACATTGACAGATAAAAGAGTATGTTTCTTAATAAAGTAAAGAATACGAGATCTAATCAGAAGCTAAACAAAATCGTCTTCTTTACTAACTCTGCTCTTATCCCCTCCCCCTAAAACCATATGGGAAAAAGTAAAGACAAGAGAGAATTCACAATGAAGTTAACTCAAGGAAATCTTACTTTATTGAATCTGTTCTGATCCTCCTTCTCTAGCAAAAAAGAAAAAGAAAAAAAAAATCGAAAAAAGTCAAGACAAAAGAGAATTTACAATAGTAATTCACTCAAGGAAATCTTATTCTTTATTAATTATGTTCTTATCCTTCACCAGAAAAAAAGGAAGACAAAAAAGGAAGAAAAAACAAACATAATAACAATAACCTTAAGAAAAGACTCACTCACCGGGGAGACGAACACCATACTCAACAGAAGCGACGCGAACACAACCATCCTTCAACAATCAATCAACTTCACCAGCGTCGATTCCCGCGCGTCGGCAAAACAAACCTAACCCTCATTCGCCGGACGACCGCCGACCACCACAACGCGGAACCAACGGACGGGAAATGGCACAGTACTCTATTTTTTTCAGCCTCGCCTCGTGACCACCACCAGCGGGTCAGGGAACTGCTGGAGTCACGATCACACAGGCTATCAAAGTTGACCACACGAAGACACATAACATTTCATGCGTGTGCCTTCAACAGTCCACGTTTTTATGTCCTCTCTAACGGTGCGGCTTCTGGGTTGATTAAAAAAAAAAGGGAGGAAAAGACAAACAAAGGGCTAACAGGGAGCTGTGACCGTACTCCTTGCCCTGCGGGGTGGAAGGGAGGCACTGGCTGGGGAGTGTGTATGAGGGGTGCTTCTGGCTACATACGCTAAGCTTGTCATTGCTTCACGGTCGTTGCGTCAACCGTTTCAATGGGCGGGGTGGTGGGGCGTCACCGCGGCGTCACGCAGCTTTCTAACTCACTGGCGGATGCATAGACCAAGATAGACTGGTAGGGAGTAAATGATGTGGAGGGAAAAAAAAAATATAGAGTAAAGGAAAAGGAAGTTTATGTAATGTTTAGTAAAAAAGGGAGTTTGATAAAGTGCAGAAAGGGAAATTTAACAAGGAACTAATATAATAGAAAACCAAGTGAGCAGATGGTGGACTGTAAGCCGCCAAAAAGAAGTTAAATAAAAAAGTGAAGAAAGGAAGTTAATATGGCATGGGAGTAAAGGAGAGTTTACTATTAAGTTACAAATTATAAAGTTTTGTGCGAAGTAGAATAATATAGGGAGGTTTAATGTGATAATGTGATACTGGGGCAGAGAGAGAGAGAGAGAGAGAGAGAGAGAGAGAGAGAGAGAGAGAGAGAGAGAGAGAGAGAGAGAGTATAATATGGCGTTCTAGTTCAACGGCACCAAGTTTTGTATGTGCTGCTTTATCAAATTTTGACGTCAACTAATAGTCCATTTATATTCATTCATTCATTAATCAATATGTATAAGTTCATTTACCTATCGTTTGTTACATCCTGACCTGAATGATCTCATTTAATAGCTTATTTCCTGTAACTACTGTTCTATCCCAACACTTGTTTGAAAAATTTTGAGGTCGTTTCCCTCACTGGTGTTTTTTTTTTTTTTTCTAAGAGGGGGCAAAGAGGAAGACATAATTTTATCTTGAGCTGAATATTTTCTAGTTACTTTACTTCTGCAACAGATTCAAATTCTTTAGCGTTTTTGGTTTTCATTGCAAATACTTTCAAAACTTCTATAAATGATTAGTCGGGTTCTCTTGGGTGTTTTCCTGTACTGATGATGCGCAATCTATGTTAAACTATCACTGTAATCCTGTAAACACCATTGAATACCTTATTAACTTTAACTAAAGCCGGTTGAAAGTAGTAAAAATGAAGCAACGAAGCTTTAAGAATAATGGGCTTTAAACGAACACTTCAGTCATGTAAACACCCTTGAACATCTTAACTTTCACTATAGCCCGTTAAAAAGTAGTCAATATGAAGTGGCGAAGTTAATTGCCTTACTATAGTCATCGGTCTTTCACCCTTACCTACTTCGCACTTCAGCGGCCACGGTTCAACTCACTGACTAAATTGTGGTTTCCTTTACTGACGATTTAGCTCATTATCTTGCCTCATCTTCCTGGTGTGTGTGTGTGTGTGTGTGTGTGTGTGTCCTTGGCGGTTAGGGATCCCCGTGTGAAGTGTGGCACTGACCCCTGCTGGCTGCCGGATCCCCCGCAAGGTGTGAAGCCAAACACGCTCCTCCCTGGGGCGAGCGAACAAGTGAGGCAGGAAATTACACTATGTTTATCTTGTCTGCCCGCCCCTCACCTCGTGCATCTCCCGGCGCTACCTACACTTGTCCCTCTCCACTTTGACTTCGTGAGTGAAAGGAAATAGGGATTACTGTTGTTACTACGACTACTATTTGCTACAACAACAACAACAACAACAACAACAACAACAACAACAACAACAACAACAACAACAACAACAACTACTACTACTACTACTACTACTACTACTACTACTACTACTACTACTACTACTACAATTACTGCTCCGAGTGTTGTTGCCATTATTTCTATCATGGTAAGATTGATAAAAAATATAAAGAGATGATAGAATCTGGTTCTCAAACACGAGGGTAATAATTGACTGAAAGACCCAGCAATTAAGCTGTTTGCGCAGAGTGAAGAGGGAACTTTAAGGGATGATTAAACAAATGAATGTATAAGAAAGAGATCAGGAAGCACACTTTATAGAGAGACTACCATGTGTAGATCTATTGACTCCTTGCAGCTTCCTTTTATGTTCTCACCAGCCTCACATCGTTCCTCACACCTTGCTGACGACCCGGAGTCAATCACCATTCGTTCCAGTCACACACCAGATAGTGGCATCCAGGGGCTTATCAAGAAGGATCATCGCCGTGCGCCAGGAAACGATTAACTCACTCAGACTGAGCCGCCCCTCCCGCCTCTCCTCAGAAAAAAAATATATTCTGAAACAATTCTGCGCCCTACCTCCGCTACATTCAAAAGGCTCTAGTTGAAGTTATTACGGCTTTTTTTTTTTTTTTTTTATGGTTCTGGTGACATATTAACAAAATTTCTACATTATTACCAGCAGAAACACTCTTGAGAACAGGGTTAAACATCTCTGCCCCTTTGAAAATTGTCGCGATGAGAGAGCAAAGCATTGCAGAATACAGGCCAAAGTCAGACGAACCGCAAACACGCGTCAATTGCAGCGTCTTGATTCGAACAGGATGAGACCACTTACCGTCGTGGCGTCTTGGGGGAAGGCTGAGCAGAGGTTGTGTGTGTGTGTGTGTGTGTGTGTGTGTAATTCGCCCACGACCTTGAGAATCGCGTGCTGGAGTCTTGACTGCCCGCTGTTTACTTCCCATAGAACACTTCAAAGCTTATACAGTCAGATTTACTGGTAAGAATGATAGATTTCACACACCACACACCTCTTTCTCTTAGTCAGTGAGGACAGTAGCTGCTTGACTGCCCCGCTGCTAACCTCCCGTAGAAAAATAAAAGAGCTCATAAGTCCAGCTTACTGGTAAGACTGGGAGCTTTCTCTATCTGTGTTCATGTGCTGGTGGTGTCCACACTAAATAAGACACGGAGGGATGGGATGGTGTATGTGTATTTGTGGTCTTACCTAATTGTACTTTCCTGGACTGAGTAGGATCGTGATGCCTCGCCCCCTAATACTGGTTTATGACACACCTCTTAAAATTCGTTTATGTTCCTTTCGCCCACAAAACATTTCTCCGGTAACTGGTTTCACGACAACACTTTTGTCAGGAAAGCTTTATTCTCATATTTTTTTTTCATCTTATCTTTAACAAATTTTGAATGTGGCCTCCTGGCTCGTTTCTCGTGACATGGCAGTTGCTGAATACGTATTTGTACATCATTATCATGTCTCCTCTCTGTCTGTCCTTGTGTGCACGTGTGTGTGTGTGTGTGTGTGTGTGTGTGTGTGTGTGTGTGTGTGTGTGTGTGTGTGTGTGTGTGTGTGTGTGTGTGTGTGTGTATGATGAACTACTAGCATGAAGCACATCTATATCACATCTATGTCTTAACACTATCAGGTTCTCTATCAGCAGGGCTCGAAAGGTCCAGTAATCGCTAAGCCTTACATGTATTCGCCATCCTCTAAGCGTTGCCTCACACACGCTGCCTTCATCTTAACCTAAAGGAATGCCCATAGCGTTGGCAGATGGTGGGGCCTCGATCACAGACACAGCAGACTGTCAGTGGGCCGGGAACGTCTCAGTGGAGAGTAGGCCGCCGCTGCCGTACGTCGGGCACCAGGTTGGGAAGGTTGTACAGCCGGTTCAGGACGCCGGTCCAGAAGCTACTTGGGGTTGGCGTTGCCGAGGGGGTGTGGGTGGAGGATGTGGATGGAGACAAGGTAGTTGAGTCGTTTTCCTCTGCGGGAGAGGAAGACCACGTGGTATGAGACTCCTGTTGGTTCCCTCGGACACCCAAGGTCGTGGCCAAGGCGGTCTCGTTTTCTGGCGAGATGGGCAGCATGTCAGTCTCCCCAGACACCTCACTGTCATAGCTGTCGCCGCTTCCATCAAGGGTGTCCATGTCGCCGCTTCCCTCAGGGATGTTCATGTTGTCGCCTCCCTCAAGCGTGTTCGAGGAGCCTCCATGGGGCTCGTGTCCTAAGAGCGCGTACTCGTAGTCATCTAAGTCTTCCAGCAAAGTGTAGTCCGTCGGGTATTGGCCGAACGGTGGTCGCTGAGGAACAGACGCCTCGCCACTAAAAGTCTGCGGAGCGGACGGCCGGCCCTCCACGGGCCCGCCAGGCCTGGGGTGGGAGAAGGTGGGGTTGCGTTGGGGCGGGAATGGCTGCCCGCCCTCCTGGTGCCTGTAGGGGTAGAGTGTGGACCACGGATTGGTGTTGGAATCTGGGTCGGTGTAGTCGCTTACTCCTTGCAGCAGTGACATTAAGTTCTCCAATACGGAGTCTCTCTCAGACTCGGATGGCTGGCTGTCGGCGGGCGGGGCGGAATCTTTCAATTCATCCAACGGTGGCCTCAGTCTCTGGGGACCTGGGGCGGGGCGTGGCGGCGGCCTGAGCTTAAAGCTGTTAATGAATTCGTTGTTCTCTTCTCTTTTTTCATCCTCTTCCCCCACAGAGTTCTCAGCACTGGACGGCCCATTGACGCGAATCGTGTAGCCAGGATAGGGTTTGGGCCGCGGTCTGGGACGGAGTCTGGGCAGCCCTAGCAGGTCCAGCAGGGGTCTGAGTGGCCGCGGGGGTCGGTAGCGTGTGGGGCTTGGGTTCACGGGTCGGAAGGGCCTAGTGATCACTCTGTTGGGCTTTTTGGTGGTGTTGGAGGGCTTCAGCCAGGAGGTGGGGCGTGGGGGCAGAGGGTAGGCGATGGCGGGGCGGCCGGTGGGGACTGAAGAAGGCGACTGAGGCTCCACGGTGTTAAGGGAGTCGTCCTGCTCTTCCTCACCCTGGGCTGAGGCAGCGGAGGGTGACGTGAGCGTGATGGTGGCGATGGTGGTGTCGGCAATGTCAGATATGGTGGTGGTGGTAGTGGCAGACGGTGATGAAGGAGCTGTAGGCTGGGTACTGGTGGTAGTGGAAGTGGTAGATGTGGATGGTGTTGTAGTTGGCTCTGTTGTGGTGGTAGGTGGTGGTGTAGAAGTTGTAGTTGTAGTGGTGGATGGCGTGGTGCTGGTAGTAATAGTTGTGGTAGTAGTAGAAGTGGAGGTGGTGGAATGTGGTGTGGTGGTAGTTGTGGTACTCTTTGTTGGTGGTGGTGATGCAGTGGCAGAAGTAATAGTAGCAGCATTTGTTGTTGTACTAGGAGATCGTTTGGCATTAGAAGTAGTAGAAGTAGTTGTAGAAATTTCAGGATACGGTTCCGTAGTAGTAGTCGTAGTGGTGGTGGGCCGTTTAGTAGTCGTAGTAGTAGTAGTAGTAGGAGGAGGAGGAGCAGTAGTAGTAGTACTAGTAGTCGTAGTAGTAGTTGTAGGAGCTCGTTTGCTAGTGGTAGTAGAAGTAGTAGTAGTAGGAGGTCGTGTGCTAGTAGTAGTAGTAGTAGTAGTAGAAGTGGCAGTAGTAGGCTGTTTGGTAGTAGTAGAAGGAATGGTGGATGGCTTGGTAGTGGTGGTGGTGGTGGTAGTGGGGGTGGTGGTGGGGGTGGTGGAGGTCAGTGGTGTGAGTGACGTGGAAGGTAGTGGTGGAGGGGAGGCAAGGTGGTACGTAGCCAACTGGTTTGCAGACAACGGCTCAGCGCGGAGGAGGAAAGAGGAGGCAGGGGGCGAGGGGGAGGAGAAGGACGAGGAGGAGGAAAAAGGGTTAGACGGAGGGCCAAATATCCAAACCTGAAAAGAGAGAAAGGAAAAATTGAGAAAAAAAGTTAGTGTTATGATATGGTATGGTAGAAAGTTCTCTCTCTCTCTCTCTCTCTCTCTCTCTCTCTCTCTCTCTCTCTCTCTCTCTCTCACCTGCTTGTTTCGGGGGACCACGCGGTAGCCACTGGTATCGGCGACGAAGTGTGTGACATGGTTCTTCCCCCTCTCGTCCCTCCAGCCGTAACCCCCGCGCACCTGCCCCTTGGGACCCCGCTCCTCGTGACGCCACTGCTGCCCATCGCCGTAGCCAAACACGTACACTCCTGAAGAAGGCACGAAGTGAGAGGAAGTGAATGAGGGAGGAAAGGCGAAGGAGGTCTTGTGGTGGTGATGATGGTTTACGATAAGGTGGAGTAGAGTGAGGAAAAGGCTACGAATGACAAGGATAATGATGATGATAAAAATAGGAAGGGGCGTACGCAATAAATGGTGAAGAATAAAAAATAGCAATGGTGATAATGATGGTGATAAGAAGCGAGGAGAGAAGGATGGGAATGCACACAATTCATGAAGATGACTTACAATGATGGTGACAACGAGGAGCAGGGGAAGGAACACAAACCAAGGAAGAGCAGACGACAACATCATATCTATTAGTTCCCTCCGGCTGTGGTTGGCAGGAAGAGGAGAAATACCTTGTAGGGCAGAAAGGTCGCGTGGAGGAGGAGGAGGAGGAGGAGGAGGAGGAGGAGGAGGAGGAGGAGGAGGAGGAGGAGGAGGAGGAGGAGGAGGAGGAGGAGGAGGATGGAGAGAGAGAGAAAAAAAAAAAAAATCAGGAAGAGGGAAAACTTAGCAACAAAAGCACCGCGACTTATAAAAAAAACAAAAGAGAGAAAGAAATAGAGATACCTTCATTAGTTGCTAGTCAAAATACATAAAAACCTTAAAACTTCAATACAACTCCTCTTAACACACAAATGTGCTTAATTTACTTGGTCACTGCTCACCTGTCTTGTGGTCGTGGTGGTGGTACTGGTACGGGGCGGGAGCGGGTGCGGGTGGCTGGGGCGGCTGGTGTGGGTTGGGTGGTATGAAGGGTATGAGGGGCGGACTGTCCTTGTGCTCCGCGGGCAGGTCAAGCAGGGAACCGCGGTGCTCGGCGGGGAGGTTGGTGAAAGAGGCGACGCGAGCATTGATGGCCCTGGCGCGGCGGCTGACGACCTTCCCCTGAGCGTCTTTCCTTAGGGGGTGGTCGATGGCGGAGTGAGGGAGGGGAGAAGAGTCCTTTCCGTCATTCTCTTTTTTCTCTGTGTCTGTATTCAGTGTTTCTTTTCCTAAGCTTCTGGTGTCTTGCGTTTTCTTCTTATTTTCCAGTTTGTTGTCCCTGTTTCCATGCTTTTCTTTTTCCTTTCTTTTCCTTATCGTGTCTTGCGTCTTCTTAGAAAGTTTCAGCGAGTGATGTTTTTCTTCATGATTCCGTTTTTCTTTTCTTTTCTCTACGATGTTCTCTTGTGTCTTCCTGGAGTGTTCCAGTTCATTCTCTTTGTCAGCATACTGCAGTTTTTCTATTGTTTTCCTTACTTTGTCATGTGTTGTCTGAGTGTGTTCCAGCGAATGTCCCTTTTCTTCCTTTTCTTTCCTTTCCCTTATGGTGTCTTGCGTCCCAGCGTGTTCCAGTGACTCTTCATCCTCCTTACGCTTTCGTTTTTCTTTTCTTACAGTGTCTTCCGTTTTAAAATGTTCCAGCAAGTCGCCAATGGGTCCAGGATTCAAATACGTGTCTTCAAGAGGCACCCCAAGGCGGCCTTTGAGGTTTTTCCAAAAGGAGGAGTCGATAAGATACTTCCAGGTTCTCGGAGGAAGGTGGAAAGGTGTCACTTCCTTGGGGCTCGTGTGGCTCTCTGTCTCGGTGTCTGGAGGGCGAGCGTGGTCTAGAGGCTTCAGAGGTCTGGAAGAACAAGAGCAAGAGGAAGATGTAGACTTGTATTCTTACTCTATGGCTTCTCAACTATTTCCAAAGGCCACAAAGATGAGTTACCAGGTTCTAATGGCTGTTTTTCCTATTTAATAACAAGAGAAAGATGATATAGAGTCGTATTCTCATTAAAACTACTTCTAAAGGCCACAAAAATGATTAACAAGGTTCTCATGGGTGTTATCTAGTTGACAATAGAGAATCCTTGTTAAACTATCACCAGAATCCTTAATTAAAACACCTTGAAAACCAGTAACTTCCACAACCGCCTGTTAATGGTAGTCGAGATGAGACGCCGTAACGCGGAAGAATATGAACCAGGAGTGTCGTATATGGAAGGCATTCTGTGAGGTTAATGTCCGCGTCTCTCCCCGAGAATAATGCAATTACTGTTTGGGAGCGTTTTTTATGAGGTATTATAGAACTGAGAGGGATCAGAGGGAAGAGCATAAAAGAACACACATACATACACACACACACACACA
>NC_087157.1:27170615-27185615 GCF_035594125.1 Scylla paramamosain
GGGCGGGGCGGGGCGGGATAGGACAGCAAGGGCAAGGAGAAGGACGGGGCGCGGGGCACTCAAGGTCAAAGGATGATGGGCGAGCAGGTGACCTTGTACGGAGAGGAGGCGAAGATGAGCTGAGTGATGATGGAGGGTGTTTTTTTCTCCTTATGTCGTGATGTTGTGGAGATGTGTGACTTGAGTTTTGCTTTGCTTCCCGTGACGCAATGATGGTTTTGTTTATGCTGACGCTACTGGTGATGGTGCTACTACTGTTGTTACTACTATTGCTACTGCTGCTGCTGGTGCTACTACTACTACTACTACTACTACTACTACTACTACTACTACAATTAGTACTACTACTGCTGCTGCTGCTGCTGCTGGCGTTGTTTCTACTGTTTTTATTATCTGGTATTAAAATTAAAAACAATAGCGATAATTGTACTTTTTCTTTTTCTCCTTCCTTCTCCTCTTTGTCCTTCTATTTCTCCTCCTGTTATCATTACCACTACTAGTACTTCTACTACTGCCACCACCAGCACCACTACTGACACATGACTTTGGACACACACACACACACAAACACTACCAATCACTCCCACACACACTACCAATTCTCTTTTTATTATAATCACATCGTCTTAGTCATTATACCGAAGCGCATTTCTATTCATACCCACACGTTGCATGCGATAACAGTAAAAAACACGCAACATATATAAGAGGGAGATTATCGCTTCTTATCGCTTGTCGGGCTGAGAGGCGCCTTCGGAGGAACAGCCTGACGAAGGGGGAAGGTGAGGATGAGCCTGAAGAAGGTCCGGCTTGATTTCCCACCGAGATGCCGAGACCCTGACATCACGGCCATAACAATCCATGTGTGTGTGTGTGTGTGTGTGTGTGTGTGTGTGTGTGTGTGTGTGTGTGTGTGTGTGTGTGTGTGTGTGTGTGTGTGTGTGTGTGATGAAAGGTTACAGGTTGGTGCATATATGTGGCGACAGATAGGTAGACAGATCGACAGGCAGACGGGAACAGACGGACACACACACACACACACACACACACACACACACACACACACACACACACACACACACACACACACACACACACACATTATTATTATTATTATTATTATTATTATTACACACACACACACACACACACACACACACACACACACACACACACACACACACACACACACACAGAAAGACCAACCGAAACATCAAAACAAACAAAATTGACTGAAACATAAGAAAAAAAAAAAAAAAAAAAGAGAAAGATGACAAGTACATAGACATACACACGCACCCACACACACACTGACACCCACCCACCCACACACACACACCCACACAAACACACACACACACATCTGAACACACAAACGAACTCACCTGCATTTCAAAAGCTCCAAGATATCCACAACCGATATTTCCTTCTTCCTAAAGTTCAATATTCCCTTTGACTGTCCTTGTCTGTCCTTCCTCTTCCACCACCACCACCACCTCCTCCCCCTCCTTCCTTCGCCGGCGACAGGAACTTGAAATTACACGTTCAGCGCGCAATTAACGAAGAATCATTAGTATCTCTCTGCCACGGGAGTCGAGAAAGAAGACAGTGTTCCCATATTATGAAACCTTTCCTGGGTTCTAAAGGTTAATGAAATATCTTAACACACTTATACACGCGTACACACACACGCACGCACGCACGCACAAGAGCACACTGCTGCAAAGTTCAAAGTCCTTTACAAAGTTGATTTTTTCTGTCTGCCGTGCTGAGTTAAAAAATTCCAGTTTAGTTTTAGAATTTGTCTTGGATCACTTGGTGTTTTTTAGCGTGCTTCGTGTTAGTATTTCGTGTCTTTTCTCTTGGATTGCTTGCTAAAAAACATTGAAATTCCCGTACATTAGTGCATTGAAATCCCCATGCAAAAAAAGAATATAAGGATCACTATCTTTCTATGCGTTGAAATTTCCACGTCTACTCTGGATTACTTCCCGCGAACTATTGACAATTCCGAGGCATCAGTCAGTGGCTTTAGTGCACAGAGGCGCGTGGTGTGTGCGTATGTGTGCGCACGGGAGGGAATGGCCGGGGTCGGGATGTGCGTGAGTGTGTATGTCTGTGTATGTGTGTGTGAGTGTGTCGGCTTCGCGGCGGGACGACCGACCTACCGCCAGACTTGCTTCTCGCTTCACTCTCTCCCGACTGCCTCACCTCACCTCTCCCTCGGCCTGAACACTCTCCCTCGCTGACTCTCCTCCTCCCCCTCCTGCCCCTCCTTTCCTCCTTCCTTTCGCCCCTCCTCTGCAAACGTCTTGCTTACCCCCCACTTCTTTCCTTCCCCCGTTCCTATCTCTCTCCTTTCCCCGATGTATATATTACCTCCTTAACCTCTCCTCCTCTTCCTCCTCCCTCTCCTCCTCCTTTCCTATCTCTTCCCTCACCCCCCAACCCCAATGTATACATTACCCCAATTGGTCTTCCCTTTCAACCTTCTCCTTCTCCTCCTCCTCCTCCTCCTCCTCCTCCTCCTCCTCCTCCTCCTCCTCCTCCTACTGCCACAACTATCTCTATCTCATTCCTCCTTACTCAAGTCTTTCTCCCTCTCACTTTCTCATTTTCTCTCGACTCATCTTTCACTTTCCTCTTCTTCTCGCACCATTATGAAAAAAAAAAAGTCATTATTAACCACCACCACCACCACAACAACAACAACAACAAAAAATACGAAGGAAAAAAATGAAAGTAAAAAAAATTAGCAAGAAAACAAAGTACTGATAGAAAAAAATAATAATAATATGAAGAAGATAAAAAAAAGTGTAGGCAGATGAAAAGGAAAGAGAGGGAAAAAAAAAGGAAAAATAGTCCTAGTGATACCTTTGCTTACCTGACACCTACTTTTGGTCTACTGGTTTTGTTGAGGACGTGTTGCTGTCAGTCAGCTGCAGTAAGAAGACGAAGGAGGAGGAGGAGGAGGAGGAGGAGGAGGAGGAGGAGGAGGAGGAGGAGGAGGAGGAGGAGGAGGAGGAGGAGGAGGAGGAGGAGGAGGAGAGGAGAGGAAAAGAAGAGGAAGAATGAGAAATTATAGTAGTAATAGTCATAGTAGCAGTAGTAATAGTAGTAGTAGTAGTAGTAGTAGTAGTAGTAGTAGTAGTAGTAGTAGTAGTAGTAGTAGTAATAGTAGTAGTAGTAGTAACAACAGTAGTAACACTAGCAGTAGTAGTAATAGTAGTAGTAATGATGATGGGAAGAAGGAGATGGAGGAGAAAGGGAGGCAAGAACGCAGGAAGGGGGCGGAAGAGAAAGAGACAGAGAAAGGAAGGCAAGAAGACAGGAAGGAAAACTAAGCCACAATAAAAGAAAATCTGAGGAAAAGTATCAACAATAAACATGGATGAGATAGACGAGAAAACCGCAACCCAGAGGAGGAGGAGGAGGAGGAGGAGGAGGAGGAGGAGGAGGAGGAGGAGGAGGAGGAGGAGGAGGAGGAGGAGGAGGAGGAAGTGGAAGACAAGGAAGAGGAGGAGGAGGAAAGAGTAGAAGTCCCGTTTGAAGAGGTGTACAGGTCATGCTGAGTTTTCGCGGCGAGAGGAAGACCCCGGGGCATGTTGGGTACTGCAGGAGGGAGAGAGGGAGGGAAGGAAGAGAGGGAGGTAAGGAAGGAGGGAAGGAAGTGAAGTGGATGGCAACGAAGAGGAACGCATTAATACAAAGGGAATGCAAAAATAACAAACAAAAGTAGATGAGGTTGTTTGTGATGAGCTACACTGTCTAAACTGAAGTGAGAGATGCTAGATTGCACAGGTGAAGAAGGGAAGGAGTGTGGCAGAGAGAAAGGTGGTGTGAAGAAACGGGAAGAGAGGGAGAATGTGTGAAGGATGGGAAGGAATGACTGAAGAGGCAAACACGTAAAGAAAGTGCAAACAAGTGAAAACAGAGAGGAACAAGGAGATAAAAAACTCAAGTGATAAAAGAAGAAAAGGCGAGGAAGGAGGAAGAAATGGAAGGGTGAAGAGAGAGAGAGAGAGAGAGAGAGAGAGAGAGAGAGAGAGAGAGAGAGAGAGAGAGAGAGAGAGAGAGAGAGAGAGAGAGAGAGAGAGAGAGAGAGAGAGAGAGAGAGAGAGAGAGAGATAAGTGGATGAACAGATGGACGGATAGTGGAAGGAGTGGAGAAAATGAGGAAAAGAGGAAGGGAGGAGAGCAAGGAGGGAAGGAAGATATGAAGCAAACTTGACCAAATTAGAACATTCAAATAAAGAAAGGAGATAAGGAGAGACACGAGTAAACAGGAGCTGAGTGTGAATTTAGAAGGTGAAAGACGGAGAAGAAAGGAGAGCGAGAGAGAATGGAAGCATGATGAAGGAAGAAGCGAGGATAGAGGGAAGAAAAGAGGGAAGGTTGAAAAAAGGGAGGAGGAAAGGAGGGAATGAAAGAAAGGAAATGACAGATATATGTTAATCAATACAAATGAAAAAGGAACAAAGAGAGAAAGAAAAAGATAAAAAGAATAGATAACAAAAGAAGAAGCAAAGAGGAAATGGAGAAGAAAAATGAGAGGGAGGAGAGAAAAGAGTGAAAGGGATTGGAGAGAGAGAGAGAGAGAGAGAGAGAGAGAGAGAGAGAGAGAGAGAGAGAGAGAGAGAGAGAGAGAGAGAGAGAGAGAGAGAGAGAGAGAGAGAGAGAGAGAGAGAGAGAGAGAGAGAGAGAGAGAGAGAGAGAGAGAGAGAGAGAGAGAGAGAATCATGTCACAAAAAAAGCCTTCCCCCCAAAAAATACATATAAACAAAACTGGATGATGGAGAAGGATGAATGAATGAAAAAAAGAAGGAAAGGAAAAAAAAGAGAGAAAAGAAAACGAACGGGGAGAAAGGGAAGGCGGCGCGAGAGGATGAGAAAGCAAAAACAAACACAAGATATAAGTGTTCAAATAAGGAAAGAAAATAAAAAAAAATAATGGAGGGAAATGAGAGAAGAAGAAGAGGTAAGTATGGCGAGAGAGAGAGAGAGAGAGAGAGAGAGAGAGAGAGAGAGAGAGAGAGAGAGAGAGAGAGAGAGAGAGAGAGAGAGAGAGAGAGAGAGAGAGAGAGAGAGAGAGAGAGAGAGAGACGAACAGACGGAAACAAAACTGATAAAAAAAAGGTATTTCGTTTTCTTTCGATTATATTTCAAAATAAGAACAAAATAATTCAATAAATGCCACGAAGAAATTAATAATATGAATACAAAATATAATAAAGAGAAAAAAAGACTGAGAAGTGAGAAACAAAAAAAAAAAAATGAAAAAGAGAGAAGGAGAAGGGAGAAGGAAAAGGAAGGAAAATATAAAGCGAAGAGAGGAAGAACAAGGAAAGACGAAATAGGAGAGAAGGAAATGAGGGAAAAGTAAGAGAAGAGAGAAGGAACAAGAAAGGAAGAGAAGAAGGGAGAGGAGGGGGAAGGAAGGACAACGTGGGAGGGAAGAAAGTGAAAGAAGGGAGGAAGGAAGGAGACTGAAATGGCTGGATGGGGAGGGAGAGGAGAGGAGACACTGCATAAAAAGGTAGAAGGAAGGAAGGGGGAGGGGAAAGGGGTGTGATGGGAAACTTGGAAGGGAGTGCAGTGAGGAACAAAGCGAGGAGGAGGAGGAGGAGGAGGAGGAGGAGGAGGAGGAGGAGGAGGAGGAGGAGGAGGAGGAGGAGGAGGAGGAGGAGGAAGAGGAGGAGGAGGAGGAGGAACCAGAGGGACGAAAAGAACAATTGAACGAAAGGGAAAGGAAGAAGATAAATGAGAAACCGGATAATAACAAACACACGAACAAAATTCTCTCTCTCTCTCTCTCTCTCTCTCACACACACACACACACACACACACACACACACACACACACACACACACACACAAGAAAAAAGAAAAAAAGAAGATAATAATAATGAAGACACACAAGGAACCACTGGGAAACCAAATCAAACAGGAACTTGCATTTATGAACACCAACACGCCTGGCCGAGCCTCATCTCATCTACCCGTCCCTAGTCAATGTTAATGAGCGACACACCTGAAAACTCTACATTTTTCTCTGATTAAAACTTATTATTGGAACACGTCAGGATTTTTTCGTGAATGCTGCAACTTCGTGAGGAATGAAACCGATAGAAAATGGATTAGACGTGTTAAAAGAAAGAAGTGATGAAAGGAGGAAAAGGCAAGGATGATGAAGGGGAAGAATGAACAAAAGGAAGGACAGGATAAAAAAAAAAAAAAAGTAATAAGTAAAAATAACGAAAATGAAGGTTGGGTAAGAAAGGCATGTAAAAAGGAATGAGTGATGTAGGAGGACGAGGATGAAAGATGGGAAAGGAAAGGAGATTAAATAAGTAATTAAGTAAAAGAAGAAAAACGGTAGGAAGCAACAAGGGAAGAAAAAAAGAAAGGAAAAAAAGACTGAAAAAAGCGAAAGAGGCAAAGGAGGAAAAAAGAAAAAATGAGAAAGGAGAGAAGAATAATCAAGGAAGACAAATGAAATAGTAGAGTGAGAACGAAATTAGTAAGAAGAGAACTAATAAAAAAAAGAATAATAACAGAAGAAAAGACGATAGAAAGTGGGAAAGAGGGAAGGAGGAAGTGAAGAACAGAGAAACAAATAATAATAAAAATACCGTCATACAGAAAATGAGGAGAGAGACAAGTTGAGTTAATAATACTGTAAAAGAAAAAAAAAGACCCTAGGATTATAAAGAAAATGGGATACAGGTGAGGGGTGACTGAACTGAGGGAAGAACCTTAATTAATGAATGCAGACAGGTTGGAATTTACAGGTTGAAAATTAACAACACAGATATGGTCTTTGTGTCCTTATCCTCTCTCTCTCTCTCTCTCTCTCTCTCTCCCTCATCTTTATTCAATGCCACTATTATTGTTTTTACTTCTATTCTCGCTCTATTTATCTTTTTACTTTTATCTTCCCTTCTATTTTCCAATATCTATTCTTCTTACCCCTCCTTCTCCTCCTCCTCTAGTTTCATTAATATCCATCCCCTCTTCGTTTTTCTCCTTTCTTTGGTGTTATCAATTCTTCGTCTTCTTTTCCTTTTACTTCTTCTTCTTCTTCTTCTTCTTCTTCTTTTTTTCTCCTTCTTCGTCTTCTCCTTCTCCTTTTGTGGTATTATGTATTCATCATCTTTCATCTCTTTTAACAGCACTATTAATTCTTCTCATTCTTCTTGTATTCTCATTAATTCCTGTTCTTCTCGCATCATTACTTCTTCTTCGTCCTACTCCACTAACCAACTCTTTCTTCACCAGCATCACTAACTCCCTTTCTCCTCCTTCTTCTTCTTCTTCTCCACCCTCATGGTAATAATGAAAGGATAAGAGGAGGAGGAGGAGGAGGAGGAGGAGGAGGAGGAGGAGGAGGAGGAGGAGGAGGAGGAGGAGGAGGAGAAGGAGGAGGAGGAGGAGGAGAAGGAGAAGGAGAAGGAGAAGGAGAAGGAGAAGTAGAAGGAGGAGGAGGAGGAATACAAATTATAATGAATACAAAATAAGTATTAGGAAAATAATGGGAAGAAAAAGGAAAAGATAAGGAGGAGGAAGAGGAGGAGGAGGAGGAGGAGGAGGAGGAGGAGGAGGAGGAGGAGGAGGAGGAGGAGGAGGAGGAGGAGGAGGAGGAGGGTTGGCATACCCTCCCCCCCCCCCCCAAAAAAAAAAAAAACAGGCTAAATGTTTCTTTTTATATTACATATAAAAATTTAGTTTTATATAATATTGATAAATAGGGTCTATGTATGTACGTATACATAAAAAAATGTAAAAGTAGTCAAGCCTGACCTGTTCATTTGGTGTACATCACAAGTTAACACAGGTTTTGTCCAACCGGACCAACCTGTATCAACATGACCTAAACAAGTGTTTGTTCTTCATTATTAGAAAGTGTCAAAATCTTTCAAGATCTAACTCCCCTCGTGACTTCTGGCATCTACCCAAAAACATCTCCAATAACTTTGTTTCCTAATTTTTTCCTCCTTTATTTCAATCAAATGGCACCACTGCCATCTCATCTGTTTCTATAGCTGAACTCTTCGCTCAAACCTTTGATAAAAACTCTACCTTGGATGATTCAGGGCTTGTTCCTCCCTCTCCTCCACCCTCTGACTACTTCGTGCTACCCATTAAGATCCTCCGCAGTGATGTTTTCCATGCCCTTACTGGCTTATGGACCTGATGGGGTCCCTTCTATTGTTTTCCGAAACTGTCCCTCAGTGCTTGCACCTTGCTTAGTCAAACTTTTCCAGCTCTGTCTAACAACATTTACCTTTCCCTCTTGCTGGAAGTTTTCCTACATTCAACCTGTTCCTTAAAAGGGTGACCATTCTAGTCCCTCAAACTATCGTTCTATTGCTTTAATCTCCTGCCTCTCTAAAGTTTTGAATCTATCCTCAAAAGGAAGATTCTTAAACATCTTTCACTTCCCAGCCTTCTATCTGATCGCCAATATGGGTTCCGTCAAGGCCGCTCTACTGGTGATCTTCTGGCTTTCCTTACTGAGTCTTGGTTATCCTCTTTTAGGGATTTTAGTGAAACTTTTGCTGTTGCTTTACGCATATCAAAAGCTTTTAATCGAATCTGGCACGAAGCTTTGATTTCCAAACCACAATCCTACAGCTTCTATCCTTCTCCCTGTAATTTTATCTCAAGTTTCCTTTCTGACCGTTCTATTGCAGCTGTGGCAGAGGGTCACTGTTCCTCTAAATCTATTAACAGTGGTGTTCCTCAGGGTTCTGTCCTGTCATCCACTCTCTTCCTATTATTCATCTATGATCTTCCAAACCAGACTTCTTGTCCTATCCACTTTTACGCTGATACCACCACCTTGTACTTTCCCACGTCTTTTTGTAGACGTCCAACCCATCAGGAAGTAAACAATTCACGCAGGGAAGCTACAGACCGCCTGACTTCTGATTTCTCTAAAATTTTTGATTGGGGCAGACCAAACTTAGTATTGTTCAATGCCTCAAAAACTCAGTTCCTCCATCTATCAACTCGATACATCCTTCCAGATAGCTATCCCCTCTTTTTCAATAACGTTCAACTGCCCCCCTCTTCTACACTGAACATCCTCGGTCTATCCTTTACTTACAATCTAAACTGGAAACCTCACATCTCATCTTTAGCTAAAACAACCTTTATGAAGTTAGGTGTTCTGATTCATCTCCGCTAGTTTTTCTCACTCCTCCCCCATCCCCCACCCCTAGCTGTTAACTCTGTACAGTGTGGCCTTATCCGTCCATGTATGGAGTATGCTTCACATGTAATGGGGGTTCCACTCATACCGCTATTTTAAACAGGGTGGAATCAAAAGCTTTTCGTCTTATCAACTCGTCTCCTCTAACTGTCTGTCTTCAGCCTTTCTCTCATCACCGCAATGTTGCAGCTCTTGCTATCTTCTACCGCTATTTTCATGCTAACCGCTCTTCTGATCTTGCTAACTGCATGCGTCACCTCCTCCTGCGGCCTCGCTGCACAAGACTTTTCTTCTTTCTCTCACCCCTATTCTATCCACCTTTCTAATGTAAGAGTTAACTAGTATTCTCAATCATTCATCCCTTTCTCTGGTGAACTCTGGAACTCCCTGCTTCTGTATTTCCTCTTTCCTATGACTTGAACTCTTTCAAGAGAGAGGTTTCAAGACACTTATTCTTCAATTTTTGACGACCGCTTTTGACTCGGT
Organism: Scylla paramamosain; assembly: GCF_035594125.1. Lineage (NCBI taxonomy): Eukaryota > Metazoa > Arthropoda > Malacostraca > Decapoda > Portunidae > Scylla > Scylla paramamosain. Next base: position 27,180,316 of record NC_087157.1, read on the forward strand.
TCGGGGACCGGTATCTTAGTGGATCTTTTTTTTTTTTTTTTATTACATTCATGTTGCCCTTGGCTGGTGCCTCTCCTATATGAAAAAAAAAAAATTCAAACATTTTATTTAATTCTAGATGACTTTGTAATTGCTTATTTAAACAGATTTATACAAAAATAAGGAATAAACAAAAAATAAATCCCCCCAAAATAAAGCCCCCAAAAACCAATAAAACCCCTCAAAAAACAGTGGGTTGGGTAAAAAAAAAAAAACCAGAGTTTTTCTCAACCCTAAGGAGAAGTAGTAGTAGGAGAAGGAGAAGGAGAAGGAGGAGGAGGAGGAGTAAGTGGGATGAAATGTTTTGGATTATGGCATGTGTAGCCTTATTAGCTAGCACATAACTACACCAAAACCTCTCCATCTCCTTCACTGCTATTTCCTGCTCCTCCTCCTCCTCCTCCTCTTGTCCTTCCACGATCACCACCTTTCCTCCCAACGCGTCAAGGTCAGTCCCAGCACGAGTGGCTTGGTTGGGTGATAATCTTTCCGTAAATTCTTCTCTTCAGGTTTTCAAACACGAAAGACGCATTGTGGGTAAGCAGGAATGTTGCGTGTGATGGTAGTGATGGTAATGCATACAGTGGCTGGGGAGATTAGTGAAACAATGTCTGCAGGGTTGGTGAAAGAGGAGTTTAATGTTTAATTCTTGTTTTTTGGAGTTGTATTATCATTCTTTCTGCTAGTCATACTAAACTTTACAGAAATATAACATAAAAATACGACGGAAGTATAATAGAGGATTTTTCCCTTTTTTTTTTTTCCTTTTATTTCCTTTTTTTTTTTAATGGAAACTTTACTTCCCTAGATAAAAAAGAAAGAAAAAAAAACTGGAAATCTCAATCGGGATAAAATTAATTCTGAGTCATTGAAACCGTGCTAAAGTTCATCCGATTTAAACTTATACTTTTGACTGCTCATTGCACACACACACACACACACACACACACACACACACACACACACACACACACACACACACACACACACACACACACACACACAGACACACACACACGGATTGATTCAACGACTTTTCACCAATATAGTAAATTCACACACTGCACCACCCTCCAACGATGAAAAATGCTGAAGATGATGATGATGATAATACAAAGAGCAACCACCAGACTAATGAAATAATACACACTCGCACAGGACTTAAAAAAAAAAAAAAAGAATGAATAAAATAAATAAAAGATAGATAATTTCACTCTTAACTTCTGCTGCCTGTTCAAATTGGTAAGCACGATTCACACATTGCGGATGACGAGGAAAAATGCTGACGATGTTGATAACGCAAACAAGACCGAAAAGATTAATGCAATAACACATACTGAAGAGAGAAATAAGCGAGCAACATTTTTTTTCTATTAAAAGCGCATTGACTTTAATTCTTCTACCGTTCTTTCTGGTTATCTAATCTATTTTTTTTATCTATTACAATTTTGGACCGGCAAATAAGAAGGCTTTTTATTTTTTTCTATTCTTTTCGTTCCAGGAGAGAAAAAAATAACAAACAAGCGAGTTTTTCTATCACAAGCACATTCACCTTAATTTTTGGTGTCTATTCTGGTTATTTTATTATTATTATTTTTTTCAACTATCTTACTTTTCAACCGATAACCTAGCAAATTTTCTTTACATTTATTCATTAATTATTTCTTTCTTTCTCCCTTTTCCTATTTTCCTGCTTTGTGCCCTTAGTTCTCCTTCACAAAGATAATAACACAATCTCTTCATTATCATCAACTCTTTCCTGCTTTGTATCCTCAGCTGCCCTTCACATCAAAAACACGAACATAACCTCCTCATATCATTATCGTTATTCAACAGCAGACATTCACCCGCGTAAGTCTGAATAACTGACATTTTTATACATTCCCTTGAGAAACTGGGAGGGAAGGACAGGACGTGAAGGAAGGAGGGGAAGAGAGGAGGTGAAAGAATAAAGTAGAAGACAAAGAATAGGGAAGGAAGTGAAGTAATGAAGGTACAGGATGAAAGGAGTGAAAGAAGGAAGTGAAGGAAGGAGAAGGGGGCAGGTGAAAAAAAAAAAAAAAGATAAAGAAGAGCGGTAAAGGAAGCAGGTAAGGAAGCAGGAAAAGGAAGGAGGAGACGGAAGGGGACGAAAGATGAAGGGAAAGGAAGCAGATGAAGGAAGGAGAGTAGGACAGCAAGTGAAGGAGAGGAAAGAGTGAGGTAAAGGAAGAAGAGGAAAGAGGGCGAAGGAAGAGAACGAAGATGAAGAAAGAAGGTGAAAAAAGCAGGTGAAGAAAGGAGACGAAGAGTGGATGTTAAGGAAAAAGGCGAAGGAAGGAAGAAGGGAGCAGATGAAGAAAGGAAGGAGAGAAAGAGAGTGAAGGAAGAAGAGAAAAGAAATGAAGGAAGGAGGCAAAAGATGGAAGAAAAGGAAGAAGAAGGAGGCAGGTGGGGAAAGGAAAAGGAAGAAGGAGGCAGGTAGATAAGAGAAAAGTAAGAACAACAAAGAATAACTGACACAAAGAGCAATAGACGCATAAACCCTTATAAAAAAAAAAAAGATAGACACAATGAAATGAAAAGAAAGGATGAGCTAGGAAAGTGAGAATAGAAAAAAATAAAGGAGATGAATGAAGGGAGAGGAAAAAGTAAGGATGAGGGAGAAAGCGACAGGGTGAGAGGAAAAGGGGAATATATGGAATAACTAATTAGATAAGGATAAGAAATGAAAGGAAAGGAAACAGGATAAAAAAAAGGCGAAAGATAAAACGCAAAAGAAAGGGAAAAAACGAGGAAACAAAGATGAAATAAAAGAACACGAAGGGGAAAAAAGATGAAATAGATGAAAGAAGAGAAAATAAATGGAAAAACGGGAAGAAAGGAATGAACGATAGAAAATGAAAACGCTAAGTTGAGAAGGGGATGAAAGGGGAAGAAAACAATGAGAGAGTGAGAAAGTGAGACAGAGAAAGAAAGAGAGAGGAGTTCGGATGGACTGTTGATATTAAAGTGAGAGAATTAGCTTTTAACGGGAACGGAGAAGAGAAGAAGTGAAGTAAAACAAGTCAGAAAAAAAAATTAGGAATGAAATAAAACTAAACACGATAAGGATGTGAGAAAATGAAATGAACAATTAAAGAAAGAGGAAAATGTAGAACTGAAACGAAAAGAAGGAACAGAATAATGAAAGAAATAAGGACAACGAGAGAGAGAGAGAGAGAGAGAGAGAGAGAGAGAGAGAGAGAGAGAGAGAGAGAGAGAGAGAGAGAGAGAGAGAGAGAGAGAGAGAATGTGTGGCAAGATAGTAGAAAACGCGCTCGCGAGTGTGTGTGTGTGTGTGTGTGTGTGTGTGTGTGTGTGTGTGTGTGTGTGTGTGTGTGTGTGTGTGTGTGTGTGTGTGTGTGTGTGTGTGTGTGTGTGTGTGTGTGTGTGTGTGTGTGTGTGTGTGTGTGTGTGTGTGACGGTGTTTTAAAATCCCTCCATGTAAAAATGCCCAGAGTGACTTGCGAGTGCTGCAGCGGTCAGACCTCTACTCACTCTCTCTCTCTCTCTCTCTCTCTCTCTCTCTCTCTCTCTCTCTCTCTCTCTCTCTCTCTCTCTCTCTCTCTCTCTCTCTCTCGCTCATACAAGGAAGTACCTTTTGGTCTGGTTCAAATGATAAGGATATGCATGTGTGTGTGTGTGTGTGTGTGTGTGTGTGTGTGTGTGTGTGTGTGTGTGTGTGTGTGTGTGTGTGTGTGTGTGTGTGTGTGTGTGTGTGTGTGATTAAATAAAAAAAAATGCAAGATAAGTACAGATAGATACAGACTGATAGTTACAGATGAGAGAGAGAGAGAGAGAGAGAGAGAGAGAGAGAGAGAGAGAGAGAGAGAGAGAGAGAGAGAGAGAGAGAGAGAGAGAGAGAGAGAGAGAGAGAGAGAGAGGATGTCTCATCGTTGCTTGACCCGGGAGAGTCGTTCACGTAAGGCGGGGGAGGAGGAGGAGGAGGAGGAGGAGGAGGAGGAGGAGGAGGAGGAGGAGGAGGAGGAGGAGGAGGCGCTCATGAGACGAAGGGGAACAAAACAGGGAGAGGGGGAAAGAGGGGGGAAGCGAGGAGGAGGAAAGCGAGTAAATATTGAGATGGAGGAGGAGGAGGAGGAGGAGGAGGAGGAAGAGGGGGACAGAGAGAGGAGGGAGGAGGAGGGAGGAAGGAAGGAGAGGAAGAGGGAGGGAGAGGATTAGGGGGAAGGAGAAGAGTTGAAAGCATAAAGGTAAGGAGGACAGGTCTTTGGCGTTTGATCTTTCTCCTCTCCTCTTTCCTCTCACCTCTCCTCTCCTCTCTCTCTTTCTCTCTCTCTCCTGACGAGGCTGAGGCAGGGCGAAAACCCTATTAATCCCTACCTGTGCTGCCGCGCCGTGGTGGTGGGCGAGGCAACATGGATACGGTAAGTGTGCTGTGCTTGTTCTGAGAATGTGCTGGGTATCAATTGTCTGTGTCGGGGTGAACGCGGTGGCTGGGCGGGATTACTAATGATGGTGATAGTGATGGTGCTGTTGTTACTACTACTACTACTACTACTACTACTACTACTACTACTACTACTGGTACTGGTACTGGGGCTACTGCTGCTACTACTACTACTACTACTAACTTTTCACTGGTTCTATTCTGTAGCAATATAGAAACATTAAGGACAAAATTACTATTGATGTTACTATTACTATTACTGTCAGGGCGTTTCATTACTACTTCTATTACTACTACTACTACTACTACTACTACTGCTACTACTACTACTACTACTACTACCAAAAAAAACAATAATAACATAAGAGAAAAATACCACAACACATTCTGGATATTCATTTTTTTTCACTATACTCTACACAGTCTTTGGAAAGTGACGCCTTCAATGGACCTTTTTATATAATCATTTTGCCGTCCCGCACCAGAGCACCTCTTACATAAAAGAACACTAATAACATACCAAAAAGAACAACAGTGATGAAAGTAAAAGCGACCCCCTCACAACATGTCCTCCTTGTCATTTAGCGCCCTGCCACTAACTTCATGTCCTGTTTACGTAATACCATTTTTATTGCCCCCCTCGTGTGTATCAGCGGTGGCAGCCTCCTTAGCGGGGCCCGGGATCAACCTGCCGTCACCCTGATGTCACCTTGATGTCCCCTGCCTTATCTTACCTTTCCTGTCCCTCCAACACCTCACCTTACCTCTGCAGCGCCCAACATCTGACTCACTTCACTTGTTTACTTGTCCTTTCTCTCTCCCTCTCTCTCTC
>NC_087157.1:27190615-27198115 GCF_035594125.1 Scylla paramamosain
GGTTTCTTATTTCCCTGTTTAGATTTTCCTTTCTAATCTTTTCTTCTTTTTCCTGATCACTTTTTTCCCCCCTCGGTCGTTTTGCCAATCCCTGGTGTTAGTTTTTGCCTCCCTATTAGCGCAAGAGTCATCCTGCCTCATCATTCCACTTTCGGTTTCAAGATAATAATAGTAAGTGACAGTGGTGGCAGTAATGGTGGTGATGGTATTGGTGGAAATGATGGTAGTAATAATAATGATGCTAATGATGATTGTGGTGATGCTACTGCTACTACTACTACTACTACTACTACTACTACTAGCAACAGCAATAACAACATTACTAGTATTATTATTATTTGTAGTAGTAGCAGATGTCATTGTTATTATTTCGTTTGTGTTACTGTTATGAATTTTTTAAGAAGAAACACAAAGGCACACAAAGAAAGAGCACACGGCAGCCTCCAGTACAAGCAGACCTATACACAGGCGGGGTGTAGGAGGTGAGGCAGCAGGAGGGTGACGAGAATGATGAGTAGGCAGATAGTAATAGTGGCATTATTATTGTTATTATCCCTCCGCAGTGTTCGTAAGCATTGGTTCTCTCCGCAATAGAGAGTTTGTTGGCCTAGCGACGAAGGAATGTTTGTGTGTGTCTGTATGTGTGTATAAATAAGGATACTGTAGGTCCATTAAAGGCAGCAGATGGGGAGCTGGTTAGTTCTGGGGAGGAGATTAGTAAACTTCTGAATGATTATTTTTTAACTGTCTTCACTCAGGAAAACATGCAGGATATGCCAGATAGTGAACAGGTGTTTAGAGCAGATGAGTATGAGAAGCTGACGGATATTTCCATAACTAGGGAGATAGTGGAGCAGGAGATAGATAGGCTAAAAAAGTTCAAGTCACCAGGACCTGATGAAATATATCCCAGAGTACTGAAGGAATGTAAAAAGATTATTAGTGAGCCGTTAGTTTCTGTCTTTAGGAAATCACTGGAGTCGGGTGAGGTACCAGTAATGTGGAGGCAGGCTAATGTAGTACCCATCTTTAAGAAAGGGGATAAAACTTTAGCGTCTAATTATAGACCTGTCAGCTTAACTTCAGTTGTAGGTAAAATGTTAGAGTCAATAATAGCCAGGAACATTAGGGAACATTTAGACAAACATAACTTGATAAATCAGTCACAGCATGGCTTCACGAAGGGGAAGTCTTGCCTGACAAACTTGTTAAGTTTTTACAGTAAGGTGTACGAGGCAGTAGATAATGGTGATAGTTATGATATCTTATATCTGGACTTTAGTAAAGCATTCGACAAGGTGCCCCATCAAAGGCTCCTGAGAAAGGTTAGGGCGCACGGGATAGATGGGAAGGTGTTAGGTTGGATAGGGTCATGGCTTGGTAACAGGCGACAGAGAGTGCTAATAAACGGCTCGAAATCCGAGTGGGGTCATGTCATTAGTGGGGTGCCACAGGGATCAGTATTAGGGCCATTATTATTTCTAATATATATCAATGACTTGGATAGTGGAATTAGTAGCGATGTTAGTAAATTTGCGGATGACACAAAGATAGGTAGATTAATTAGGTCAGAAGCGGATGCCATCGCCTTGCAGACAGACTTAGATAGAATGAATGAATGGACGGATAGATGGCAAATGCAATTTAATATCAATAAATGCAAAGTGCTTAGCGTAGGTAGAGGAAACCCACACAATAGGTACACATTAAACACCCAAACTCTGGTAGGTACAGGGTACGAGAAAGATTTAGGAGTTATAGTTAGCTCTGAACTCCGTCTAGGGAAACAATGCATAGAAGCCAGAAACAAGGCAAATAGGGTACTAGGATTCATTTTTAGGAGTGTTAAAAGTAGAAGGCCGGAAGTAATATTAAAGTTATACTTGGCGCTGGTCAGACCTCATCTAGACTACGCTGTGCAGTTCTGGTCCCCACATTACAGGAAAGATATAGGTCTATTAGAATCAGTACAGAGGAGAATGACTAAAAGGATCCAGGGGATGAGGAGTATTCCTTACGAAGCGAGGTTGAAGCGGTTAAATTTACATTCTCTAGAGAGACGTAGGTTAAGAGGGGACCTGATAGAAGTCTTTAAGTGGTATAGGGGTTATAACAAGGGAGATGTAAGCAAAATTCTTAGGATCAGCAACCAAGGTAGAACAAGAAATAACGGGTTCAAGCTTGAAAAATTTAGGTTTAGGAAGGAGATAGGAAAAAATTGGTTCTCAAATAGAGTGGTAGATGAGTGGAACGGACTCAGTAATCATGTAGTTAGTGCCAGGACACTAGAGAGCTTTAAGAGAAGATTAGACAAGTTTATGGATGGGGATAACAGATGGAAATAGGTAGGAGTGTTTCATACAGGGACTGCCACGTGTAAGCCTGGTCGCTTCTTGCAGCTTCCCTTATTTCTTATGTTCTTATGTTCTTATGTATGTGCGTGTGTATGTATGTATGTATGTATGTATGTATGCAGACACCGTGCCTCGCTTACCTCTATCTAAAAGGCATGCCAAGGTCATTATTGTCAATACTATTATTATTATTATTATTATTATTATTATTATTATTATTAGTAGTAGTAGTAGTAGTAGTAGTAGTAGTAGTAGTAGTAGTAGTACTGTTGTTGTTATATTTACTACTACAACGCGTACAAAAAATACTTACGACTCTACATAAACAGTTACAAGTTTCATCGATCCAATTCGGTATTTCTTTTTTTTTTATCAGTTTCTTTTTTATTCTTCCTCCTCCTGCTCCTCCACCTCTTCTTCCTCTTCCCTCACCGGGCACACGTCCGCTCGTGGTCTATGTTGGAAAAAATAGAAAAAGAGTCAGGTAGCATTTTCTTTTTGTATTTTCTTACACTGCTACGGATCTCTGGATAATGCTAACGGTTGAGGCACCTTTACGATAGGCCTAGCTAGCCGGTAGGGGTTAAACTACTTTCCAAGAAACGCATACCACGCCTCGGAACCTGCAGATAAATCGGTTAAAGACTCAGGCCCGTCATAAGGTACATGGTATACGGATTGCTACAATTAATGTGTCTACAATGAAGGACAAAGAAGAGGAAGTTGTCACCCTGATAATGGTGTATGTGAGAGCAGATTGTCAGGTACTGACAGAAAAACAATACACCATAATTATGAAATGTTATGAAGTGGAAGAGAAGATAAAATGCATGGAGCTTGGGTAATTGTGAGTCCTGATATAGCCAACTGTATTGCAGATGCAGACTACATGAGTGAAAGAATAATACGAATAACACTTCAAATTACACACACAAATATATCACTATACCATGTATATGCGCCACAACAAGGAAGATCGAACCAAGAGAAAGAGGAATTTTATCATGTTGATAGATCAACATCCAGGAACTATGTTGGTGATTGGGGACGTGAATGGTCATGTTGGTAACGACAGAGATGGATCAGGTGTGCTGGGAACCTTCGGGATAGGAGACCGAAACAGAGAAGGTGAACGTGTTATTGATTTTTGTACATTAAACCAAATCTCAATTATGAATACATACTGTAAACACAAAAAATCTGGTACGGATATAATGAAGGACTAAGAGAGTACAGTGATAGGTCAATGATTGATCTGATGCTGGCAAACAATGAAAATATTCTCAAAGATATCAAGGCAAAACCTTCAGTGTCCTTGGACTCTGACCACAGAATGATTCTGGGAAAAAATAGGATTAAGGGCACCTAAGACTAAAAACAAAAATAAAAGAAAGAGATTTGTATTGGAAAATCTTAATAATCCTAAACGTGTTGAGCAATTAACAGCAAAAGTACAAGGTAAAAGACATAGAGAAGAAACTGAAGAAGAATACAATGTAGAGATTAAATGAAACAAATTCAAAGATGTGGTGAAGACAACAGCACAGGAAGTGGCACAAGTCAAAGTCACCGGAAATACAAAGAAGAGCACTGTGGCTTGGTGGACATCTGAAATAGCGGAGGCAGTGAAGACAAAGATGAAAGCCTCTCGAAAGTGGATGAAGACCAGAGCACATGAAGACACACAAGAATATAATGAAAAAAGAAACCAGGCAGAAATAATAAAAAGATCAGCTCAGAAGGGAACATGGCAACGCATCGGAGAAGACCTAAGGAGAGACACACAGAGTACAAGGAAGCTACTATACACATGGCGAGAAATTACAGGAAAGGAAATCCTGAAATGCCATTCGCAGTGAAAGATGAACGTGGAGAAAACTTCTAACAAAACAGAGGAAATATCAGAGAGGTGGAGAGACTACTTCCAGAAACTACTAAATGAAGAGGAAGCGGCTACATTTGAAAATATAGAAAAAAGCCCAGCTAAAACATTTGGAAAAACAAGAAGTAGTAGAAGAGAATATAAGTATGGAAGAAGTAAGAAGTGCAGTAAGGAGAATGAAGAATGGGAAAACTCCGGGAAAAGATGAATTACCAGTGGAAATAATTAAAAGTGTCGGCGAACAAATAAGACAGGTACAAAATTTCCAATACCTAGGTGTGCAAATAAACGCAGAAAATAAACAGAAAGTGGAAATAAATCATAAAATAACTAAATATAACAACATAATGACAGTGTATCCAATACTAAAAAACAGACACGTCCCTAAAAAAACACCAAAATAATGATTTATACCACCATTCTACGGCCAATATTACTTTATGGCTCTGAGGTGTGGACACTGACACAAACAACGAGGTCAAAACTACAAGCAGCAGAAGAAAAGTACAAAGACTGATCAACGGTGTAACTATAAGAGATCGAATAAGAAATGAGGATATAGGAGAACTGAGATTAATCGTCATCAATGAGGCTGTGGAAGCAAATCGACTAAAACGGTACGGGCACGTTATGAGAATGGAACAGGAAAGGTTACCGAGACAGACACTGGAAAGGATACCACAGGGGAGAAGACCAGTGAGAAGACCAATGAAGAGATAGAAGGAAGGTGTCGAGCAAGGAGTTAAGAGGAGAGGAGTAAGACAAGACGACGTGAAGAGACAAGAGCTTTATATGGACCGTAAGAGATGGAGAGACTTTGCAGGGAGAATTGCGTTGACTGACAGGCTGTGACCTAACAGGCGCTGGGTGAGAGAGAAAAGTGAGGTACGGATCTCTCTCTCTCTCTCTCTCTCTGGTAATGTGTGTGTGTGTGTGTGTGTGTGTGTGTGTGTGTGTGTGTGTGTGTGTGTGTGTGTGTGTGTGTGTGTGTGTGTGTGTGTGTGTGTTAGTGATCATTTCAAAATTTCCTTCAAAACACGTTCCTTTTAATTTTTCTTATATTCTATTTTTATTTTAAGTCTAAATTAAATGATATAAAAAAAAAAAATTGTGCTACATATCTGAATGGAAGATATATATACAGTCCACGAGATGTACCATTAGGCAACTTGATTCTGAAAGGTGAGGAAAACAGGTTAGACATACATACATACATACATACATACTTCATACATACATACATACATACATACATACATACATACATACACATATAGTTACATGCATACATATGGACAGACAGACAAACGGGCACAGTTATCAGAGTAAAGTTAAGAAAATCTTTTAAGGTTCTCAGCAAAGGAAGTTATACACAGGAAGTCAGGAAATAAAACAAAACCAAATAAAATAAAGGTAAGGCTAAATAAGAACGAGAAGTGCGATATTAAATAAAAGACAAGAAAATAAAGGAGAGAAAACAGAAAAATCGACAACACACACACACACACACACACACACACACACACACACACACACACACACACACACACACACACACACACACACACACACACACACACACACACACCAGGTGTATTTAATTAACGTTAAGTTGTACTGTAAAAAAATAAAAACAGGATGATGATAATAATGCTTAAACACCGACATGGATAAAAAAGAAAGGAGCTTAATATGGGAGAGAGAGAGAGAGAGAGAGAGAGAGAGAGAGAGAGAGAGAGAGAGAGAGAGAGAGAGAGAGAGAGAGAGAGAGAGAGAGAGAGAGAGAGAGAGAGAGAGAGAGAGAGAGAGAGAGAGAAATAACAAGAATTCAACCTTGCTTATCACTTTCCCCCACCTCTCTCTCTCTCTCTCTCTCTCTCTCTCTCTCTCTCTCTCTCTCTCTCTCTCTCTCTCTCTCTCTCTCTCTCTCTCTCTCTCTCTGTGTTAATGTGTGTGTGTGTGTGTGTGTGTGTGTGTGCTAGTGACCACGGCAAAATTTCCTTCAAATCACGTTCCTTTTTATATTTTGCTCTCATGTTCCAATTTTTTAAAGTCTAAACAAATGACACATGAAAAAATTGTGTTACGTATCTGAATGAAAAATATATATACAGTCCACGAGATGCACCATTAGGCAACTGGATTTTGAAAGGTGAGGAAAACAGGTTAGACACACACACACACACACACACACACACACACAGTTACCTACCTACATACATACATACGGACAGATAGACAAATGGGCACGATTATCATGGTAAAGTTGAAAAATTTTCTTTAAGGTTCTGAGCAAAGGAAGTTATACGAGTAAATAGGAAGTCAGGAAGTAAAACAAAACCAAATAAAATAAAGGTAAGATTAAATAAGAACGAGAAGTGCGATATTAAATAAAAGACAAGAAAATAAAGGAGAGAAAATAGAAGATCGTTAACAACACACACACACACACACACACACACACACACACACACATATAACCCAGGTGTATTTAATTAACGTTAAGGTGTACTGTAAAAAATAAAAAACAGGATGATGTTTGAACACCGACATGGATAAAAAAAGGAGCTAATAATATATATATATATATATATATATATATATATATATATATATATATATATATATATATATATATATATAGAGAGAGAGAGAGAGAGAGAGAGAGAGAGAGAGAGAGAGAGAGAGAGAGAGAGAGAGAGAGAGAGAGAGAGAGAGAGAGAGAGAGAGAGAGAGAGAGAGAGAATAACAAGTGTTCAGTCTTGTTGTATCACTCATATCATGCATTCTCTCTCTCTCTCTCTCTCTCTCTCTCTCTCTCTCTCTCTCTCTCTCTCTCTCTCTCTCTCTCTCTCTCTCTCTCTCTCTCTCTCTCTCAGAAGCAATTTCTCATAATACGTTTTCCCTTATATGAGCACCACCACCATCATCGCCACCACCACCACCACAACCACCAACACTACTGACGGAGAAAGATAAGGAACCCTCGCACAGTAGACTTCTCCCCCACACCAAACCTTCCTTAGTCTTCCCTCGACTGAAGAAAACTTGTTGCTGTTGATTCCTGACGTGGGTTGATGACCTCCCTATGCTGAAGGACACAAGCTTTTCCCCCTCCTCCTCCTCTCCCTCTTTCTCTTCTTCCTCTTCTTCCTCCTCCTCCTCCTTCAGCAAATGACCTTCTGAGGGTCACGTGGGTTGGCCGTTGCTCTCCTTCCCTCCTGTCCTCCCTCCTTTGCTCTTTCTCTCCCTCTCTCCCTCCCT
>NC_087157.1:27203115-27218115 GCF_035594125.1 Scylla paramamosain
ATTACCCTTGTTAAACTATCATTAGAATCATACAAAAAACGCTTCAAGATCTCGACTGCTCGTAACTTCCACTGCATTCTGTTAAATGTAAGAGACTGGACGAATTAATGGTTAGGAAGACGATTTTCACATGTGTAGATTTAGATGATGTTGTTGATTTGGTTTATGGCGCCGCCGCAAAGCTTTCAAAGCGACAAAGACTGCAGCTTGAAATACTGATATTAAAAACAACATTAAGGTAAAAACTATTAAAAATCACTTAAAATGCGAATATAGAAAAGGAAATGGGATGAACTAACAACAAAGGTTGGTATTTTATGTAGACTTAGACATGTGAATCAGTCATACAGGGCCTGTCACGTGTAGGCCTGATGGCTTCCTGCAATTCCCCTATTTTCTTACGTACTTATGCTCTAGATCTTACAAGAGGTTTTCAAGTGGCATAAGGGATACAACAAAGATGATTTTCAAAGGCCACAGAGATGATTAACCGTGTTCTTATGTTTTCTTCCGCATTTAAAGGATCTTTTAACATATAGATAACTTCCACAGCAGTCTGTTAAATGGTAGAGATTGAAAGATGAAATATATACTAAAAACACTCTTTAGTATTAATCCGACTCTGCCTGGCTGTCAGACGTTGAAGGAAGAAGTGGGAAGGTGAAGGAAGGTGCGAAAATGATAGAAGGAAGGACGAGGGAAGTGATGACAAAGGGATGGTAAAAAAAAATAAATAAATAAAAAGAGAAAGAAAATTGTTAAAGGAGAGAGAACTCAGAGTGAGATTTAGGAAGGAAAAGGAAAGAAAGGAAGAAAGAAAACAGAATGAACGAATACATGAATGAAGGAAGGAAAGAAGTGAAGCGAGAAAATGTAGAAAGGGATGAAAGAAATAACAAACAGAAGCACATTCGCTAACAGTTACCATGCTGTGTGTAAGATGAAGGCAGGGATGACGAGTGTGAGAGAAGCCATGTAAGGGATAACGAGGAAAGGAACTGAAGGATGACATAAGGAACGAGTGATATGGCTGTGGGAAAGAGGTGAAAGGAGGAGAAGCACAGGAGATAACAACAGAAAGGAACAAAGGGAAAGAAGGAAGTGAACAATAAGGAAGAGGTGATGTATACGAGAGATTAAAGATAAAGAGGAGGTAACGACACAAATGGAATAAGAATGAAAACAGAAAAAAAAGACAGATAATTAGATAAGAATAAGAATATGAAGAATTAAAAGAATAACACGTCAGAGAGAGAGAGAGAGAGAGAGAGAGAGAGAGAGAGAGAGAGAGAGAGAGAGAGAGAGAGAGAGAGAGAGAGAGAGAGAGAGAGAGAGAGAGAGAGAGAGAGAGAATCGAAACAAAACACTCCATTAATCGCTCCCCCACAAAAAAAAAAAAAAAAAACTTAAACAACCTCAAAGTATCTGCAAATCAAAACAAATTCAAACCCTATGGAAAAGAAACAAGGAGAATCAGATCCCACAAAATTATCCAAGACCTATTACCAAGATCTATTACCAGGAAGAGGAAGGCCGAAGATAAGGAGGAGCAGGAGGAGGATCACCAGGGAGACAAAGGGATCAGAGACCATAATAATAGGTTCGAATCCTCTTAAAACGGGTTCAGCATTTTCCAAAGGGTTTTCAGTTCAGCAACATGACCTCTACTATCACCCCAAGCGGCCGGGGTGAGGAAGGGCGAGGCAGAGGCAGTGATTAAGGACTGGGGTGATGGGGAGAGGGATGGGGTGACGGGGGAGATGGGGAGGGACGGGAGGGAAAAGGGAGAGGGTAACAGACGTGATAGAGGAAATGAGGGAGGTGCCAAGATGTCTCCCTCCTCCTTTCTTTCCTCTAACGCTTCCTCCGCCTCCGCCGCCTCCTCCTCCTCATCCTCCTCTTCCCTTCATCCCTGCCTTTTCAATGTCACCGAATTTTCTGAACCTGTGTGTGTGTGTGTGTGTGTGTGTGTGTGTGTGTGTGTGTGTGTGTAAGTGTCACCTTTCTCTGTCCTCCACGTCCTGCTTCCTCCATTCTCACACGTTTTCCTATTTCTCTCTCTCTCTCTCTCTCTCTCTCTCTCTCTCTCTCTCTCTCTCTCTCTCTCTCTCTCTCTCTCTCTCTCTCTCTCTCTCCTGATAGTTCCTCTTTCTTTCCTCTCCTCTTCCTCTTTCCTTCCTTTCATTTTTGTTCATCACTTGTTTCCCTTTTCTTCCTTTCCTCGTTTTTTTTTTTACTTCTATCTTGGTCTTATTTTTTTCTTCATAACTTTGCACCTGAATTACGTGGAGATAAGTAAAAAAAAAAAAAAGTAAGAGAAAAAAAGAAAGGGAAAGGAAGGAAGAAAGAAATATAGAAAGAAAGGAAGAAAAATAAAAAGAAAAAGAAAATTAAAATAAGGAATGAAAAAGAAAGAACGAAAGAAAGAAAGAAAGGGATAAAAAGGGATAAGAATAAGACGAATAAGGATGAGAACAATAACAGGAGGAGGTGAAGAAGTGGGAGACAAATGATGATAATAATAATAATAATAATAATAATAATAATAATAATAATAATAATAATAATAATAATAAAGAACGAATGAACGAAAGAAAGAAAGGAAGGAAGGAAGAAAGGAAGGAAGGAAGAAAAGAATGAAAGAAAGAAATGCAAGTTAGAATTTCTTAAGAGTAACCTCAACATAACCTGGATTTAATTTTGTTCCACGATTCGTCACTATAAAAATGGTGACTAAAATACACATAATTTTCCTGCAGAGTAAAAAAAAAAAAAAATAAATAAAAAAAAAAAAAAAAATAAAATAAAATAAATAAATAAAACACGTACAATGATAAGACGTTTTCTGCTAATCTTACCTAATCAAAATTTATTACAATACTTTACATTATTATCTCTTAAGCTCAGACGATTATTCCAGTGATTATATTCTAAAGCTTAAACTTTATTCTGTATTTCCTTTGGGTTTCCTCACATTTAAATATTTTTCTTCATGCTCTTTTATTTTATTTTTTTCCCTCCTCGCTTTTAATCTAATCTATACAGAGTTCAATCTCCTTTACTTTTTCTTTTGAGTAAGTTGAATTATTTATCCCAATTTAAAGTCTTTGAAAGCCTGACAGGGATTAAAAGAAAAATTGATAATACGCAGAAAGCTAATGGTAAACTAGAAAGAAAGATATTAAGACCAACTGTTCGAAAAGAGAAGGGAAAAGGAAGAGGAGGATGATAATGATGAGGGGTGGGAGGAAGCAAAAGAAGGATTAGTTGTCAAATAAATTGTAAAACGGAAATTATATATCATCCTAAAATGCTAAAGAGAGATAGTTAAGAAAAGAGGGAGGAAGGGAAGGGGGAAAGGACGGAGGGAGACGAAAGTAGAAGGATGGAGAGAAGGTGAGCCCCTCCCATTTCCCTCCCTTATCCCCTCCCTCGGGCACTGACAGGTCACAAGAAAACAAAGAAAGTTCAATGTTCATCTCTCAAATCTTTCTTACTCCAGTTTTCCTTTTATTTTCACTTTTTTCTTTTACTTCCCCTTAACTACTATTAATTTCGTTTCCTTCTCTAATGCCCTTTAAACTTATTTCCATTATTTTTTCCTTTCCCTATCATTTCCCGATCTGTTGTTTTCCTGTTGTCTTCTTTGCATTTTTTTCACTTTTTTTTTTCGTTATTCACTGCGTCCTCTTCATTGGTTCTTATTCTTGTCTCTCTCTACATCGTCCTTACTTTATGCATCTCCTTATTCTCCATCTACTCCTCCCTTGTCATCCTGCCTCTCCATTCCCCTCATTTATGTACTGCTGTTGTTATATGTGCTGTTACTAAGATTCTGATAGTGTATTATTATTATTATTATTATTATTATTATTATTATTATTACTGGTATTGTTGCTATTGCTATTGTTATTCATGTATGTTGTTATATTAGTATCGTTTATTCTATGGTTGGTGTTATTACTTGTAGTATTTTCAGATCATTAGTTTTTTTTTTTTGTTATTATGTTAGATTAGTGATTTGGTAGAAGGATAAGTGTATTAGTATGAAGGAAATATGGATTAAGTTTATATTATTCTCGATGACTAACTTAAATCTGCCCTTTAAATAAGCTGCATCTGTTCATCAATAATGTACAGTTCACCGAAACGTTTAATAAAGGAGGCACGGGTCAGTGGACAAGAGCTTTACATTATTTATACAACACATCATTTGTAATACAGAGACGCCAATAAAACTAGTGAAAACAAAAATAAGATTAAACCATTCTACCCTCTTCAGTCTCTCCCATCATCCCCTTCATCCTCAGTGCACCTCCCCACCTTTACTCTCTCATTTTCACCTCCCATCACCACTCTATCCTTATTACGCCTCTTCTGACCCTCACTCATCCCCATCCTTCCCCATCATCCATTCACTACGCCTCCTGACATTCATTCCACCCTGCCCTCCACCCTAAGCCTTACTCACTCCCTCTCCTCCCCTCCCCCTAGCCTTCTTCCACCTTAAGCGTGACCTGGCCGAGAGTGCAGGTAACAGGCAGTAAAAGAAATCAAGGAAGTACTGTCCAATCCACAGCTTTACTACTATGATAATTTTACTGATTACACTCTTGAAACCTTCCTCCTGCTGGCGCCGTTACCTCAACCCGCGCGAGGAAGCAGGTCAAGGGAACGGTGTGTGTGTGCCTGCGCCTGCCACGTGTTGAGCGCAGGGAGGTCCAAGTGCAGGCAAGACAGGTTGAGGCGTCTCTTTCCTCCTCCCTCCCTCACACACCCACACCCACACACAGACACAGACACACACACACATCTGCGCTACACTGGGAGTTTATAGTACTAGTAGTAGTGGTTATTATACAAGTCACTAGAAAGTCCTGAGTCAAAGGGCTATTATTATTATTATTATTATTATTATTATTATTATTATTATTATTATTATTATTATTATTTATTTTTTTTTTGGTGCTTGTGTTGTAACTTTTTTATTTTGTTTTGCTTTTTTTCTTTTTATATTTTTTTGTGTTGATATATCTTCATTTTCTATTTTATCCTCCTTTCTAATCTTTTCTTTCCTTGTCTTTTTTTTTTTATCTTACGTTTCATTGTTTTCTTATCGTGTGTGTGTGTGTGTGTGTGTGTGTGTGTGTTGTGGCTTCAGTACACACACACACACACACACACACACACACACACACACACACACACACACACACACACACACACACAAACACATACACACACACATAAACACATACACACACACACGTAGATCAGATTGCTTTAACTAACGGTACTTAACTCAGACTATACAACACGAACGCTTCAATATATATGAGTATGATTCAAAACAGCAATTCATATTATTGATCTCACTTGTACTACTAATTCATGAGTTCACAGATTTACAGGCTAATAGAAAAACAAGTAAGGCAAGCTGCTTATAAGGAAGAGCAATATATCTGAGGATTTCAATATACAAGAGCTCAAAAGCCTAAATATATTGATTTTAGAGAAGTATAATATAAATGTGTGTGTGTGTGTGTGTGTGTGTGTGTGTGTGTGTGTGTGTGTGTGTGTGTGTGTGTGTGTGTGTGTGTGTGTGAAGCCTGTCAATCATCTCAGACATCCAACAACATCAAATGAAAAAAAAAAGCATTAATGAGTCAAATACATGTTAGGTCTAACTAAGCGAAGTCACCCTTTAAATACATACAGTGAACTTTAAGAAAACGGAAACATTATCAGTGAAGCTACACTAAACCACAACTTCTTCTACACAATTCGTATGATAACAGAAGTAATACAAAATCTCTGCCTCGTGGGGTCAGTTTAACTTGAAGGTCACTGAATAACATGAATAAGACGGTGATGAAGTGAAGGAGCTGATGAAATGTCAAGTGATAAGACTGACGGTGGCATGATGGAAGGGAGAAAAAGAATTGTAAAAAGAGGAGGAACGAATACAGATGAGTTAGTGTCAGTTTAACGTAGGGGGAATGAGAGAGAGAGAGAGAGAGAGAGAGAGAGAGAGAGAGAGAGAGAGAGAGAGAGAGAGAGAGAGAGAGAGAGAGAGAGAGAGAGAGAGAGAGAGAGAGAGAGAGAGAGAGAGAGAGAGAGAGAGAGAGAGAGACTTCATATTTAATTCCTTCGAAAATTCCCTTCCTTCTCTTCTTCCTCTCCTGCTCCTCCTTCACGTCTATCTTTACCTCTCTTTCTCCCTCTCCAATATCACCCATGTCCTTATTGCCTCTCTCTCCTTCACTCCATTCCTTCAGCTGTCCTCTTCATGCTCCCTTTCCTCTCACTTCATCCCTCTCCTTCCTTCCTTCCTTCCTTCTTTTCTTCCTTCATTACTCTCTCCAGGTCTGCTATGGTACTGTTGTTCCTGTTGCTACAACACTTAAATCAATCAGGCAATCTCTCTCTCTCTCTCTCTCTCTCTCTCTCTCTCTCTCTCTCTCTCTCTCTCTCTCTCTCTCTCTCTCTCTCTCTCTCTCTCTCTCTCTCTCTCTCTCTCTCTCTCTCTGAAATTGACCAAAAGAAGTGACGAAAGCGAGTATATATGGATTGAGAGAGAGAGAGAGAGAGAGAGAGAGAGAGAGAGAGAGAGAGAGAGAGAGAGAGAGAGAGAGAGAGAGAGAGATAAACCTGGACAGATACATGAATAGATAGTCAGGCAGGACCATGTAAGTGATGCACAAGACCCGTTTTCTTTGACGCTTTGTTCTCTTACAAGCAGTTTCCAAAGGCCATAGGGATGATATGTCAGGATTTCAGGATCTCATAGGTGCTTTTTGCTACTGGTGGTGCAGGAACCTTGTTAAAATTTTCCTAGAATCATGAAAGCAACATTACAAACCCAGATGACTTCCACTACAGCCTGTCGAGATGAGGCGCTGATATGTTTGAGAATATAATCAACACATGTCCTTTAAACCACAGCTAGAAAGTTTACCGGGGGAGAGGTATTTCAATGTAAGGTAAGCAAATGTGATGGAAATGTCTTGAATGAAATAAAGTAATGAAAACACCCTTGGATACCCCAGTAACTTTCACCGGAGTCTTTGAACAGTCGACAGAAGACGCAGAAACGTTTGATAATAATAATATGATCCATACAGGCCCTGAATACTACAATTGGAAACCGTGCTGGAGGAAAGGTAGATGGAAGGATAGCATAGGAGATGGTATGAGAGAGAGAGGACTGAGTGAAGAGGAGGCAGAGGACAGAATCTTATGGAAAAGACTAGTGAGCAGCAGCGGCCTTATATGAGAGAGGAGGAGGAGGAGGAGGAGGAGGAGGAGGAGGAGGAGGAGGAGGAGGAGGAGGAGGAGGAAGAGAATGACGACGATGACGACGACCACGACGACAAAGATGAAGACGAAGAAGAAGAAAAAGAAGAAGTTGAGAAGCGGTATTTCAATGTAGAGTAACACGTGATACAGTGCCATGGCCTCAGCTGGTGATCATTCAGGAGTTCAGGATAGAACTGTAGGTAAGGTGAAGAAATGAACACATGTTTCCTCCTTTCACCCTCTTGACGCCTTTCCCTCAGGTATTTCCCCCTCATGTTTACCCTCACTGAAAAAAAGAAAGACAAGAAAAAAATGAAAAAGATCTCTTATTTTATTTTATTTTTTCTAGGCCAAGTTTTCTCCTTTATTCTCTACATTATTTTCTTCACTTGCACCTCCTTCTATCCCTCCCCTCACTCAAAACCCTTTCCCTTTCAAAATCACACTACTTCTCCTTCCTCTCTCCCCTCTTTCACCCATTCCCCCTCTTTCTTCTATCCTTCCCTTGACACAGAAGACACACCCTTCCACAATCACATTTCCCCTCTTTCCTCTCTCCCCTCTTGCGCATCTTCCCCTCTTCCTCTCCTGACACCTGAGAATACACCTGCATCCTCTCCCCCCCTCCCCACACCTTTAATTACGAGAGGGAGCAGAGGGAGGTGAGAAGAATGAAGGAATGAATTAATGAATATATACATAATGTAAAAGTTTGTGTTATCCATATTTCTGACGTTTTAGATGATGATGATGATGATGATGATGATGATGATGATGCTAGGAGGGAGGAAAAGGAGGAGGAAGGGGAAGAGGAGAGGCAAAAAAGTAAGGAATAAATGAAAAATTACAGGAAAAGAGGAAAAGGAGGAGGAGAAGGAAGAGAAGGAAAAGGATAAGAAAAGTAAAAAAAAAAGATAGAAGAAAAAGAGAAGAAACGAGGATAGAAACGAGAGAAGAGCAGGAAGTAAGAGGAGGAAAGAAGAGAAGGGGAGTGAGAAAGGAAAAAAAATAGTAACGAAAGGAGGAGGAGGAGGAGGAGGAGGAGGAGGAGGAGGAGGAGGAGGAGGAGGAGGAGGAGGAGGCGGGATAGAGGAGGGCAGAATGACTACATGAATAATAAAGAATCTTATCACGAGTTTCACATTGCAAATTCCGAAACTTCTCCCGCTGAACCATCGAGACCCCGAGACCTCGACCCCTGCTGCGGCCTTGAGTTTGAACCGCAGCCTGCCCTCCCCCTTGTCCTCCACCTGCCAAGGGCGTCTCCCTCCTGAGAATAACGATCTTTTTATTATTTTTATTATTATTATTATTATTATTATTATTATTATTATTATTATTATTATTATTATTATTTATTTTTATTGTGTTTTATTTTTTCTTTATTTTTAATTTTCTCTCCTCCTTTTCTTATGCAAATGTTAAGATTTATATTAGTTGAAAGGTATTTTCAGTTGCTACTGCCACTAATACTACTTCTCTTACTGGTGGTGAGGGTACTACTATCACGACTACTACTACTACTAATGCTACTACAATAACTACTACTACTACTACTACTGCCACAAAACTAATTACCAATCACCGTATACTCCTACATACCACTAGCACCACCACCACCACCACTATTTACCTGCAATAATAACAATAATAGAGAGATCGAAGACATCATTAATCCCAATCCATTACCTGCCCCATCCACCACCACCACCACCACCGCCGCCACCAGCAGCGCCACCAGCAGCGCCACCACCTGTGTTATTGGCGCACGGGCGTCGGCGTGGGCTCCATTATATCCTCTGCGCCTCCATCACGCCCAGGATATAACAGTGAGGACGCCGTTTGTAAGCCTTCATCTGTCCCCGTCAGGAGCACACACACACACACATACACACACACACTGACGTATTATAATGAACGTATCAATCATAACACAATATACTCTCTCCTCTCTCTCTCTCTCTCTCTCTCTCTCTCTCTCTCTCTCTCTCTCTCTCTCTCTCTCTCTCTCTCTCTCTTTAATCTGGGTCTCTCTATCTCTATCTATCTTTCCCTTTTCTTCCATTGTCAGTTTTACAATCGGTCATAAAAACGATAACAATAATGGCAAGGCAAGAGGAGGATGAGGAGGAGGAGGAGGAGGAGGAGGAGGAGGAGGAGGAGGAGGAGGAGGAGGAGGAGGAGGAGGAGGAGGAGGATCAATAGGTGAAGTATTACCCGATTATAACTTTTTGGATCGAGAGAGAGAGAGAGAGAGAGAGAGAGAGAGAGAGAGAGAGAGAGAGAGAGAGAGAGAGAGAGAGAGAGAGAGAGAGAGAGAGAGAGAGAATGACGAGAAGTGAGTGAGTGAGTGAGTGATGGAATGGGAGGTAGGGAGGCGGAAGGGAATCGAAGCGGAGAAGTGGAATTGAATCTCATCTTTCCTCGTGTGAGTGCAATCGGGAGAGTGGGAGAGAGGGAGAGTGGCGGGGAGAGTGAGTGGTGCTTGGGGGGGCGTGACGGATCGCTATGTTGCCTGAAGGAGGAACGCTGAGGCAAGGATGAAGGATGGGAGGGAAGGAAGGGAAATGGAAGAGGATTTTGGAAAGGCGAGGAAGGGAGAGGATGAGGGAAGTGAATGGGGAAGAGAAGGGAGATGATAGACGGATTATAATTTTAATGGAAAAGGAAGGAATGAGAGGAAATGGGAGAGGAGGAGAGGTTAGATAATGAAGGAAGGACTGATTGATTGGTTTAAAAGTTCGCTGAAGGAAGGAAGGAAGGAAGGAAGGAAGGAAGGAAGGAAGGAAGGAAGGACGGAAGGAAGGAAGGAAAGAAGAAGCAAAAAAGGAAAACAAGAGAAGGGTAACAAAGACGGACGAGGTATTGGTAAATTATGAGAGAGGATGAAAGAGATGGGGGGATGAGGAGAAATGAAAGGGAGAGGATAGGGGAGTGGGTGATGAGACGGGTCGCAAGGGAGAAGGGAGTGACAGCTCACCTGAACTCAGTGTTGGTGTGTCGCTCGTCCAGGCAGGTAAGGGAAGGTGAAGTGAGGTGAGGTGAGGTGAGGTAAAGTGAGGTGAGGTGAGGTGAGGTGAGGTACGGTGAGGTAATATAAGGTAAAGTAAGCAAGGTATGGTGAAGTAAGGCAGTGGTGTGATGCTCAGTTATTCAGTAAGTCAAGGATTCAAGACAGTTTTCTTAATTTGTGAATATTCTTTTTGACAGTTCTCTTTTTGTGATCGTCAGGTTCAGTGTGTCTTTTTCAGCCAGAACACTAATTGCATTGAAAAAAAAGATTCCAGGTGTAAGGTGAGGTAGAATGAGGTAAGGTTTCTGTCAGGTGAGAACATGAGTGAAAAAGTTAAATAGAACATAAGTGAAAATATGAAAAAGTAACAATACAGAAAAGACATTTGAACACAGTACGACACCCAACACTAATCACCAAGGCATTGGGAGTCTTTTTTTATCTCTTAACTTAGATTTAGTTCATTTCAATGTTTAATTGTTGAAATCAACCACAAAAAAAAAAAAAAACATCGCATTCCAACAAAGGGCTATTGTAATGACGCAGCGCATGTTGTGGGCGCCAGGCCGGAAGTATTGTAAATGAATGTTATAATGAAACTGAATGGGACTTTGACTAAATAGCAAATAAAATTAATATTGATAGTAATAATAAACGATAAAATTTGACCCTATCAAGTTAATTAATCTATACTAACTTCACTGATAAATAGTTACTCTTGATTAACTCTATTAACTTAACTGATGAGACGTTAAACATCAAAAACGCACAGAATTATTCACAAACTTAAACATTTTACCACGACTATAGTCATTATTTGTTAACATTCAGAATACTGTAAATAGTTGTTTCCATGGACACACAGAGAAAGAGAGAGAATGGGAAGTTAATCTTGTTCTGTCTCAGCTACTGAACTGTTTTAAAGACTAGTATGAAAGTGAATGCCCCGGAAGTTGTTGGCGCTTATGAAAAAAAAAAAAAAAAAGTCCAGCAGAGAAAAGTTTTTTTTATTTATTTTTTTAAATTTTTATGTAAGAGAGGCACCGGCTTAGGGGAACAAAAAAAAAAAAAGAAAAAGAAAAAAAAAGAAAGGAAAAAGAGGCCCATTGATGCACCAGTTCCCCCACAAAAAGAAGTCAGAAACGATACGAAAAAAAAACTAAAAAAAAAACTAAAGGATAAGTGTCTTGAAACCTTCCTTTTCAAACAGTTCAAGTTAAAACTCGAAGCACACAAAGAAAAAGTAAATTATTTTTTTTACTAACCTTGATAAAAATGTCATAACAAAAAAAAAAAACTTAATCAACTTCATATTTCAACTAAGAATCACAACTCCATACTGAGTGTCACCAATAAAAATCTCAACTTAACCAAATTTAACTCCAACCAACCCAACTCAACCAAACCAAACCCACCAAATCCAACCTAACTCAACCAACCTAACCCAACCCAACTCAGCTCAACCCAACCAACCAACCCCAACCCAAGCAAACCTAACCCAACCTTCACCTCACCACCTTTCCTTTCCCACCTCATCCACAGTGCCCAGTTCCTCACCCACTGCCTACAAGAGGGAAGCAGATGGAGGGCGCAGCGTTCTCGTCCCCTTCACGGCGCCGCAGCCACCACACCTCCTCACCGCAGGGAATGGTGGTAGTAGTGCTGGTGATGATGATGATAGTGAGGGATGGAGACGCCAACTCATCATATCTGGTGGGGAAATTGACGACGAGGAGTAGTGGTAAGGAGAGAGAGAGAGAGAGAGAGAGAGAGAGAGAGAGAGAGAGAGAGAGAGAGAGAGAGAGAGAGAGAGAGAGAGAGAGAGAGAGAGAGAGAGAGAGAGAGAGAGAGAGAGAGAGAGAGATAGGGGGTACTAATCGACGTAATCTATATGCTAAAACTTTCCACACTTCACTATGTATAAGCCTTTGAACTTGTATTGCTTTCTTCCTCCTTCTTAGCGATGCCTTCCGAACTCTCTCTCTCTCTCTCTCTCTCTCTCTCTCTCTCTCTCTCTCTCTCTCTCTCTCTCTCTCTCTCTCTCTCGTGTCTACTCTATAACCTGACCTTTGTTCACGATCATGACTCAAAGAAACGAAAATAGTTAAATACTAGAAAGACAAATAGATAGACAGATACATACATACATACATACATACATACATACATACATACATACATACATGCATACATAAGTAAGTAAGTAAAACAGGTCACTGAATAAAATAACACGACTGAATAAATAAAATGTTAAAATCTTCACTTCCTTTACTGGAGAGAGAGAGAGAGAGAGAGAGAGAGAGAGAGAGAGAGAGAGAGAGAGAGAGAGAGAGAGAGAGAGAGAGAGAGAGAGAGAGAGAGAGAGAGAGAGAGAGAGAGAGAGAGAGAGACTCGTAACCTAACGATATGTGCAAAAATATACCAACGGAAAAACAAACAAACAACAACAACAACAACAACAACAACAACAACAACAACCACAACAACCATGACTTAAAAAAAATAATAAAGCCACAAACGTATATACACACGCACACATATCAGCCTGGTCAGATATATATAAAAAAAAAAAGGAAAAGAGAAAAAAAGAAAAAGAGAAGAGGGAGCAACCACAACTTAATATGACAACTTAAAGTAATCCTGCGCAAAACAGCAGTGACCTATAAAAGAAAACGTAAAAGAGTAAACAACATTCTACTACTACTACTACTACAATTACAGCTGCAACCAATAACAATAACAATATTCCACAAGTGCCACAAGTCCCAATATATCATCGTTTGTATTAAGGACATTTTAATACAATATCAGTGTGCTCATTAACATTCTCTCTCTCTCTCTCTCTCTCTCTCTCTCTCTCTCTCTCTCTCTCTCTCTCTCTCTCTCTCTCTCTCTCTCTCTCCCCAGGTTGCTCTGCACTTGTGACGGAACACTTCTGGTCACCTGGCACGTTTCAGATGATGAACGGCGCCGCTCTCTCGGCAGGAACACTCAAGGTTGGGGCATCACGACAGACAGACAGACAGACAGACAGACAGACAGACAGACAGACAGACAGACAGACAGACAGACAGACAGACAGACAGACAGACACACACACACACACACACACACTTTGAAATCCCTTAAGTAATACGAAAGTTTATAATCTGTATAATCTGTATTGTTTTTCTACTTCCTGTCATTATCATTATTATTATTATTATTATTATTATTATTATTATTATTATTATTATTATTATCATTATTATTATTATTATTATTATTATTATTGTCGTCATCATCATCATTTTCTAAGCAACAATGAAAAAAAATATGATGGTGATGATGATAATGATACTATTTATGGTGATAATGATGTATTGTCAGAGACGCCCAAGAAATCGTATCTTTCCTACACACACACACACACACACACACACACACACACACACACACACAATCCTGTCTCCTCCAAAAGGAAATCCGTGCCCTGAATAATAAAAAATGACACCAAACGCATGAAAGAAATATATGATAATCGATGTTCTTTACTGCCACGCTTTCAGAGAGGAATTGAGGTTCATATTGAGAGCTGGAAGAAAAGAAAGAAAAGAAAGAAAAATGATAAAAAAAAATATTGTGTCGTAAAAAGCCACTATAGGAAATGAAGCAGGTATGTGGGAATATCCTTTTCTTCACCACAATGAGACGAGGGTTCGTATCCAACAACATTCTGGCCTCTAGTCACGACTATTTTTGTAACAGACCGTTCACAGTTGACGCCACTAAAAGTTTCAAGGGTGTTTTTTATGACAGTGGTTTAATAGGGATTATGGCCGCTTTTCTTAAAAACGTTTCGGTATTTTATCCTGACTGATTTTAACACGAATTAGATGTTATTTGGGTTTTCAGGAGGGCTTAGTTTAAACTACTACTACTACTACTACTACTACTACTACTACTACTACTACTACTACTACTCCCACTTTTACCACCATCATCACTACTACTAATACTCCTACTACTATTACTACAACTACTTAACAATGATTTTACACAATGAAAAAAAAAAAAAAACACCGGCGTCTTATCCTGTTTATTTTACTTATTTTTTTCTAACAAGCTATAATAGTTGTTACTGTAAAATTTCAAGAGTGTCTGTACGGTTCTAAAGATAATTTAATAAGAATACGATTGCGAATACGGGCGAAGGTGTGATGGTGCCCTCTCTTGACTACCTGTCTTTAACTCTTTCACCGCTAGATTTTTTTTTAATACGATCACATGCATCTTTGTAGACACTCATCGTTGTATTACAGCTACTTAAATAGTTTTGTAGCTTAGGGGAGAGACAATCCACCTCATATTCTTTCTCCTATCTCAGTATATCATGCAATTTGTTCCTTTATTTTTCTATCTAAATTTATTTATTTTTTTTCTAATGTTCTTTTTTTTTTTTGGCTGTCGTGGTGTATTGTTTGCTTTTTTGTTTATTTGTTTATTTATCTGTTTCTTTCTGTTTGTCTTTCCTTCTTTCTTTATTTCTTTCCCTGCGTGTTAGCAAAGGATGACCACAGCAGTAGAAGGGAAGGGCTAATTGAGAAGCACGGGACCCTGATGTACATAGAGCAGTCACAGTTGAGGTTGTACATGCTGCGTAATGTGGTGACTGAAGACACTGAGGACTGGGCATCTGCTTGCTTTTC
>NC_087157.1:27223115-27230615 GCF_035594125.1 Scylla paramamosain
TCCTCCACGTACGCCATCACCTGCACCGAGGACGGCGGTCACCAGCCAGATTGACGAGATCCTGCCCTCCTGCACGCCTTCCACGGGTATTGATGCTACTGTTACTACTGATTCTGCTGCTGTTGCTGCTATTACTACTACTACTACTACTACTACTACTACTACTACTACTACTATTATTACTACTACTACTACTACTACTACAATTTTTCTTTCTTGAGTATTTCCGAGGTTATAGGCTAAATTATTATCCATTATTTCAATGTGACGTAGTCATATATATATATATATATATATATATATATATATATATATATATATATATATATATATATATATACTATATATATATATATATATATATATATAATAATAATAATACTTATAATAATAATATAATATAATATATAATATAATAATAATACTTATAATATACTGCAGTGTGTGTGTGTGTGTGTGTGTGTGTGTGTGTGTGTGTGTGTGTGTGTTTGATAGTACATACGTATGTATAAGAGAACACAGATGGTATATGCCCCAAAATATAATAATAATAATAATAATAATAATAATAATAATAATAATAAGAAGAATAAAAATAAGAATAAGAATAAGAAGAATAAGAATAAGAAAAGAAGAAGCAGATGAAGAAGCAGGAGAAGTAAGAGAAGAAGAAGAAGAAGAAGAAGAAGAAGAAGAAGAAGAAGAAGAAGAAGAAGAAGAAAGAAGAAGAAGAAGAAGAAGAAGAAGAAGAAGAGAAGAAGAAGAAGAAGAAGAAGAAGAAGAAGAAGAAGAAGAAGAAGAAGACAGAAGAAGAAGAAGAAGAAGAAGAAGAAGAAGAAGAAGAAGAAGAAGAAGAAGAAGAAGAAGAAGAAGAAGAAGAAGAAGAAGAAGAAGAAGAAGAAGAAGAAGAAGAAGAAGAAGAAGAAGAAGAAGAAGAAGAAGAAGAAGAAGAAGAAGAAGAAGAAGAAGAAGAAGAAGAAGAAGAAGAAGAAGAAGAAGAAGAAGAAGAAGAAGAAGAAGAAGAAGAAGGAAGAAGAAGAAGAAGAAGAAGAAGAAGAAGAAGAAGAAGAAGAAGAAGAAGAAGAAGAAGAAGAAGAAGAAGAAGAAGAAGAAGAAGAAGAAGAAGAAGAAGAAGAAGAAGAAGAAGAAGAAGAAGAAGAAGAAGAAGAAGAAGAAGAAGAAGAAGAAGAAGAAGAAGAAGAAGAAGAAGAAGAAGAAGAAGAAGAAGAAGAAGAAGAAGAAGAAGAAGAAGAAGAAGAAGAAGAAGAAGAAGAAGAAGAAGAAGAAGATAATAATAATAATAATAATAATAATAATAATAATAATAATAATAATAAGAAGAAGAAGAAGAAGAAGAAGAATGCAATTCTACATATATGAACTTGTACGAAAACAGAAACACAGAACACAATAACAACCAATTCTCTCTCTCTCTCTCTCTCTCTCTCTCTCTCTCTCTCTCTCTCTCTCTCTCTCTCTCTCTCTCTCTCTCTCTCTCTCTCTCTCTCTCTCTCTCTCTCTCTCTCTCTCTCTCTCTCTCTCTCTCTCTCTCTCTCTCTCTCTCTCTCTCTCTCTCTCTCTCTCTCAGCCTGCCCCGTGGCCTTCACCGTGGATCAGGCCAGCGTGCAGGTGTGGGTGGACAATCAGCCGAAGGACATCTTGCCGGAACAGGTGAGTCTGCACAAACTGTTTCTTTACGCCTGCGGGAGGTTCGTATAGAAAAAATAAAATAAATAAATAAATAAAATAAAATAAAATAAAATAAAATAAAATGAATAAATAAATAAATAAGAAAAGTAAAAAAAAATAAAACAAAATAAAAATAAATAAATAAATAAAAAAATAATAAAGAAAAAAATAATAATACAAAAATAAAATAAAAGAAAAAATAAAAATAAAATAAATAAATATATGAAAATAAAATATAGATAAATACATAAATAATTATATGAATAAATGGAAATAGTTAAATAAAAAAAATATCTCGTTGCTCCCAGGTAAGAAGAAAAAAGTTAAGATTATTGTTTGCTTTGAATGAAAAATTACTTCCCGAAATATGTACATTGGTTCATGGTGTACCTTATATACAGATGTCAAAAAAAAAGTTAAAAGAAGTCATCAAGCATTGTACGTGGCAGTCCCTTTGTAAAACATGCCATTTCTACCTACCATCCTTTATCCATGCATCCGTCTAATTTTCTTTCAAACCTCCCAACTGACTCGGTACTAACAACCTGATTACTGGGTCTATTCCTCCTCCTCTTCTTCCTCCTACTACTACAAAGACAATCATACCCAAACATATTCCTTAATCTAACCTCAACCTCTCATTCTCTCAACACATCAATCTTTCCACTCTGCCTCCCCGTCAGGTGGTGGAGGGGCAGGACGTGGGGCTCGTGTGTCTGACAGAGGGGGACGTTCTGATTCCCCATGGTCTGAGGTCAGTCCTTGTCCTCACCTGCTACCGCGACCCCCGCCACCGCCGCCTTGCAGTTGGTTCAAGGCGCGTACAACAACTACACGGATGGAGCTAAGAACGTTCACTTTATTTGCAGTTCCTCTGAGGTCTCCACCACCACCACCACCGCCGCCGCCTCAGTTACCATTACTTCTATACCTGTCACCACTACTGCTTCTACTACTACTACTGACGCCACAACCACTACAGATAGTCCTACTTCACCATCCACTACTTCTGATGCTACCACTACTACTGATACTACTACGACTACTACTATTACTACTACTACTACTACTGCTGCTAAAGAGTCTGTTTCTACTACGACGATCACTACCACTTCTCCTACTACTACTGATTCTGCTGCTACTACTACAACTACAGATATTACTATTACATCCATTTCTGCTCCTTCAACTTCTACTGCAACAGTAACTCCTACTACTACTGCTACGACTGAAACTACAAATTCTGCCACTACAACTTATGACATTTTAGGTCTTCCTCAAACTACCACTACTATTACTACTCCTGCTGACACTACTACTTCTACTATCATTCCCATGACTAATGCCACAACCACTATATCTCTTCTTGGTGGTGGTCTTGGTGGTGATGGTGGTGGTGGTGATGGTGGTGGAGTTACCGAGTCCACAGTCAAAACATCCACATCCACAGGTAAGGTCAGGAAATAATTGCGTGGCTTAATTAATTTCTTTTCCAGGTAATGACAACCTTGACATTTGTAGCTAATGACGATAAATTTGACGAGATAAAAAAATCTAACTCTTGATTATGAAATGTTTAGCTTTTAGTAATGTTGAGTCTGTCGTGATGAGATGAAGTTTGGAATAAAAAATAGTTATTAGTGTTTGGAATTTAAATGTTGAAATATGAAAAAAAAATTTGTTTGTCTTGTATTATATTTCATCATTATTTTTTTCTCTATTTAGTGTAATACATTAACATCCATTCATTCATCTTTCACATAATGGGTGTCTATTTCTCTCTCTCTCTCTCTCTCTCTCTCTCTCTCTCTCTCTCTCTCTCTCTCTCTCTCTCTCTCTCTCTCTCTCTCTCTCTCTCTGTATGTGTTGTGTGTGTGTGTGTGTATGTGTGTGTGTGTGTGTGTGTGTGTGTGTGTGTGTGTGTGTGTGTGTGTGTGTGTGTGTGTGTGTGTGTGTGTGTGTATGTGTGTGTGTGTGTGTGTGTGTGTGTGTTCAAGCGCTTCCGTGAGCGTTTAAAAGTAAGAAGCCAATGTAAGATGATAAATATTTTGTATTATGTCAAAGTCTTTCTTAACCTATAAATACTAATAAGTGCGTCACACACACACACACACACACACACACACACACACACACACACACACACACACACACACACACACACACACACACACACACACACACACACACACACACACCATTTATTAAGTATTTAGGCAAATTTCACATCGTCTATTGTTCTTGAGTGACCCAGATACAAGGAAGCCAAAGTAATGAGGGAGGGAGGGAGGGAGAAAGGGAAGGAGAAAGGGTAGGGATGAAAAAGTATGGTAATTTTTCTGTCTTTAGTGCAGTCGCGCCCCTTCCATTCTCTCTTTTCCTCCTCACGGCCCCGCTGAGACACTTTTCAAGGGGAGACGCTGGTGTATCTGAAGTGGCTCGTATGGAAACTGTATTGCGAAAAGCGTCGCTGAACCAACACTGCTTGAGCAAAGGTCAACCACGGACAGTAATAAAAACGGTAAATCAAGGACCGCGCGTGTGATCACTGTGGTTACTGTTGTGTTTGTTGCGGCGCAGCGATCGGTACACGTCCTGGCGACACTTTTGCAACAACCTGCCGTCCGGATCGCTCAGGGACTCGAGGCGCGGGAAGGCGCGGCGCCAGGTGGCGTAGTCGTGCTCCGTACTCCAGGCCGCGCACGTATTGCAGAAGTCGACGAAGACGCGCGGGCAGTTGCTGAAGACTGTGCGCGTGCGGCTCTCCCTTGATGCACGCCGGTTCGGGGTGCGTGGGGCGCCGCCTGGACGAGAAGGCCCACGGCAGGCGCCCCTTGAGCAGCGCGCCCCGCCACGTAGGCCAGGGACTCTAGGTCGTCGCGGCGGGACTGCAGCAGCTGGCGGTTGCTGCGCACACTCAGATACTGGAAGGTGCCCTTGGGCCGCACGCCCTCCTGCAGGGGCACGTGGCCGCCCGCCCGCTCCCCTGGAGTCGCTGGTGGGCTCGCCGCTCACCACCGACAGCACCTCCAGCTCCAGCAGCAGTGCGTTCCTGCCGCCCCGCTCCACCTTGAGGGCACAGCAGCGGCCGGTGTGCACGCCGGAACCGAAGCCGCCCTGCCCCAGCCTGGCCTCGATGAAGAAGCGGCCGCCCACCACCTGCCCTGCCGTCAGGTTCACGTGTCCAACGATTCAGGTACTTTTTAAACGGAGGAGAGAGAGAGAGAGAGAGAGAGAGAGAGAGAGAGAGAGAGAGAGAGAGAGAGAGAGAGAGAGAGATGAGAGAGAGAGAGAGAGAGAGAGAGAGAGAGAGAGAGAGGAGAGAGAGAGAGAGAGAATGCTACGGAATTCGAAGAAAAATGAAGAAATAAAAAAAAGAGGGACAAAACGGGGAAAAAGGAAAGATCAAGAGAGGGAGACACGAGAAAGAGGAAGAGAAAGAAAAAAAAAACAAGTAAAAAATCAAGAGAAACTGGGACACGAAGGGATATAAAAGAGAATGATTATAAAAACAAAGAAAGCGAAAAAGAATAAAGCGTGACAGGCTCGTTGGGAAAAAGGAAGAGGAAAGAGTAAGAGGAGAGGGTAGACAGTTCAAAGAAAGAGAGAAAAATGTAAAAAAAGTTAGTAAATAAACGGGTCAAACAAAAAGCGAATAACAAAGAAAGAGAAAGAGAAAGAGAGAGAGAGAGAGAGAGAGAGAGAGAGAGAGAGAGAGAGAGAGAGAGAGAGAGAGAGAGAGAATTAAAATGTGCAGTATCCTCTCTCTCTCTCTCTCTCTCTCTCTCTCTCTCTCTCTCTCTCTCTCTCTCTCTCTCTCTCTCTCTCTCTCTCTCTCTCTCTCTCTCATTTCTTGCTTTAACATTCTACATTCTCTTCTTTGCTCCTCCATTATCTCACTGTTTTTATCTGCTCCTCTGTATCTTCTTGTCTTCCTCTCCTGTCTCCTCCTCTTATTCTATTTTCTATTTCAGGTAATTCTTGTCTTCTTATTAATTATATCCTCTCTTTTATCATCCTCCTCCTTCTCGATCTCCTTCTCCTCTCCATATTAATTTTCCTTTCATCCTTATTTTCATTTTCATTTATCATCATCCTCCTTCTCGATTTCCTTCTCTTCTTATTAATTTTCCTTTCTTCCTTATTTTTATTTTCAATCTCCTCCTCCTCCTTCTCCTTCATCTAATTTTCTCTTTCCTTTATTCACGTCCTTTTTCCTCTCTTTTCGTGGAAGCTTCATCATTAATCCCCTCCTCCTCCTCTTCTTTTGCTTTCTTCCTCTTCCTCCTCCTCTTCCTCCTCCTCTTCCTCCTTCAATATATTCCTTTTTTTTTTTTTATCTTTCTCCAACCTTTCTTCCCCATCAAGTTTCATCTCCTCCTTTTCCTTCTCCTTCTTTCTGTACCTATCCTACCGTGTTCTTTTTTCCCCTTCCGTATCTTTTTTTCCTTCTCCTCCACCTCCTCTTTCCTTCATCCCTTCCCACGTCTACCTAACATACCCCGAACCTCCACCTCCTCCTCCTCCTCCTCCTCCTCCCTCTCATCTCCGTCATTACTTTCCAACTCCATCTAACACATCAAGAGTCCATCCTCCTCCTCTTCCTCCTCCTCCACGTGGCCCCGCACACCTGTTCGGACTCCAAGCAGGTAACCTCAGCTCTTGATGGGTGGCCAGGGAGGCATTCCCCAGTCCCTCTTTCCCCTCACCGTCCCATAAACTACCTTTTTATTCACCTCCTTGCTCTCTCTCTCTCTCTCTCTCTCTCCCTCTCTCTCTCTCTCTCTCTCTCTCTCTCTCTCTCTCTCTCTCCTGGTCTCCCTGCTTGCCTCACTCAATTCTTCTTTCACTCCCTCACTTCCTACGTCTGCTTGCTTTTTTTCTTTTTTTCGTTTCACTCTATATTACTTCGTCTCTGTTTTCTGTCTCATTCTGTTCTTCTTTTTTTTTCTTCTTCTTCTTCTTCTTTGGTTTTTAGTGTTTTTTCATATTTTTCTATATCAATTTTCTTTGTCAGTTTTTTTTTTTTCATTAGTTCTACATTTCTTCTATTTCGTACTCGTCCTTGTCCTCTTCCTGTTTCTCCTTTTCCTCTTCTTCCAGTTGCTCCTCCTCCTCCTTCTCTTCCTGTTATCTTCCTCCTCTTCTTCTTCCTTCTCTTCTTGTTCTTCTTTTCTTCTTTTTCTTCTTCCTTGTTCTCCTCCTCCTCCTCCTCCTCTTCTTACACGACTTTTTTTTTTTTTCACATTCTCCTCTATTCTATTTTTACTCCCATATTTCCTTCTCATTATTCCTTAATTCTCTATCCACCTTTTTTTCAGCCATCCCATTTCCTCTTCTTTCCATTTTCTTTACTTCTACATCATTGCTTCTGTTCTCATTTTCCCCTCCTTTCCTTTCCTTTCTTTCTCTTCCTATTTTCTTCTTCCTCCTATTCTCCCTTCTTGATTTGCTTTCTTGTCTATTATTTTTTATTCCTATGTAATATTTTCATTTGACTTTTTTTTTAATTATGCTTTATCTTGTCCTTCTCCTTCTCTTCCCATTCTTCTTCTTTTAGTTTGGTTTCTTTTTCTTCACAGATACATTGTCTAATTTATCCTTTTTAATTCTTCCCTTATTTATCTTTCCTGCTCTTGCATTCCTCCCTTCCTTGATTTTTCCCTTCTTCCTTTCTTTATTCTCTATTCTTTATTCCTCTGGTTCGAATTTAAATCATATTTTGTTTTACTTTCTCGTTTTAAATATTCCTTTATTTATCCTTACTGTATTTGCCTTTCCTTCTTTCTTTCATTATTTTCCTTTCTTCCT
>NC_087157.1:27235615-27248115 GCF_035594125.1 Scylla paramamosain
AGGAGGAGGAGGAGGAGGAGGAGGAGGAAGGAAAGTTAAGGAGGAGAGACATCAAATACAACTGAGAAAAGCAATAAATGTCGAAAAAAGGAAAATATTGAACTTGACAGATGAAACTTAGAAGGGAAAACGATATTACAGCAGAAGTTAAGAAAAGACAAGAGAAAAGAATGAGAGAGAGAGAGAGAGAGAGAGAGAGAGAGAGAGAGAGAGAGAGAGAGAGAGAGAGAGAGAGAGAGAGAGAGAGAGGTTCCCCTTTTATTTGTTCTTGTTCATTATTTTCGTTTCTTTGTTTCCTTTCCCAAACACAATCGTTCTTTTATTTCTATTATTTCCACTTCGCTCAACATCTACGCTTTTTTCAGATCCACCATTACGTATATATATCATTGTTTTTACACCCAGACCTTACTCTTCTGCAATAGAAAGTGGAAAATGGGAACAAAATTGAATAGGCAGATATAAAATAGTCAGCCATGGAGGTATGAACAGAAAACGAGAATCGGGGACGGAAAGGGAGGAGGAAGGAGAGGAGTTTACTAATAGGACTCATTTACTGACTCTACTTAGGTTCACTCAGGCGTACTGTGGTATTAGATGACTGTATCCAAATCGCTGAGAGTTCCATCAGAATACAAACTAAGGGAAGCTGCAAGAAGCCATCAGACCTACACGTGGCAGTGCCTGTAACAAACATACCTACGTACCTATTTCCGCCTATCATCCTCATCCATGTATTTGCCTAATCTGAGGATACTTATTGTTTCATTGCCATTGGGAGTTAAAAGTAGCAGTCCCGGAATGACATAGTCTGATCATAGTAATTAATTTCTCGATCAGCTCAGTAATCGAGTCCTTTCTTCAAATTATTCTACACTCGTCCGGCAGCTGGTACTTCATTGGGGGCGTTAATCTACAAGAGCAAGTGCCTTTATCGTCAATTTTTTTCATGGCAACGAAGATCAACGGAGTGTCTGAAATAAGCTCAAGGCATGATCTCAGTTCACCAGTTTGTTTGAGTTATTCCCCCTAAAGATACAAAAATAACGTAGCACGGCATCTGGAACCCACAGTAGGAGTGCTCATTAATTAGTCGGAGGCGTTGTTCCTTGGTACTGCAGCTCTGTGTGTAGGGAACTCTTGTCTCACAGCACTCTTAGTAACATCCATCCTTGAAGTGAGGGGGACGAGAATGAGGTGATTGGGAGAGAAGGAGAGAAAAGGAAGATATTGGCAGGAATGGTGGAAAGGAAGAAGAAAGATAGATAAAGAGATAGATATACAGACAGATAGACAGGTAGTTTATTGACCATACGTACTGTGCATCAAGACAGGTGGAGAGTAAAGGAAGGTGGAATTGTGCTTGTAGTGGTGGCAGTAGTAATAGTGGTGGCGGTGGTGGTGGGGTAAGAGATGAGACCATTCAATTTACTTCTCCTTCATTTAAATTTCCTTTGGTTACACGGTGGCAAGGGTGAATGACAAGAGCAACAAGAATAAAGGAGAAAAAGGATCAATGTTGAAGCACAGAATATTGACACGACATAATAATATTGACATGACATCAAAAAAAAATTAGAAAACAGTATTAGAGGAAATGTTAAAAAAAAAAGATGCACGGAGGAAAGTGAGAGAGAGAGAGAGAGAGAGAGAGAGAGAGAGAGAGAGAGAGAGAGAGAGAGAGAGAGAGAGAGAGAGAGAGAGAGAGAGAGAGAGAGAGAGAGAGAGAGAAATACGACTTTGGAACAGAAAAAAAGAAACAGACAAACACAGACAGGAAAAAGGGAAGAGAAAAAGATGCAGTACTCTTGACATGTGAGAGAGAGAGAGAGAGAGAGAGAGAGAGAGAGAGAGAGAGAGAGAGAGAGAGAGAGAGAGAGAGAGAGAGAGAGAGAGAGAGAGAGAGAGAGAGAGAGAGAGAGAGAGAGAGAGAGAGAGAGAGAGAGAGAGAGAGAGAGAGGGAAAGGGCAGATAAAACAATTCAACGCGGCGTGACAAGGAAAAAAAAAAAAATGGTAGGGAAGGCTTCACTACCTGGCGTGGGGAGGCTGGCGGCTGACTGAACACGACAGGAGAGAGAGAGAGAGAGAGAGAGAGAGAGAGAGAGAGAGAGAGAGAGAGAGAGAGAGAGAGAGAGAGAGAGAGAGAGAGAGAGAGAGAGAGAGAGAGAGAGAGAGAGAGAGAGAGAGAGAGAGAGAGAGAGAGAGAGAGAGAGAGAGAGAGAGAGAGAGAGAGAGAGAGAGAGAGAGAGAGAGAGAGAGAGAGAGAGAGAGAGAGAGAGAGAGAGAGAGAGAGAGAGAGAGAGAGAGAGAGAGAGGGAAAGTGCAGGGGAGGACGCAGACCGAATGCGTGGAAGGCTGAGGCTCGGGGAAGACGTCCCTCCTCTACAGGACAGCATTGACATCCTGCTGCGCCGAGTGAAACACCTCCTCTCCCCTGATGACCTGCTGACCCTGTACAAGGCCCAAGTCAGACCTGTCATGGAGTATGCCCCCCTCACCTGGATGTCAAGCGCCCGCTGTCACCTTAACCTGCTGGATAAAGTACAGAGGCGGGAAAAACGCCTTATCCACGGAGGGGCCAACAGAGACCACTCCAGCAACCATGGCTACAGCGGCAACAGTGGACACAACAGACTAGCACAGCAGCTCCAGCATTGGACTGCTTGGAGCACCGCAGGAAAGTCGCCGCCCTGACGGCGCTACACAAGGCACAGGTCCAGCACGTGCCACACCTGGCGGACCTGAGGGCCACCTGGAGGAGGTCTGAGCGATGCACGAGGACGGTGCTGAGCAACGACTCCCTTTTGGAGGTCTCTAGGTCCTACTCCACCACCCACCAGCGCGCCTTCACTGCCACAACGGCCAGGCTGTGGAATGCCTTCACCACTGCTGTGGACATCAGGCAAATGTCCACCCAGCAGGCAAGGGTTGCTGCCCACAGATGGCTACAGCAGCAACCATCTTGACATTGAAGTTTATAGTGTACAGTGTGCAGTGTATAGTCTGTAGTATGTGTAAATATGTGGACAGTAGCTTTAAGATGGTTTGTCACACGATAATGTAAACTTTAGTTACTAATATGTCCTCCATAACTATATCACTGTACTTGTTGCAAATGTTCAAATAAAAGAGAGAGAGAGAGAGAGAGAGAGAGAGAGAGAGAGAGAGAGAGAGAGAGAGAGAGAGAGAGAGAGAGAGAGAGAGAGAGAGAGAGAGAGAGAGAGAGAGAGAGAGAGAGAGAGAGAGGTTATTCTTGCACATTAGTTTACACAGGTAATCGGACTTAAAATATAAAATTACCACTAAAATACACACACACACACACACACGTATATACCAATGAACTAAAACTGAGACATAAAATAATTTACATTGATTATAATATAAAACTTCTTGAAAGAAACTATTAAAATTAGGTTGATACTATGTACAAAGTAAAAATAGATAATCATATTATGGCAACACTGACTACGAATTATCTAAAAAAAGAAATTCATTTAGTCTAGATTTAGAAGTATACAGGCCTTCAGAGCTGATGACACTAGAAGGAAATGTGTTCCATAATTTGGGTCCAAGTATCGTGATGGCCCTGACACCACAGTCTGTTTTGACCCTAGACACACAAATATTATTAAGTTGTTTTGTATTGGTTGTAGTATTTTCTCTGAATGTGTGGAACTTGAGGTACCAATCTGGATAAAAGCCATTAACAGCTTTGTAAACTGTGGTGCATTTATCAAGGATGTGCCTCTCTTTAATTTTAAAAGTTGTGTTCGTTTGAGTTGTATTTACGATCAGGAACAATGTCTTTTATAATTTTCCAGGTCTTAGAGTTATTAACTTTTGTGTCCTGTAACTGTTTATGGTAATATTCTGGTTTACCCGCTGTTATTAGAGTTTACACGCTTTTCTTCTTGCTTATAGTGTTCTTGTAAAGTTACATTATGTCGATCGGATTTAAGTTTTATGCGAGTATTGTTTCTAAGGCTCTCAGCTTCACGTATGTCATCATTTATCCATGGTGCAAATGATCTTGTAATATTCTTAGAAACAATGGGAGCACAGACATCTAAACATCTGATAAAATTTTCCGTAAAAATATTAACCTGTGTGTTTATATCAGCAGTGTCCATGATACCAATAAAACATTGTGTTATATGCAAAAGTTTAAAACAAAAAGTGTCTTTGGTATAGTTCCCGAGATGACGCAAAGATCGAGCAACAGGCGGTTTCTTAGGTTTAGTAATATCAACAGTGGTACTAATAAGGTCATGACCTCCGATTTCTTGCGGAACAACATCCCAGGATTTAATTAGCTCAGGTTTATTAGTGATAGCAAGATCCAGCAATGTTGATGATGTAGCGGTTATCCTCGTCGGTTTATTTATCATTTGAGTTAATTTGTTAGTTTTTATGATCTTATTAAACTTGTTATCATTGCCAAACAAATTATCGTTAAAGTCACCAAGAATAAAAGATGCCTTATTTTTCATGCAAGCCATTCTTAAAACATCCTGTATGTAACCAAAGAAAGCAGCCGGAGCTTTGGGATGCCGGTACATACATCCAATAAAAACTGCTCGTAACTTGTGACATTGTACCGTTACCCGTATGTCTTCATTGCCTGTTTGCCTGGGAACCTTTAAGTCAATTACATCTGCAGACAAGACCAGACCACGTCCACTGTCACATCGAAATATGTTATAATTTGGTAGATTGACGGGAAGAAGCCAAGACTCACTGATACATAAGATATCAATATTTCTCTCTTTGGTTAACAATGCTACTTCATCAATATTATGTTGTAAAGACTGAGCGTCTAAGTGTTCGATGGTCAAAAAATTTCCTTTACTGTTCACAACGCCAGGTTCTTTTTTGCCATTCCCCTATGTAGTACAGTGCCGACACAGACGGCTTTTGTGTTCTACGCGTTGGCAGATAGTACATAGAATTTTGTGGTTAAATCTACAGTTAGCTTGTACATGACTGAATTCACCACAGTTGGAGGATCCTAACTTTCGCCTACTATAGAGTTCAGAGTAATTCAAATCAAAGGGACTTCTTTGCACATATTGTGTGATAGTATTGTGTGTTTCCCGCCTCTCAAACTCTGGAGTAGTTGTGTGGTTGTAAGGTGAGGAAATTCTACTCCTATTTTCGAAGACCAAGTTGTAGTAAGAGCTGAGATTATTGTGAGTCTTTTGAGTAACTTCCTCAGGCTCTTTCCTCAGTGTTGAAGCGTATGTGTTGTTGCTGTGTCCTCCTTTGGCGTCATCTCTATCTGCTCCCCGTTGTTCCGCCGTCATTCTCTCAGGTGGGAGATGAGAGGAAGTCCTCAGTGCAGGTGTAGGGCGGGGAGTTGCCTTGATATACATGACTCTTGCCACCTCTTTGTACTCTATCGGTGTTTCAAGAATTCTTATTTCATCCCATTTAGAACAAAGATGAAAGTCTGGGCACTGTTTCTTGATGGTGCTTAATAACTTGATCGCACTGAGTCTATTCAGCGTAAACCCTGAGTCCTCTCCCTCTTCCTGGCTGAAGCTTAGATCGCCTAGCTCGCCAGTGCCGAGTCTGAAGGTGGGGACAGTTTTCACTATTTCTATGCCATTGGCTTCACCCCATTTCACTAGAAGTTCATTATAGACCTCTATTTTTGTTTGAATTTCTTGACTCGTCGGTATCGGTACCATCTGGCATACATATATTTTCATAGCATTGTTCTCCTTCAGGTCACTGATCAAGGAACCCAAGATATCAAGTACTGTTGTTGGCAACCTCTCCGAGAATGTCGTTCATACCATTATATATAACACATGTAGAGAGAATCTTTGTTAATTTTTCAGTCACCCAGCTTCTTGGTAAGTCCATGTTCGCTCCCGTGATGGTCTTTATCTGGGAGTTCTTTTCAAGATCAGAGCATAAAATCTGTCTTAGGTTGGTCTCTCCTAGTTGGAGGGAATTGGCGCGGGGGAGGGGGTTACTACCGATGCGTGATGCTCCTCATTACTGTCTTTTTGTTCTAACTCAGTGACTCGCTTCTGGAGGAGTTCAATTGTGGTGTAAGCGGTTTTCATTTCTGTATTGAGTAATTCAATTTCCATATCCTTAACTTCTAATTTAGATGTAATTGTCTTGATACTCTTGATAATTTCTTGCATGTTCATATCAGTGTTTTCATGGTGAAGAGGCGTGTGCGTAGCCTCAGAGGGTGAAGCGGGTGGCCGTGTGTTGTCAGAGGATGGAGTGTTTTGCTGTGCTGCTTCAGAGGACGAGGGTGATTTATTGAATATCATGTCAATTAGATGATCTTTTCTCGTCCATATGTTCATAATCCCCAGTTCGCGGCATCGTTTTTGTAGGTCAGGTTTTCTAAAATTGTTTTCCAGGAATTCCCTTGTTAGAAACTCCAGGGAGAGCTCAGATGGGAGTTTTATTACCTGCGCAGCTGGCGTTAGTGACTTGTCATCTGCCATATTTATAAAGTCAGCAATCTGAGATGTTGACGATTCAGTATTGCATTCAGACATATTAGTATCAATTTTGTGTATGTGTATCTGGTAATGTACATAGATAGGCGGGTGCAGCGTGGTGTATTAGTTGCAATGCGATGGTTTTTAGGAACAGATATTTGTTACCATGACAACGGCGTCAGTGGTCAGTGCACACGCGCAGAAAATGACCATTAGGTCTAGGGAGAGCTGTGTATGAAGGATTGAATTTTTTAGCCTTAAAATATGGCTAAGTCTAAAAAGCACTTTACAGTATATTTAGCTCCTCGTCATCTACTTATATTCACACACCTGTTGACTCTCTTAGGACATCCTAGGCCTTCTGCTTCCCATATAATTCACGGTAGTAGCAAGAGCAACACCACCTGCTGTTTGTTTACACCGACATTAGCCGAGAGAGAGAGAGAGAGAGAGAGAGAGAGAGAGAGAGAGAGAGAGAGAGAGAGAGAGAGAGAGAGAGAGAGAGAGAGAGAGAGAGAGAGAGAGAGAGAGAGAGAGAGAGAGAGAGAGAGAGAGAGAGAGAGAGAGACTATATGATGTTTCCATTTGCATTCATCTCTTTTGTAATAATTTTCCTACTTAATTTGTTTACTTGGCAATCATATTCTTTTTTCATCAACAGTTTTTTTATATTCACCTACACTTACTGTGATTCAACTCCATTATAATAATCATAAATATTTGCTCGTCAATTAGAGTATAATCTTTCTACCTTTAACTTCCTCAATTACTTATTTACTTTACTCTCTCTAGTCTACAGTATTCTCTATCTATCTGTATATCTATCTGTCTATATACACCAGACAGGCTATCTTACAAGGGATGGCTCAGACAAAGCACCACCTACCCACACACACACACACACTCACACACACACACACACACACACACGCACACACACATTTAACCTCGTCCTTCCTTACACTCTTAAAACCCTTATATTCTTGACCCATCTCTCTGTCCACCCACTCTTTTCTTTCCCATGTTCCCGCGGACTCTGGGGGTCTGGGGCAGTTTCCATCCCCAGCTGACGAAGGAGGTGACGAGGGGGATGAATTTATGTGTCTCCTGGCGCGGCCTCGGTGGGGAAAAAGGGAGGGGAAGGGAGGGGATGGGAAGGATGAGATTGCCTGTGTGTGGGAGTGAGGAAAGTGAAAGGAGGAAGGACAAGGGAACAGAGGAGGAAAGTTAGGATTGAGAGAGAGAGAGAGAGAGAGAGAGAGAGAGAGAGAGAGAGAGAGAGAGAGAGAGAGAGAGAGAGAGAGAGAGAGAGAGAGAGAGAGAGAGAGAGAGAGAGAGAGAGAGAGAGAGAGAGAGTAATGGGAGCAGAAAGCGAAAGGGGATTTGAGGGAAGGAAAGGAAAAAAAGAGGAGGAGGAGGAGGAGGAGGAGGAGGAGGAGGAGGAGGAGGAGGAGGAGGAGGAGGAGGAGGAGGAGGAGGAAGAAAGAGTAAAGGAGTGTAGACAAAAGGGAAACTAAAGGGAAAAAGTGACAAAAAGGGAAAAAGTGAAGGAACTGAAAGGAGGAAAGGAGATGAAAAATTTGAAAAAGGAAGGAAAACTGAGATTCAGAGAGAGAGAGAGAGAGAGAGAGAGAGAGAGAGAGAGAGAGAGAGAGAGAGAGAGAGAGAGAGAGAGAGAGAGAGAGAGAGAGAGAGAGAGAGAGAGAGAGAGAGAGAGGGTAATAAATGAAAGAGAAAATATGAAGGGATGAAATAAAAAAACAAAGAGAAAGAGAAAGAGAAAGAGGGAAAAAGATAAATTGAGAACAACAGTTGAGAGAAAGCATGTTGACGGACGGAGGAAGGGGAGAGAATAAAGGAGGGGAGAGGAGGAAAAAGTAAAAGGGAAAGCAAACAAACACCCATACACACAAAACAAGCAAGATTTGAAGGCAAGTGAAATAAACGTGATGGATGGAAAGAGGAAGAGGAAGAGGAAGAGGAAGAGGAAGAGGAAGAGGAAGAAGAAGAGGAAGAGGAGAAAGGAAGGAGGCGTGGGAGATAAAGATAAAAAAAAAGAATAAGCATAATAAATCTGAATAATTGAACGAATATGAAAAAAAAAAAAAAAAACAGAAAAGGAAACACACACACACACACACACACACACACACACACACGACTGGCTAAGTAAGGATGATAGTATGTGTGTGTGTGTGTGTGTGTGTGTGTGTGTGTGTGTGTGTGTGTGTGTGTGTGTGTGTGTGTGTGTGTGTGTGTGTGTGTGTGTGTGTGTGTGTGTGTGTGAGTGTGTGTGTCATTAGAGTTTAAATGAGTAGGAAAGTAATTAGAATACAAGTAATTAGGAGAGATGGAATGAGGGAGAGAGAAAGAGGAAGTGAGGCAGGATGAGATGAAGGAAGGAGAGATGGAAGAGAATAAATGAAGATAGGAAACTTAAGACAAGGTAATAATAACTTTCTCTTCCGAAGTCAAGTCTGGCCATGAATTAATAATACACTCAGTCAATCTGCAAATCAATCATTTAATAAAACTCTCTCGGTATGAAACGAATAATAGCAACATAAGTAATACATGAAACCTTTATAAGCATCTAGGAGGAAGAAGGGGATTAAAAAGAATAGATTTTGCAATTTCCACCCACGTTAAAAATTGGAGGTGGCTATGGAACAAGTGAGGATGTTTCAGATTAGTTAGTAATTAAGGAAAGACGTAGCAAACAGCAGCCAAAGGGTTGAAATTACACTGTGAAAATTGATCCCCACAAAATAAAGTAAAAAAAAAAATAAAATAAAAATAAATAAATAAAACAAATAAATAAATACAATTGTAAATGATAAGGTTATTGTTGTAGTGCATTTATCAAGTGGAAATTCGTGCAGATAAAGGAATATATGACCTAAACGACTTAAAACAGTAAACAGAAGTAGTTGATAAGGCGAGTACAGTAAT
This sequence comes from Scylla paramamosain, assembly GCF_035594125.1. Taxonomy (NCBI): domain Eukaryota; kingdom Metazoa; phylum Arthropoda; class Malacostraca; order Decapoda; family Portunidae; genus Scylla; species Scylla paramamosain. The sequence goes on from NC_087157.1 coordinate 27,245,043, forward strand.
TAATTAAGAACTCACCATCACCACCACCACCATCACCATTATCATCACCACTCATTGCAATTATACACCAGAAACTAACCTAAAAAAAAAAAAATAATTACTACACGTAAGAATAATGAACACAATTCTAAACGGTAAAAGAATATTGTTACTGAAGTTGTATTACACTCTTATTTGGGCTCAGACTGCATGATTTTACGAAGGTTCACGGGTGCTGCCTTCGAATCAGTGAGCTGTGTGTTGTGTCTGGCAAAATTCTCGGTCTAAAAATGTATCCAATTTCTTACGACTGCAAATTGAAATGGACTAATTTAATATGTTCCAAGGAGCCGCCCGGATTTCCAAGGTTAATTAAATAGAAATTCGTGCAATAAAGGAATATACAACCTAAAGGACAGTTAATAGAGGTGATAGATAATGTGAGCAGCTTATCCTTTAACTGCTGCACGGCGTCTCCTGAGTGTCTGGTAAAATACTGAGATGCAAGTGAAAAGTGAAAAAAAACTACGATGCAAGTGTAATGTGTAGGATAAAATGAAGATAAAATACAGGGAAGTAAGTGTAGAATAAATTGTAATGTGTAGAGTTACATGCCGGGACGCAAGAGTAAAGTTTTTGTAAGATCCACTGATAATAAAAGAAACGATGGAGCAGTTTAGATTTTATTTATTTATTTATTTATTTTTTTAGTTCTTGTGTTTATATATTTTTTTTTTTGTTCTCTAATCTCGTCCAGGTGTCCAGGTCCAGGTGTAATTTTTTGTCATTTTGTTATTAGGTAAGGTTAAGGTGATTTATTTGAGTAATTAAGAAAAATAATTATTATCACCACTACTATTACCATCATCATCGTAAATTTTCTTTCTTTGTTGTTGTTATTGTTCCTTTACTTTTTGCTGTTCTTTTCCACCTACTCCTCCTCCTCCTCCTCCTCCTCCTTCTTCTCTTCCTCTTCTTCTTCCTCCTCCTCCTCCTCCTCTACAGCAAAAAGGAAATAAAATAAAGTAAGTAAACATCAGACATACTTGAGAGAGAGAGAGAGAGAGAGAGAGAGAGAGAGAGAGAGAGAGAGAGAGAGAGAGAGAGAGAGAGAGAGAGAGAGAGAGAGAGAGAGAGAGAGAGAGAGAGAGAGAGAGAGAGAAATGGACAGACAATTAGCGCACACATTTTAAAGCTTAAGAAACCAATTACCAGCCACGTGATTAGTAGCAAAATAATTAGGGCAAGTGATTAAGGCAGCAAATAATTCTTTTTTTTTCTGTGGCAGGAGGACAATGATGCACGGCTGAATAATAATGTAATTAGCAGGAAAATTAACAAAGATGGGGAATGAGCGAGCCTTTGGTGAGGAATGTAATGTCTGAGGGACGGGGAAGGGAGGAGGAGGAGGAGGAGGAGGAGGAGGAGGAGGAATGGTAGGAAAGAGGTGGGAAGGGAAAGAGGAATGGAAGGTAGAGGAGGAAAAGATTGCAGACACAGATAAAGGAAGTGAAGGAGAAGGAATGGTAAGGGAATAGAATGGGGAGATAGAGAGAGGAGGGAAGGAGAGAGGAAGAGAAGAGGGAAGGGAAATTATAGATATGGAAGGGATGAGAAGGGAGGTGAGGAAAGGTAAGATAAGAACATATTAAAAGGAAGGGGATACAAGAGAAAGCAATGGAGAGAGAGGGAGAGAAGGAGGTAAAGGGAGAAAAGGGAGAAGGGGGAAGGGGAGAGGAAAGATAGATGGAGGGATGAAAAGGGAAAGGGAGGAAAGGTTAGAGAGGGAAGGAGAGGAGACAATATGGAGGGGAAGGAAAGGGAAATGAGAAAGCAAGAGATAAAAAACATAGAAAGAGATTAGAGACAAAAAAGGGATGGAAAGAGAGGGAGGAGGAGAGAAGAGGAAATAATAGTAAAGGAGAGGAAGAAAAGGAGAGAAAAGAGGAATCAACTACGATGAGTGGTATGGAGGAAGGGGAAAGAAGAGGAGGTAGTAGGTTAATGGGTGAGGGGAAAGGGAGAGGGGAGAAGGAAGAGGGGAGAGCAGGGGGAGGAAAAGGGAAAGAGGAAAAGGAAGTTGACAAAAACACACGGCCATTAGTGGAGGTGGTGGAGGCAATCAGGTGGAAAAAGATGGTATGGAGAGAGAGAGAGAGAGAGAGAGAGAGAGAGAGAGAGAGAGAGAGAGAGAGAGAGAGAGAGAGAGAGAGAGAGAGAGAGAGAGAGAGAGAGAGAGAGGGGGGGAGAGGGACAGAGGAGATGGAAATAAATAAAGGAGAAACTGAGGGAAGGAAAAAAAGGAGAAAAGAAAGGAAGGAAAGGGAGGAATAAAAAAAAACTGAAGACAAGAGCAATAATGAAATGAAGAATAGTGAAATAAAACAAACAAACAAGACAAAGACAAAGAAAACGAGGGTGATGTGTTTACAATACTTGTTTGAGAAGATGATTTATTTGTGTGTTACATGACTGGATGGTAAGACAAAGAAGAAGAAGAAGAAGAAGAAGAAGAAGAAGAAGAAGAAGAAGAAGAAGAAGAAGAAGAAGAAGAAGAAGAAGAAGAAGAAGAAGAAGAAGAAGAAGAAGAAGAAGAAGAAGAAGAAGAAGAAGAAGAAGAAGAAGAAGAAGAAGAAGAAGAAGAAGAAGAAGAAGAAGAAGAAGAAGAAGAAGAAGAAGAAGAAGAAGAAGAAGAAGAAGAAGAAGAAGAAGAAGAAGAAGAAGAAGAAGAAGAAGAAGAAGAAGAAGAAGAAGAAGAAGAAGAAGAAGAAGAAGAAGAAGAAGAAGAAGAAGAAGAAGAAGAAGAAGAAGAAGAAGAAGAAGAAGAAGAAGAAGAAGAAGAAGAAGAAGAAGAAGAAGAAGAAGAAGAAGAAGAAGAAGAAGAAGAAGAAGAAGAAGAAGAAGAAGAAGAAGAAGAAGAAGAAGAAGAAGAAGAAGAAGAAGAAGAAGAAGAAGAAGAAGAAGAAGAAGAAGAAGAAGAAGAAGAAGAAGAAGAAGAAGAAGAAGAAGAAGAAGAAGAAGAAGAAGAAGAAGAAGAATGGCAATAAAAATATTAATAATAATAATAAGAAGAAGACTGAAATTAAATCAGGAA
>NC_087157.1:27253115-27260615 GCF_035594125.1 Scylla paramamosain
AAGGGAAGGGCGGGAGGGGACAGCGAAGGGTCGGCAGTTCATCCATTTACAGATATAAATGATAAAAGTTCTGAGAGAGAGAGAGAGAGAGAGAGAGAGAGAGAGAGAGAGAGAGAGAGAGAGAGAGAGAGAGAGAGAGAGAGAGAGAGAGAGAGAGAGAGAGAGAGAGAGAGAGAGAATCCATAGCACACAAAAGGACAAAGGTATAACCAATAAAAGTTTTATAAAAGGAGAGAGAGAGAGAGAGAGAGAGAGAGAGAGAGAGAGAGAGAGAGAGAGAGAGAGAGAGAGAGAGAGAGAGAGAGAGAGAGAGAGAGAGAGAGAGTTGGAAACGAACACGGATGAGAGTGATTGGCTCTACAAACACGCAGACGTAATCAAATAAATAAACAATACGTTAGGCATACAAACAAATAAACAAACATACAAACAATCAGCAGCGGCAGTAACTACGAATATTACAACACCAAACAATGACACAACAGTAACAACAACAACGACAACAACAACAACAACAACAACGACGACGACGACGACAACGACAACAGCTGACACACACACACACACACACACACACACACACACACACACACACACACACACACACACCATTATTAACTCGTGGGAATCGTTACTAAATTGTTTTCCACTGCAAAGATAGAAAAAAAACAAAAACAAATAAAATGCCGCTCTCTCCTTTTTTTATAACACACATAACAATAACGAGAGTAATTGCACACACACACACACACACACACACACACACACACACACACACACACACACACACACACACACACACACACAATATGGAACGTTTGAATTAATCCCATTTCTCTCTCTCTCTCTCTCTCTCTCTCTCTCTCTCTCTCTCTCTCTCTCTCTCTCTCTCTCAGAATAGCCGTGGTCACAGCTGTCCTCTCCGCGGCACCTCACTACTTCAAGATACTGCAAATCCTCTTAAAGGGAGCGAGGGAGAGGGAAGCAACTCTCTCTCTCTCTCTCTCTCTCTCTCTCTCTCTCTCTCTCTCTCTCTCTCTCTCTCTCTCTCTCTCTCTTGTGAAGAAGGGAACTACTGGTTGTGTTGGAAAAGACGGGGAGAGAAGAGAGGAGAAAAGAGAAGGAAAGACTAGAGAAAACAAGGTGAGAAGGAGAAGGAGGAAGAGGAGGAGGAGGAGGAGGAGGAGGAGGAGGAGGAGGAGGAGGAGGAGGAAGAGGAAAATATAGAAACAAAGGCATACAGAAACATCAGTTATCAAAATATTATTGCTTTATAGATATTTCCTGATTATTTATGTTAGGTTATATTCAATTAGGTTAGGTTAGGAGACTGGCCAACTGTTAGAAAAATAAACAAATAAATAAATAAACAAATGAATAAATAAATAAATAAGTAAATAAACAAACACACTATTTCTTTTTTAGTTATTGTGTTCGTTCTCACATCTCTATTTCCTGCTTCCTTCCTGTCTGGCATTCTTCCCCTCTGAGACTCCCCTTCCCTCTCCTGTCCTCTCCTCTGTTCCCCTCCCTCTCCCCTCTCCTCTCTCCTCTCCTTTTTCTCTTCCCTTTGCATCATTCACGTTTATTTTACCTGCTTTCATATCTTGCTTGTTTTACGTGCATTGGTGTTTGTTTGTTCATTATATGCAAACAAATAAATGAATAAGTAAAATAAAGATAAATTAAACAAATAAATAGTTTAACCTCGTACAGCACTAATTAACACGTAACATTTATTATCTTTACACAGAAGGCTACAAACACGATTCCTTTTCCTAATTCTCTCTCTCTCTCTCTCTCTCTCTCTCTCTCTCTCTCTCTCTCTCTCTCTCTCTCTCTCTCTCTCTCTCTCTCTCTCAACAATAATAACTGAATATCGCTTAGACGTTTACTTGCACTGTACATCTCCCTACTTTATTTTACTCTTCGCTCACCACAACCTAACTTAACCTAACATAACCAATAACAAAAAAGCACAGAAAACAGGTGAACTATTTTGACAGCGTAGAAAAGTGTTAATCTTCATGTAAAAAAAAAAAAAAAGAAAAAAGAAAAAGAGACTTCTGCGTTTCATCACTCAGGCTGATACCAGATTAAACTTTTCTCAATGGTACAAAACATCACCAAGAGATATTCCTTCACAACACCGTAGAATTTCACACAGCAACGGAAACTACAGCGAGGACAGGTAAGAAATAAAACAAGATATTCACTGCAAGGCGGCAGATGTATGTGAGCTCCGGAAGGCGATGGGAAGGAGAGATAGAAGGCGTAAGGTGAGGTGGGGTGGGAGTTACCTGCAAGGAGAATGAACGTAAGAACATGGAAATATAAGGTAATAAGAGAGGCAGCAAGAAACCATCAGGCCTACACGTGGTAGTACGTGCATAAGACATAGCTACTTGCATATATCAACTTATAATCGTAATTCATAAAGAAGAGTTGAAGGAGGACGGAAGAAGAAGAAGAAGAAGAAGAAGAAGAAGAAGAAGAAGAAGAAGAAGAAGAAGAAGAAGAAGAAGAAGAAGAAGAAGAAGAAGAAGAAGAAGAAGAAGAAGAAGAAGAAGAAGAAGAAGAAGAAGAAGAAGAAGAAGAAGAAGAAGAAGAAGAAGAAGAAGAAGAAGAAGAAGAAGAAGAAGAAGAAGAAGAAGAAGAAGAAGAAGAAGAAGAAGAAGAAGAAGAAGAAGAAGAAGAAGAAGAAGAAGAAGAAGAAGAAGAAGAAGAAGAAGAAGAAGAAGAAGAAGAAGAAGAAGAAGAAGAAGAAGAAGAAGAAGAAGAAGAAGAAGAAGAAGAAGAAGAAGAAGAAGAAGAAGAAGAAGAAGAAGAAGAAGAAGAAGAAGAAGAAGAAGAAGAAGAAGAAGAAGAAGAAGAAGAAGAAGAAGAAGAAGAAGAAGAAGAAGAAGAAGAAGAAGAAGAAGAAGAAGAAGAAGAAGAAGAAGAAGAAGAAGAAGAAGAAGAAGAAGAAGAAGAAGAAGAAGAAGAAGAAGAAGAAGAAGAAGAAGAAGAAGAAGAAGAAGAAGAAGAAGAAGAAGAAGAAGAAGAAGAAGAAGAAGAAGAAGAAGAAGAAGAAGAAGAAGAAGAAGAAGAAGAAGAAGAAGAAGAAGAAGAAGAAGAAGAAGAAGAAGAAGAAGAAGAAGAAGAAGAAGAAGAAGAAGAAGAAGAAGAAGAAGAAGAAGAAGAAGAAGAAGAAGAAGAACGAACGAACGAACGAAGACGACGACGACGACGAAGAACAACGAACGAACGAACGAACGAACGAACAACAACAACAACAACAACAACAACAACAACACTACACCCGCTGCTTTTTACACTACCAACAAAGACATTAGCCACCCAAATAAAATACAAAAAAAAAAAAAGTATAAAAATAACAACAACAACAACAACAACAATCAAACAGTAATGGGTTGAGTGCATAATGGTGTCCTCGGGCGTCGCGGGAAATTAAGGTAGACGTGTTTCGTGAGTCTTCCCTAAACCTGCAATGTATTTCTGTCGACCTTCCGTCCTCCAGGAGCAGCGTGTGTGGTGTTGCAGCCTGTCTTCATAAGGCGTTCCAGCTTCGTGTGTGGCAGGAGGAGGAGGAGGAGGAGGAGGAGGAGGAGGAGGAGGAGGAGGAGGAGGAGGAGGAGGAGGAGGAGGAGGAGGAGGAGGAGGAGGAGAAGGAGGAGGAGGAGGAGCAGGAGGAGGAGGAGGAGGAGGAGATTTAATGCAATTAGCTTTTCTCTCTCTCTCTCTCTCTCTCTCTCTCTCTCTCTCTCTCTCTCTCTCTCTCTCTCTCTCTCTCTCTCTGCACGTGTGTGTGTGTGTGTGTGTGTGTGTGTGTGTGTGTGTGTGTGTGTGTCTGACACTCGATGATTAAGCAATATTCTTTTCAAGGTAAACTCTCTCTCTCTCTCTCTCTCTCTCTCTCTCTCTCTCTCTCTCTCTCTCTCTCTCTCTCTCTCTCTCTAAAGATCACAAACAGATAAATATATAACGAGAGAGAGAGAGAGAGAGAGAGAGAGAGAGAGAGAGAGAGAGAGAGAGAGAGAGAGAGAGAGAGAGAGAGAGAGAGAGAGAGAGAGAGAGAGAGAGAGATAACACACCCGCAGCTACGGACTGCAGGAAGAAGCCACAGACACCCCTGACATGACTCTGAGGCACACTGCAGCCTGGGAAGGAAGCGGCAAGCAAGTTAAGTTTGCAGCTCAAAAATCCCAGCTGCTCGGCGTCATTAGGACGAGTGAAGTCCTGCGCCTCACCTTCAACGGGGAGACACACGCCGCTGGATGAGCTGGAGATGCTGGGGGTGACTTACAACCGTAAGTTAACCTTCAGGACCAACGTGGAGCGACTCGCCAGAGAGGCCCCGGGGAAGCTGGCATCCCTGAGGAGAATCTCGTGCCTCCTAGACGCCAAAGAACTGGAGTTGCTCTACAAGGCGCAGGTCCGCTCCTCCTTGGAATACGACTGCCTGGCCTGGGGCATCGCGGCCACCAAACACCTCGCTCTCTTGGACAAGGTGCAGGACCGGGTAGCAAGGCACATCAGGGACAGTGAGTTCAGCCTTCAGCCTGCACTGCACACCCTCCAGCACCGGCGGGACGTGGTGGCCCTCACCGTCATGTTCAAGGTGCAGCAGCAGCGGGTGGCTCACCTGCAGGCTCTCCGACAGGCCGAGGTCACCACCAGGGGCGTCATCCATGCCCCTGGGGAGCAGCTGCAGCTCAGGTGCAGAATGTGGCACCAACAAAGACAGTTCCTCAATACGTACATCGGCTGATGACTTGTTGCCGTGAAGCCAAGTGTTGAGGACTGATTCAGACAGCACTTCAAGGCTCGAGTGAACGTGTGGTTGCTACAGACAGAACAGAGACGGGCTTTCTGATAGAAGGCATTAGCAGTGACTTCTTTAGCTTCAATTGTTGTAATGAATATGCAACATATACGTACAGCAACTCCGTAAGTTTAGGTAAATTTGTATACTCGTAAGAGAGAGAGAGAGAGAGAGAGAGAGAGAGAGAGAGAGAGAGAGAGAGAGAGAGAGAGAGAGAGAGAGAGAGAGAGAGAGAGAGAGAGAGAGAGAGAGAGAGAGAGAGAGAGAGAGAGAGAGAGAGAGAGAGAGAGAGAGAGAGAGAGAGAGAGAGTTTACCTTGAAAAGAATATTGCTTCATCATCGAATGTCAGACACATACACACACACATGGAGAGAGAGAGAGAGAGAGAGAGAGAGAGAGAGAGAGAGAGAGAGAGAGAGAGAGAGAGAGAGAGAGAGAGAGAGAGAGAGAGAGAGAGAGAGAGAGAGAGAGAGAGAGAGAGAGAGAGAGAGAGAGAGAGAGAGAGAGAGAGACGAGGGGCACGCAACTTGAGGCAGGAACAAAGGAAGCCAAACACTGGTTGCCGCTGGACAATGGAACCCAAAATAAGACGTCCGGAAAACTTCCAATCTTACCTACCATATTTTCCTTCCCTTCCCCTCCACCGCGGACTCTTCTTCCCTTCCCTTCCCTTCCCCTGCCCTCCACTCCGTTCGCTTCTCTTTCAAACCTTCTTTCTCTCCTCTCTCGTCTGTGTCTTATCCTTGCGTTATATTTACCATGAGTATTTTGTCTCACTCATGTTCCTTTGTCACTTACAGCTTAAGTTCTCTCTCTCTCTCTCTCTCTCTCTCTCTCTCTCTCTCTCTCTCTCTCTCTCTCTCTCTCTCTCTCTCTCTCATTTAAAAAGTTCCCGAATCGTTGGCACGCGGCATGAACGTGTCTGGACATGTGAACCTGACGGCAGGGCAGGTGGTGGGCGGGCGTTTCCTTATCGAGGCCAGGCTGGGGCAGGGCGGCTTCGGCTCCGTGTACCGCGCCCTGGGCTTGCACACCGGCTACCACTGCGCCCTCAAGGTGGAGCGGGGCGGCAGGAACGCGCTGCTGAGGGAGCTGGAGGTGCTGTCGGTGGTGGGCGGCGTGGGGGGAGTAGCGCCCGCCCCCCTGGAGTGGTGGCGCCTCGGAAACCACAGCGTGCTGGCCATGGAGGCGAAGGGCGCCAGCTTGCGGGGCGTCAACGGCAGCCTGGCGGCCGTGGGCGTGCTGGTGGCGGGCGTGCTGGCACTGCTCGGGGAGCTGCACGGTCGCGGCTTCGTGCACCGGGACGTCAAGGCGAGCAACATCGTGCACGGCGACCCCGCTGATCCGCACGACGCACACCGCCTCTACCTGGTGGACTTCGGGCTGGCGGAGCGGTTCCGCGCGCCTCGGGGCGGCCACGTGCCCCTGCAGGAGGGCGTGCGGCCCAAGGGCACCTTCCAGTACCTGAGTGTGCGCAGCCACCGCCAGTTGCTGCAGTCCCGCCGCGACGACCTGGAGTCCCTGGCCTACGTGGCGGGCGCGCTGCTCAAGGGGCACCTGCCGTGGGTCTTCTCGTCCAGGCGGCGCCCTACGCACCCCGAAGCGGCGCGCATCAAGGAGAGCCGCACCCGCGCTGTCTTCAGCAGCTGCCCGCGTGTCTTCGCCGACTTCCTGCAGTACGCGCGCGGCCTGGATTACGCCGCGGAGCCCGACTACGACACCTGGCGCCGCGCCTTCCTGCGCCTCGAGTCCCTGAGCGACCCGCACGACGCGCTGCTGCACAAGTGTCGCCAGGACGTGTACCGTCAGCCGCGCCGCAACAAACACAACAACACGCACACTCCTTGACTAGCTCTTCTTATTACTATTACCATTGATTTTATTCTTAAATGCTTGTATATAATCATTCGTATTGTAAACACGTGATCGAAGTCTGAGCTATTTTCTTTGTCTTTACAGTATAAACATGGCCACTCCGCTAGCAATGTGCACCAAGGAAGAACAAAGAGCAGTGATCCGCCTTCTCTGGTCGGCAGGTGTCAGAGGCTGAAATTCATCGGAGACTTTTAGCACAATGCGGAGACAGCGCACCCCCGCGTGGAGGTGTGTATGAGAGGATCGAGAAGTTTAAAAGTGGTCGGACAAGCGTGACGCAAGAAGAGGGAGCAGGATGTGCGTCAACCTCCGCCACCGGCGAGAAGATTCAGCAAACTCGAGAACTTAGATCACGTGACCACAATAGTACCATCTACAAGCACTCATGCGCAGAAGTAGTGTGACAAAAATAAAAATATGTTATGACGAAAGTGAGCATTTTTGACCTCTCTCTCTCTCTCTCTCTCTCTCTCTCTCTCTCTCTCTCTCTCTCTCTCTCTCTCTCTCTCTCTCTCTCTCTCTCTCTCTCTCTCTCTCTCTCTCTCTTTCATTATCTCCTGTCCCTTCTCCTGTCATCTTTCCCTCTCCCTTCCTCTCCCTCCCTCTTCCTCTCTAACTCTCCAAATCCCACGCCAATGATTCTCTCCAGGTGGCGTCTTCCACACCTGTCCAATTAAGTGCACCTGTCAATTGAAGACGCGTGGGGATATCAACTTACCTGACTATCGGGGAGGAAGGAAATATTTACTTTGGAAAAAATATTACAAAACTCCTCCGATGAAACGAAGATTTGCTGGAC
>NC_087157.1:27265615-27278115 GCF_035594125.1 Scylla paramamosain
TGTCTGAGGCTTAGTTTGTCTGTTTGTCTGTCTTGCTTTCTGTCTATTAGAAATCTAGCTTGTGTGTCTGTCTGTCTGTCTGTCTGAGGCTTAGTTTGTCTGTTTGTCTGTCTTGCTTTCTGTCTATTAGAAATCTAGCTAGTGTGTCTGTCTGTCTGTCTGCCTGAGGCTTAGTTTGTCTGTTTGTCTGTCTTGCTTTCTGTCTATTAGAAATCTAGCTTGTGTGTCTGTCTGTTTGTTTGTCTGTATCGTGAGGTGTGACTCATCTCTAGACAAGTATCATCACCATTACCATCACCACAGGCACAATATGATGGTGACTGCTTCTTGTTCTTCTTTTACCTCCTCCTGCTTCTCCTCTTCTTCCTTATGTTCCTGGATATCTAGCGGTCTTCACATCATTCCTCCTTTTTTTTTTCCTTCTGTTTTTCCCTTCCTTTTTCTTATTTCCTTCCACAAACTTGCTTTCTCCCCTTGATCTCTCTCTCTCTCTCTTAAACCTCCTCCTGCTTTCTCCTTTCTCTCTAATGTCTTCAAAACGTTCCCTCTTCCTTTTTCTTCCCTCCTTGCCTTAGTACTCCTCCTCTCCTTTCCCTTCTCCTTTTTCAGATTCATTTCTCCTCTTCCTCCTCCTCCTCATTTTTCTTAAGCCCCGTCCTACCTTTCCTTCCTGAATTCCTTCCTTACTCTTTCTCCTTCTCGTCTGTGTGTTTGCAATCCCGAGTCTCTCTCTCTCTCTCTCTCTCTCTCTCTCTCTCTCTCTCTCTCTCTCTCTCTCTCTCTCTCTCTCTCTCTCTCTCTCTCTCTCTCTCTCTCTCTCTCTTTATTAATACATTTTAAGGTACATAGTTATTTATAAGGGAAGAAAAGTTTTTACAGTTAAAGGAGGTAATGTGAGTACCCTCTATCTTAAGACATAACTCAATATATATACACTATATAGTCAATTATCTAGCACTTGTGTCACTCACGCACCACCCTGAGCCAAACACTTGAATTTTCTGAGCCCCACACACGGCAACACTCAAGTCGTCCGGGCACATATTTGAGGGTAGAAAACTGTTCCACCACTTCACGTACGTTTGTATGAATTGTCTTTGGTGATGGAACGTGTATGGGAGCGGTATGGTCAGGGCAACTGGGGCCATATCCACAGCCCTGGTGTTCACGTGTACTCATCGAGGCGGCTGCCGGAGTGGTTGCAAGTGAAACTCCCTCCTGAATATCCTTGTAGAGAGAGGGTCAGGCCTGCGACGTCCCGGCGGTGCTGCAGGCTGTTCAGTTTGGTCCATTTGTCAGGCTAGCCATCCCTGATTATTCTCTCCGCCCTCCGCTGGATCTCGTCAAGCAACGGGAGATGTGAGGGGGTCTGCATCGCGCCAGGCAAGACAAAAGTACGAGTACTCCAGCGAGGAGCGGGTTTGGGCCTCGTACAGCACCTGGCGGCCCCTGCTGTCAAGGAGCCAGGAGATCCTCCTGAGGGAGGCTAATTTCTCTGCCGCTGTTCTGGCAAGCTGCGTGATGTGCGTCCTGAAGGTCAGCTTACTGTCATAAGTGACCCACAGGATCTTCATCTCTCGTTGTGGCGCCAGCGTCGTCCCATCGAATAAGAGACGAATCTCATTGCTTCCTCTGGACACCACAAGCAGCTGTGTCTTCTCAGCGGCGAACCTGAACTGCCATCTATTTCTCGATGAGGCGGAGGATGATGAGGCAGGACGTCGTGGAAGCTTCCTCCCCAGGGGAGAAGGCCAATGATATGATAATGTCATCAGCATACGCCCTGGCGCTGGGGACGATGCTCAGCAGGTCGTTAATATAAACGTTCCACAGCAGCGGCGCCAACACGCTGCCCTGTGGTACACCAACTGTAATATGGCGCGGGGACGACCGCTGCCCGTTGTGCACCACCCACATGTGCCACTCCTGCAGGTAGCCACGCAACAGCTCCAGCAGGACCCTGTCCACATCCTCCGCGCGCAGCCACTCTAGCAGGGCAGCGTGCCACACGCGGTCGAAGGCACCGGCATTGTCCAGCGCCAGAACAGCCATTGGTTTCCCTTGGTACAGGGCGTTACTCCACTCACTGGTCAGAAGCAAGTTGAGATCCGCTGCAGACCACCCCTTCCAGAAACCAAACTGTTTGACGCTGAGGTGCTACTGGCTGTCCAGGTGGGCGGTGAGGCACCGTGCAATGATGCCCTCCAGCACCTTGCTCACCAATGACAGTAGGGAGACTGGGCGGTAATTTGTCGCCTCAGACCTGCTGCCCTCCTTGTACACAGGAACGACGAAGCTGGCCTTCCACAATCGTGGCCATGTGTTGTGCCGCAGGATGGCCTTAAATATTCTGGTGAAGGAAAGAGCCAGCCCTCCAGAACATCGCCGCAGAACCCGAGGGCTCACCCAGTCAGGCCCCACCTGCCTCATTCGTGGTGAGCGAGGTCAGCCTGACCCCTGCCGCCACAGGGAGTGAGTGGGGGAAGCCTGCAGGGGTCAGGGACAGTCATTTTGAGAAAATGTTTGGGCTAGCAGGTCCACCTTCTCCTGGGTTGAGGTGACTGTGCTGCCGTCCTCCCTCAAGAGAGGATGGGCTCGTTCGCTTCCCCTTGGCTGTCCTTGACAAGGCCCCACCACTGCTTGGAGCCGACATGGCCACCACTCGGCTTCCTTTTCTTATCTTCCATCCATTGGTTCTGGGCCCAGACCTGGGTGGCTTCCACGCTGGCGGCTGCTACTCTGTGACTCTCCCTGTTACGCCTCGTAGATTGACGCTTATAGGTGAGCCATGTCCGGAATTTTTTTTCTGAGGTGGACCGACACCGAGCCTCGAACCATGGCTGGTCAGAAGCCCTGGTTCTGTGCTGTTTGTGGGGCGTTCAGTGGTCCTGTGCTCCCAACACCGCCTCAGTGAACTGCTCTACCTGCTGGTCCATGTCTCTCTGCAGCAGACGCTCCCAGTTCAGCTGTGACAGGTGACGGCAAAAACCCCCCTCTCTCTCTCTCTCTCTCTCTCTCTCTCTCTCTCTCTCTCTCTCTCTCTCTCTCTCTCTTTCTTACAAATATTGTTCCCTTTGCTTTCCAGCGTTTTCCTTCCTCTCTTTCCTTTATCTCTCTCTCTCACCCTCCCTCCTTTCCTTCCTTCTTTCTTTTCCTTCCTCCCTTCCCTCCTTCTTTCCTATCCTCTTTCCTTCCTCCCTTTCTTCCTTATTTCCTTCCTTCCTCCCTATCCTCCTTTCTTCCCTCCCTCCTTCCATCTCTTGCTTCTTCCTTTCTTCTCCCCTTCTTCCTTTCCTTTCTTCCTTCTTCCCTTCCCTTCCCTTCCCTCCCTCCCTCCTCTCACTGGGCTGTGTTTAGCTCCTGAAAGCGGCTCAGCGACAGCAAATGGCCCTCCGGAAGCTGCTGGTTTACTTAAGGGATGATTGTGTGTTTTGTTTAAAGGGATGACTGAGTTTTTAAAGGGACGAGTGTTTTTAAAGGGACGAGTGTTTTAAAGGGACGAGTGTGTTTTAAAGAGACGAGTTTGTTTTAAAGGGACTATTCTGTGTCTCGTTTTATAAAGTGACGACTGTTTTATTTTAAGCGACAACAGTTATTAGTATTTCTATCAAGTGGTTATCATTGTCAAGTTTTGGAATCAAGTTGTTATGACTGGCAACGTTCACAATCTACTTCTGACAAATGATTTCTATTGTAGACTTTCACAATCTTAGTATTTCTATCAAGTGGTTATCATTGTCAAGTTTTGGAATCAAGTTGTTATGACTGGCAGCGTTCACAATCTACTTCTGGCAAATGATTTCTATTGTTGACTTTCACAATCATTTTTAGCTAACGATCTGCAATTTTTCTGCCTATCATCAAATTTGATTTTGTGGTAGTTCAACAAAACTACTGATTCGTTCGGCATCTTGTTTATTTTTTTCTCATCCTGTGACATTTCTCCCCTTCACTCCCTTCACACATCATTCATTACGTATCTCTTCACTTTATCTGTAATCTTATCTGATCAATATATTAATTCAACAATACTAACATTTTATTCCCTATCTTGTCAGTTTTTTTTTTCTGCTAATTTTATATTGCCCTCTTTCATTCCTTTTCTACTATGTCATTGGATCTGCGGTTTGTGATTGTAATTTACTCTGATCCTATATTAATTCAACTAGACTAACACTTCGGTATCTCATCTGTACTCTTATTTATCTTTTAATATCACACACCTTTCTTTCGTCCCTTTCACAGCATCAGCAATTCGAAAAACTAACAGATAATTTCAAGTTTAGATCAGTTTAATATTTCCCAACAACAATTTTTTTTTTTAGGAACAATGAATAAATTTTCTTAGCCTTCTGATTTCACACGTTTTTCTTCTTTCATCCCTTCCACAGCATCAAAATTTCGAAAACAAACACATAATTTCAAGTCTAGAGCATTTTAATATTTATGAGTACCACGATCTTTTACGAACAATAAATAGTTTTTCTCTTAATAAATGGTTGAGTCTTGGTCTTTCAAAAGCGAGGAGTTACGAAAACAGCGCTGGTGGAGGTATACGTGGCCTTTCATTCTTCACCATAAAATCCTCCATGTACACGCTTCCTGCTAGGCACATCCGTGGTCTGAAATTCAATAACCTCCAGCACTCGCTTCTACTGTGTTTCGTTTTTTACCTTCATCCTTAAATCCTGTGATCTGACAGTCTACTGAAAATCTAATGACACTAAATAACCTTGTACACTCGCTTCTACAGTGTCTTGTTTTTTTCCCCTTCAACTTTTAAGTGGTATGATTTGCTGACAATCTGCTGACAACCTTCTCAGAAAGCTGAAAAACTGACGGATTTTCACCAGGACTTGAAGTTACTGGAAAAGACAAAAACAGTGGCATTCAACGTGAAAGCTTCAGAACACAAGAAAAAAGAGACTTGAGGAAAGGAATGGAATGGAGGAAAGGTAGGGAAGCAGGGAAGGGAGTGAAGGAAGACGAGATGTAGAAAGGGAATCATGAAGAGGTGCAGTTCCCTCAACCTGTGACTTGAACTCTTTCAGTACGAAGGCTTCAAGACATTTATCTAATTTTGGTTAATCCTTCTGGACTTATTCTTGAATATCATCCTTAGTGAGACTTTTCTACCCTTTTCCACCTCTTGGCCAGAGAGCCTCTTGCATAAAAAAAAAAAAAAGGAAAACAATAAAATTCATTCTAGAGGAAGAAAGTTTTCAAGTAACTTCTTTAATTTGGTTCATTCTTCTGGCCTTCTCTCTAGACTGACATCAGCAATAGGCTTTAAAAAAAAAAAAAAAAAAAAAAGAAAAAAGGCCTATTGCTGATGTCAGTCTCAGGGAAGAAACTCCTATGAATAAAATTTAGGAAGGAGCACAATTTTTTTCCTTTTCTTTTCTTTTCCTTCCTTTATTTTATTTTATTTTATTTATTTATTTATTTATTATTATTATTTATTTTTTTATGTTGCGACATGGACGAGGACATTTTATGAGACTTGCAGTGCCGATAGTACAGCCTACCAGCACTGCAGCACGCGCCACCAACAACAGGCCGCTGGGCTTGGAAAAGGAATAACGCAGGCAGCCTACAAAAGGATACAGGAAGTGGGAGAACAATGGTAAAAAAAAAAAAAAATAATAAAAATAAATAAATAAATAAATAAAAAAATAAGCAGACCATTTGAAGTGAGTGTCTGCAAAAGTTACAAGAGCTTATTTTAGAGAGAGAGAGAGAGAGAGAGAGAGAGAGAGAGAGAGAGAGAGAGAGAGAGAGAGAGAGAGAGAGAGAGAGAGAGAGAGAGAGAGAGAGAGAGAGAGAGAGAGAGAGAGAGAGAGAGAGAGAGAGAGAGAGAGAGAGAGAGAGAGAATGGTAATATCACCAACACGTGCTGTACTTAAGGATCATTCACATTAGCTTCTTTTCAAAACTCATCTCTATTAAGTTTAAGTATCAAGCGCCACAAAGAAGGAGAGAGAAAAAAAAAAAATGTTACGGATGAATTATTGAGCCCAGCATGTCACAGCCGTATCACATCAAGGTCAGAGTGGATACGGTGATGTGACGCTTATTCGTGACCTCTGAATTGAAGTCGAGAGTGAAGGATCCGCACCAATTCCCTCTAATTTGTATATACGGTCGTGACTCCCATAGAGCTCCGAGTGATGCCAAGATAATGCTCGGTGATCAAAATTGGAGGAGTGAAGGCCAAATGTGCAATACTCAATGGGAAATTTGCAAAGGTAAGAATAAACCTTCCCTCGGAAAATTGCAGTCTGGGGGCAGGACGTGAGCCCGCCTGTCAGGATTCATGTGATTTGAACTGACGGTTTTGGCTGCCCGACACACACACACACACACACACACACACACACACACACACACACACACACACACACACACACACACACACACACACACACACACACACACACACACACACACACGCAGAAAAAAATAAATAAATAAAATAAATAAATAAGATAAGTAAGTAAAATAAAATAAATAAAAATAAAATAAATAAATAAATTCAGCTAGATAAAAAGATAAATAAGTGAATATCAAATAAATACATAAATAAAATAAATAACAATAAAAAATAAAAACTAATCCCCTCCACCAACCATATACACAAAAAAAACTTTTAATTCCACTAAACAGAAGCCCTCTTTACCAAAAGATCCCCGGGTCTCCACGAGTCTACCCACGTATTTAGCGTCAATGGTCTTTAACATAACCACGATAAAGTTTGCCGCCACGATTTTTCCTTTCACCAGACGGGAAAAAAAAAAAAAAAAAAAAAAACATATTTTCCTTCCCATACGCTCATATCAGTCACCAGCACGTCAACAGGTTCTGATCAACAAGTTCCGGGAAGACGTACGTAGATCCTTGATGTATTTCAAAACAACACAAAATTACTGAACAAAGTCAAGCGTCGCCATCTTTGTGTCTCCTTTCTCCTCCTTCTCCTTTCCTTCTTCTCTCTTTAGCGGCGCATACGACTCTCTTCTTTTCTTTCCCTTTCTCTCTTCTGTGGAGCGTGTTTTGTTTCCTTTCCTTTCCTTTCTTTCTTCTGTGGCGCATTCTTCTCTCTACTTACCTTCCTTTTTCCTCCTGCAGCGCATACGTTTGTCTCCTTTCCTTCTCCTCTTTCTCCTTCAGCGTATAAGTTTGTCTCCTCTTCTTCCCCTTCAGTCTCTCCTGCGCCGCATACCGTGACTTCTTTCCTTCCCCTTCTCTCTCTCTAGCGGCGCAAACGACTGTCTTCTTTCCTTTCTCTCTCTGTCTCTCTCCTCTGCGGCGCATACGTCCCTTCATAACACCGGACAGGAAGGCGCGCATCTGTTACTTCATCCTCTCACCCAATTCCTTAGCGTCCTGCCATCTGTCGCGGTGCAGGCCTCTCAATAAGGTGAGGGGAGGCGGCGCGAGACGGCACGGTCATGTCATTCGCTCACCCTTGTGCCTTTCCCTCTCCCTCTCTCTCTCTCTCTCTCTCTCTCTCTCTCTCTCTCTCTCTCTCTCTCTCTCTACTCGTTCCCTCAGCAGTCCTCGCAATAAAGTTAGAGGGTATAGGGGTGAAGGAGAGTAACCACACACACACACACACACACACACACACACACACACACACACACACACACACACACACACAGGCGGGGTTGGTGCGTGTCATCTGCCGGTCTGGTGAGCCTCTGAGCTGCCTATCACGGCCACCTGCTGCTCCAGACCAAAACTGAGCGAAAAAAAAGAAAAAAAAAAAAAGACATAATTCCGCGCTGCTCTGAAAACGTGGCGGCGGACCAGAGAGAGAGAGAGAGAGAGAGAGAGAGAGAGAGAGAGAGAGAGAGAGAGAGAGAGAGAGAGAGAGAGAGAGAGAGAGAGATGGTAGCGTGTGAGTGGCAGGAGCGAAGGTCGAAGAGGGGGAAACAAAGAGGAGGAGGAGGAGGAGGAGGAGGAGGAGGAGGAGGAGGAGGAGGAGGAGGAGGAGGAGGAGGAGGAGGAGACAGGTGGGAGGGTAAAAGACGTGTGCCTGGCTGGAGCATGAACGCAGAATGTCCTTAGCGTCCTTAGTACGTGCGTGGTTCTTGCTGGGACTTTAAGAGGGAGGAGCGTCCGTGAGGCGAGGCAGTCAATGTTGATCTGTCCGTCCGTGTGTCTGTCTGTTCGTCCGTGTGCCCGTCTCTGTCTGTCCCTCCGCCACCAGGTGTTCTCACGCTAAGCACAAACATTTTTTCTATTTTTTCAGTGTGTTATTTCAGCGTTTATTTGTTTATCCGGTGTTTCTCTCTCTCTCTCTCTCTCTCTCTCTCTCTCTCTCTCTCTCTCTGTTCGTGCATGTGCTTTTCTCTCGTTTTATTTTGTTTGTTTGGTTGTTTGTTTTGATTTGTTGATTTAGATGGTTGGTGAGTTACTCGTCTCGTTTTTCGTTTTTTACATTCTTTTCAGTCTTTTCTTCGTTTATTTATGGAGTTTATTCATTTGTGTGCTTTGTTTACTGGTGTGATATTAATATGGTTGATTTTTTAATTCTTTTCATTATTAATTCATTCTTTCTTTACTTTTTTTTGTAATTGTTGATTATTCTTTGTATGTTGTGTCTTATATATTTCACCATTTTCTCTTTTATTATTATTATTATTATTATTATTATTATTATTATTATTATTATTATTATTATTATCATTTATTATCATTATCATTATTATTATCATTATTATTTGAATTCGCAGCTTTTGTTTTAAAATTATTATGTGTCTTAATTACTGTCTCTATGTAAACCTATATTTCACCATTGTTCAAGATTTGGCGTGTTTTATATTTTCTTTCCCTTCTTTTATATTTTCTTCCTTTTAGTAGTCAACGTATTCATCAACTCCAATGTCTATCATATGCCACTATTTTTTTTTTACTATTTTCTGTCTTCATTCTACCTTTTTTCTCCTTCTTCAAACGTCTTCTCTATTTCCACTTATCTAATTAGTCATTTTTACCATTCTACCATTTCTTTACTATTTTATACATGTACTCCACTTTTTCCTCTTTTTTTTATCCTCTCCTCTTATGTTTATCAGTATTGACAAGTTATGTTTTGTGCGCATCAAATATCGCCAGGTATTCGCTTTTCATCCCTTAATCGATTACCTGCATGTGTCTAATTTGCGTCAATATAATAGTTCTTTTTTTATATCCTATTATTTTTGCTGTCGTTGGCAAGGTCGTGCTTTTGTCGTTGGCAAGGTCGTGCTTTTCTTTTTCTCCTCCCGCCTTTATTGTTTCCGAGTTCCTGCGGTGTGGTTTTGTTGCTTCTTTCTCCTCGTTTTTATTGCGGCTGTCAGCTTCGTGCGGTGCCTGACAGACGTGGTTTCTTAGCTGCAAGAATTCCCATTTTTTCTTCTGCCTGCTTTTCGCTCTCCATCTCAGTGAAGTGGTAAATATTAGATTCGTGTCGAGAGCTTGTGCTGGCTGACTCGGTGAATGACTGGCTGAGTGGCTTTTTACATGGTTGTGTTGTTGGCTGACTGGCTGGCTGGATGCATGGATGAACGATTGATGGATTGATTGGGTGACTGTCTAGATGGTTGGCTGACTGGTTGCTGGATTGGATAGATAAATAGTTGACTGACCGACTAACTAACTGCATACTTGGCTAAACTGACTAATTGACTAATAGGTTGATTAGCTAAATGACTGAATGCTCGGCTGGTTGGAATGATTAACGAACTGACTAATTCATTGAGTGAGTTACAGGCTGAAAGTTACGCTGACGAGATGGCCGGCTGGCTGCCTGAATGTGTGTATCACTAAGTAGGTGACAGATCAACCGCTTACCTGTCTGTCTGTGTGTGTCTTGCTGTCTGTTAGAGTGTCTATCTTCCTGCTTACTTATCTGTCCAGCTACGTACTTATCTGTCTGTTTCTCTACCTGCTTAACTGTCTCTGCCTTCCTGTCTTCTTCCCTTCCTTCCTACATGTCTGTCTATCTGTCTTCCTTCCTTCCTTCCTTCCTGCCTGCCTGCCTGCCTTCCTTCCTATCTTCTTTCCTTCCTTCCAGTATGTCTGTCTGCCTTCTTTCCTTCCATCCTTCCTGCTTGCCTATCTGCCTTCATTAATTTTTTTCTTCCTGCCTGCCTATCTGTCTTCCTTTCTTTCTTTCTTCTTTCCTGCCTTCCTTCCTTAGTTCACTCCCACTTCCCTGTCTGCCTGCCTGCCTATCAACCTGACATTCTTCGTCCAACAAAACACACTCCACTACACTCTTTTTCCAAGATGAACACAAAAATTTCACCACCAAAGGACACGCGGATATGGCAATACTGTCACTGGACGATGCTCTCACTCGTTCATTGGCTCAAAAGTATTCCCGTTTTCTTTTCCAGACGCGCACCAAACTGACTTTATATTCTTACCCCACAAAAACAAAAAAACTTGATTTATAAGCTACCGGTATAAATACGTGCAACTAATCCGGTATCTTATAAATTGCTATAGAGTTTAGTAGGAATATGAATTCAGCTTGCCGCACGTGTGTAAGGAAAACGGGAATGCCTTGGACCAATCAACGAACGAGAACATTGGTCAGTGGCAGTGTTACCATATTCGCGTGTCTAACTTCTGAAATAGTCAGCATGATGGGGAGGACTTCTTAATATTATCATTATTTTACTATCTATGTACTCATTTAATAAAAATATACGGAAGCACCAAAAGGAAGGCGGGGGGAGGGGGGAAGCCACAAATCCCTAAGGCTACATTTTGAAAAAGCCGTATAGTTTGTTACTCACGGGAGCGGAACCTATGAGTGAGCCATCTAAATGCTAAACACCAGCCCTATTGCTCTTCCGCGTATGGCGAGATGGAAACACACTATCGAAACACACACATATAGATGGGAACACTACAGGCACTTACACACACGAATTCAAATGTATTGCTTACACTTACACACACAAATGGAAACTTACATCAGACACTTACGCACATATGATGAAATAATAAATGAATAAAATGAAAAATAAATAAACAAAACAAGTAAATAAATACACATTAGTTTTAACTTATAACAGCCACTTGAAACACAATCCAAACTCATAACAAATTTAAATACACCAATAAAAACTTTATAACGGACACTTACACACACGGACGTAAACTTTTAACACACACACACACACACACACACACACACACACACACACACACACACACACACACACACTACATACTACACTACATACTACAGATAAACATACGGATAAATAAAAAAAAAACACACACACGAATACAAAATTAAAACACAGACATACGAATCTACTTCGATGAAAAAAAAAAAAAAACACTAAAGCATAAATCCATTGCGACATATTCACTTAATGCAAGAGAGAGAGAGAGAGAGAGAGAGAGAGAGAGAGAGAGAGAGAGAGAGAGAGAGAGAGAGAGAGAGAGAGAGAGAGAGAGAGAGAGAGAGAGAGAGAGAGAGAGAGGTTAAGATGATAAGTGAGCTGTTAATTAGGTGGTGTTTATGCAAATCCACTGTCTCAACCTCATCCTGTTATCCCGCAGCATTGCATCTCGCCCACGCCTTGATTAGATTCCGCCCAAGATTTGAAGACGTAAGGCTACAAACGTCAACTGAACGACGATAGAAACACGGCTATCATGGTAATTTTGCAGGATTTATTTGTTCATCTACCTGTTTACTTACATCTGTGATTTCATTTGTGCATCGGTAACTAGAAGCAAATAGAGCGGGAATAGTGAGTATCTGAATATTTACTTAATCTTCCCCTTTAATCTTCCCCTATCCATTTATGAATCAAGTCCTTTTGTTTGTAGCTTATCACAAACAGCCTCGTATGGGACAAAGGATCAGCTGCTGTTTTGTTTTGTATCTATAACATCGCCTTCCCTGTTAGTAATCACACTTTTGTTACTTTAGATAGTGTACTTCATCAACAGACAGCCTCGTAAGGGACAAAGGATACGACACTGTTCTTCCTTTGTGTTCCTTTGTGAATGAAACAATCGATTGCACGCCCGCACCACGAGTCCACTCCATTACTCCTTGAAGCATCAACATAACCATTACCTATGATGTACGTGCACATGTGTCTTTATTTCAGGTCTGTCCATCTTGACTTTTCTTTCACAACACTAAACGCAAGGTATGGAATCTTTATTGATGCTTATAAAGAAAATAGATTTTGCAGTTTCTAGCCAGTATAATGTTTCAAAGTGGTGTAGAAGTGGAAGAAATGTCTCAGAGTGAATAAGAATTAAGGAAAGATGAGCCAGATGGAAGCATTATGGTTAATAATAAAAGTGTTACCTAATATATTCACTCCTTCATCTCTTTCAGATTATTATTATTATTATTATTATTATTATTATTATTATTATTATTATTCATTATTTTTTTTTTTATTTATTTATATTTTTTTTAAGTGGCTAAATGAACGGTTTTCTTTTTCTTCTCAGTTTCTCGTGGACTT
>NC_087157.1:27288115-27293115 GCF_035594125.1 Scylla paramamosain
CACGTTTACTCTTTTTCTGAAGTGCACTTCCACTGCATTTTTCTTTTGTGAGTGAGAGAGGGAGAGCGAAGAGTGTACATTTGCAAAGCAGGAGGAGGAGGAGGAGGAGGAGGAGGAGGAGGAGGAGGAGGAGGAGGAGGAGGAGGAGACAGCTGGGATTGAGGTGCAGGAAGAGGAAGGAACAAGAAAGACTAGAAATAAAAGGAAGGAAGGAGGGAAGGAAAGAAAGAAGGAAGGAAGGGAGGAGGAGGAGGAGGAGAAGGAGGGAGTGAATGGCTGTACCTTCAACTTTCAGCGTGAGGAGAACGAGAGAAAATGAGGTTATTCACTTTACTGACGAAGGAGGCGCTGCTGGGGACGGAGGCGAGGGGAGAGGGGCGCTGGGGTGTGGAAGGGGAGAGGAGGGGGAGAGGGAGGCGGGAGAGGCTGGCGTGGAAGTAACAAACATTTCTTCAACAGACGGTGAGACAAGAAAAAAATGTTTGGCGTCAGCAAGAATTGTTTTAGTTTTTGTTGTTTTTTTTTATATATTTTTTACTGCTGCTGCTACTACTGTTGCGGCTACTACTACTACTACTACTACTACTACTACTACTACTACTACTACTACTACTACTATGATGCAACAACATAAAAAATACATTTGACAATTATTCTTATTCTATTTATTTTGATTTTCTTTATTTACACTTATAATTTAGTTTTCTAATATTTATAAGATGACATGCAAAAAAAAAAAGTCGAAGCAAGAGTAACAATAAAATATCATAAACAAAATTCATGACCTAAAAAAAAAAAAAAGATAAGAAGGTAAACAACAACAACAACAACAATAAAATTACTTCCTTCATAGTTATTCAATTTAACTCTCTCTCTCTCTCTCTCTCTCTCTCTCTCTCTCTCTCTCTCTCTCTCTCTCTCTCTCTCTCTCTCTCTCTCTCTCTCTCTCTCTTCTTTTCCTTCCCTCCATCTCCTTTTCTTTCTTCCTTCCCTTGCCTCATTTATCTCTTTTTTCTTTCCTTTACTCTGTCAGTATTTCTACCTTCTACTTTTCTATTCGTCTCTCTGTCTGTCTCTCCATTTTCTTTCTTTCTTTCTTTGTGTATGTCTGTCTGTCTGTCTTTCATCCTGTTTGATTTATTCGTTCCTTCCTTTTTTATTATTAGTGACGGGGACTTTCACAAATTCTTTATGATGATGATGATGATGATGATGATGATGATGATGATGATCGTGGTGGTGGTCATGGTGGTGGTTATGATGATAGTAGTGGAGTTAATAAAAGTAATAAAAGAAATAATAAAGCCACAAACGATTACTATTGCTACTACTACTATTCCTACTACTACTACTACTACTACTACTACTACTACTACTACTACTACTACTTGAAATATAGTAGTTATAATAATGATAAGTTGAAGAAGAAAATATAAAGGAAAACAGGGAAAAAAAGAAAAAAAAAAAATAGAAACAAACGAAGCCAACAGAAATGGAAATGTTACTACTACTACTACTACTACTACTACTACTACTACTACTACTACTACTACGAAAACAACAACCACCACCACTGCTACACAAAGGACCATAAAGAGAGTGATGAAATAATCAGAGGCACATCAATAATTCACGAGCTCCTAATATACACATTTACCTCTCTGATACTGAAGCTTAGTAGATAATGGACGAGGAGATTAATTATTAACAGAGGGGAGGGGATAGGGGAGGGGGAAGGGGAGGGGGAGGGGGAGGAGGAGGAAGAGGAGGAAGAGGATAAAAGATTCGATAAAGATAATAATGAAAATAGTAGTAGTAGTAGTAGTAGTAGTAGTAAAAGTAGTAATAATAGTAGTAAAAGCAGTAACAGTAATAATGACTGGAATACCAACAACAAGAACAACAACAACAACAACAACAACAACAACAACAACAGCAATAATAATAATAATAATATTCATAAAAAAAATAATAATTCCAACAATGACATACTCGTACATCCAGTAACCACACAGCAATCACTGGGTACACACACACACACACACACACACACACACACACACACACACACACACACACACACACACATTCAAGATGGCTGCACGTGTCCATTATGGTCTATTATGTCTCATTAAATCTGGACTGAATGGTATGTCAGCCGTTCCCTCCCTTGTCTCTCTCTCTCTCTCTCTCTCTCTCTCTCTCTCTCTCTCTCTCTCTCTCTCTCTCTCTCTCTCTCTCTCTCTCTCTCTGCCTGTACTGTTTCCTTATTTTCTTTCTCTTCGCTTTTCTTTTATCTTTTTATTTTCATTTATTCTGTTTGTTTTTGTGTGTTTTCATTTCCTTCCTTCCTCTTTCCTTCCACCTCTACATTTTTTCATCCTCTGTCTTTCTTTTGTTTAGTTTATATTATTTTTATCTTCTGTCTTCTTGTTTAGTCTTTTCACTTTCCTTCCCACTTTTTGTACTTATATTTTTTATTCTGTTCCTTTCTTCTTTTGCTCTTTTTCTTTCTTTTTCTCCTCCTACCTCCGACTGATTACAGTTTTTTTTAGTTTTTGCTTTCAGTATTTTTCTCCTTTCTCATCTTTTCCTCTCCTTTCCAGTTTTTTCCCCTTTTTTTATCCTTCTTATAATTCTTTCCCTTTTCTTTCTTTCTATTACATTTTGTTTTCACTCTCCTTTTCTTGCTTTTTTTCTCCTGTCTTATAATTTCTCTCTCCCATTTTCCTTCCTTTTTTTTATATCCCTTCCTTTTCTACTGGTTTAATCTCTTTCTCATTTTTCCTTTCCTTTAGTCAGTTTCCCTTTTATCACTCCTCTCTTCTTTCCTCTCTGTCGTGTGTTTCTTTTCATTCCCTCTCCTCATTATCTTCTTCAGTACCTCCTTCCTTCCCACTAATACAGGGGAGAGAGAGAGAGAGAGAGAGAGAGAGAGAGAGAGAGAGAGAGAGAGAGAGAGAGAGAGAGAGAGAGAGAGAGAGAGAGAGAGAGAGAAGCAACCTTTTTCCTCTTCTCTCCTTCCTCTTCCTACTCTCCCTCGCACTCCTCGAAATGATGCTTGGGACCGAGGGAGGCTCTCTCTCTCTCTCTCTCTCTCTCTCTCTCTCTCTCTCTCTCTCTCTCTCTCTCTCTGTGTGTGTGTGTGTGTGTGTGTGTGTGTGTGTGTGTGTGTGTGTGTGTGTGTGTGTGTGTGTGTGTGTGTGTGTGTGTGTGTGTGTGTGTGTGTGTGTGTGTGTGTGTGGGGTATATCTGAATCGCTTTTTCTATTTCACTGTTTATTTTTTCATGCAACATTTCAACCTCTCTTTTCTCTTATTGACGTATAAATAATTCTGATTCAACATTGTGCAACATGAAATAGGTGCGTACCCGTGTCCCAAGAGTTGCCTTACTAAAATCTAATGTATAATTGAAAAAAAAAAAAAAAAACAGACATAACAATCTGAGGCAGCTGTTGTATGATGCTGCCTCTTGCTAGGAAACATTTTGAACCTGCCATCACTTCTTTGGGCAACTGAAGAAAAGAACGTTGAAGAGCGCCATACTCAGTCCTTTATTGAGAAACGCTTTGCTCTCTCGCCGCGACTATTTCCCAAAGTCACATAGATGCTTAACCGGGTTCTCCACTATGTTTCTCCTGTTAGAAATGTAGAAATCTCGTTAGTCTGTCATCAGAACCATAAAAACACCCTTAAAAAACCCATGCCAATATAAACCAGTATTCGGAAACGCCTTGCTCTCTCAGCACTATCAAAGCCACAGACATGATTAACGGTTTCTCCTGTTAGTAATGTAGAAATTACGCTAATTTGTCATCCTTAAAAATTCGTGGCACTTGCCTTTTGAAAGCAGTGGAGGTGTGGCTAGAAGTGTTACAAAATATGATCCTCAGGCGTCACTCGTCTGCGTGGGGCAAGTAGCGTCACCCTCTCTGCGCCTCGGAACACGGAATAGGGTGGTCTGTTCCTTTCTTTGCCCTCTTCACGTTCTCAACCACAGCTGACTGGCAACCCAAGGCCAAAAGAAGAGAATTCCCTTGGCTCCACGGTACCCATTACAAGCCTGGCTGAACTTGGAAGCGTGCAGTCGTCCCAGAAAAATCTTGCCCGTGACCAGGACTCAAAACCGGGACTTCTTGCACTGTGGTCAGACGTAGTACCGTTTGAGCTACCACGGCTCTGACCAACAGTACGGCTGGTGAAATATATAGGAATTATTGGAGCCCTCGTCTCTACCAGCGCCTTCAGAACATATATTATGACGTCACTTGTTTGGCTAACTGTACATGCATCTGGTGAGTGTAAATAAAGTACTGTGTCCCTCGCCACTGCTACGGTTTTGACAATATGAAAGAATAGGGATACAGCAAACGGCCAGCTGACCTACACAAGGCAGCTACTCTTCAGTCACGGCTCTCAAGATATATAAGATAAATACAAATAAATATCTAAACAACAATAATAATGATAATAATAATAATAATAATAATAATAATAATAATAATAATAATAATAATAATAATAATAATAATAATAAAAATAATAATAATAATAATAATAATAATAATAATAATAATACTTACAATAATAATAGCGAGAGTTTCACACAAGCGATTAAAACACTTCATTAACATCTCATTAAAAGCAAATCAAGATATGACTCCAAAAGCTGCCTTCATTTAACGCTTTCTTCCCTCCCACCTTAATCTCACCTCTCCGCCCTTTACTTCCTCCCCTCTCCCTCCCTTCATTCCCCCTTCTTTGGTAAAATTCTCTCTCTCTCTCTCTCTCTCTCTCTCTCTCTCTCTCTCTCTCTCTCTCTCTCTCCCCCTTGTCCACTTCTTAATTCGTTTCTTTCGTTCCCTTTCTCTCTTTTCTTCCTCCTCTAATTCCCCTCTCCCTCCTTACAAACCTTTCTCCTCTCTTTCTCCCTTCTCGTTCCTTCCGCTTTCCCTGCCTTTACTTTCTTTCCCTATTTCTTTCTTCTTTCTCTGTTAC
>NC_087157.1:27298115-27305615 GCF_035594125.1 Scylla paramamosain
CTCCTTTCGTCTATAGCTGATGAAAAAAACAAAACACGATCGCTTTTCTTCTCCCCATACCTCTCTCTCTCTCTCTCTCTCTCTCTCTCTCTCTCTCTCTCTCTCTCTCTCTCTCTCTCTCTCTCTCTCTCTCTCTCTCTCTCTCCTTTCCTTTGATCCGCGGTCCGAGACACAGAAATATAAACACAAGATCATCATCTTTTCACCTTTTATTTTCTTCATGTGTTTATAGCGAAGGAGAGAGAGAGAGAGAGAGAGAGAGAGAGAGAGAGAGAGAGAGAGAGAGAGAGAGAGAGAGAGAGAGAGAGAGAGAGAGAGAGAGAGAGAGAGAGAGAGAGAGAGACCCATACACATATATTCCGCAGTTTCCCCATCTTTTTTTTAAGGTGGAACAGAAAACGAAGGAAGAAGAAAACGCAATACTATTACTTATCCTCTCGGTCATTGCAAAGAAAACGTGAACGATAATGAGGATGAAAAGGAGGAGGAGGAGGAGGAGGAGGAGGAGGAGGAGGAGGAGGAGGAGGAGGAGGAGGAGGAGGAGGAAGAAGAGGAGGAGGAGGAGGAGGATATAAATTTACGTAAATCCGTTTTATGAACCAAAAAATAAATCACACAAAAATATGGAAAAAAGGGAGCAGGAGAAGATGGAGGAGGAGGAGGAGGAGGAGGAGGAGGAGGAGGAGGAGGAGGAGGAGGAGGAGGAGGGAATGGTGAGGAGGGAAGGAAGTATGGAGAGGGGAGATAAGGTGACCGTGAAGAAAAATAGAGAATTAAAATAAATCTTGACGTGTTGAAAGCGAGAGAGAGAGAGAGAGAGAGAGAGAGAGAGAGAGAGAGAGAGAGAGAGAGAGAGAGAGAGAGAGAGAGAGAGAGAGAGAGAGAGAGAGAGAGTTGGGACAAGAGATAGCAGGAGAGAAAATAAAGGAAAAAGACGAAAATACGAAGACAGAGTGTGAATAAAAGAGAGATTAAGACACACACTAGCCTCTCTCTCTCTCTCTCTCTCTCTCTCTCTCTCTCTCTCTCTCTCTCTCTCTCTCTCTCTCTCTCTACCCCATCCCTCTCTTTCCCATAACAAAAACACCAAACAAAAGCAAGGAATCGTATCCATAATTATCACTATAACAATTTCTTCCCTCACACCGCAGTCTCCGCGCCGCCAGAGCACTCCAAGGTCACGAACTCACACGCAGAGAGCTTCGCAGTCACCACGAACATCACGGACACGGACGCCACTACGTAAGGCTGAGCGAACGAGAGGAAAAGAGGTGATAAAGGTCAAGGTATCAATTGTGCAAGTGACAAGTGTCGATGGAAATGTAATGTTAAAAGGTCATTTGTCTGAAGTGTCAAGGAGGTTATGTTAAGGTCAAGCTGAGGTCACTGCAGAGGAGGAGGAGGAGGAGGAGGAGGAGGAGGAGGAGGAGGAGGAGAGGATATGGAGGAAGTGAAGGGGAAGGGTGGGGGAAGAGGAGAAAGAAGATAGAGGGAAGGTCACTAGTTAGGTTAGGTTAGGTTAAATTAGGTTAGGTTAGGTTAGTTCATTTAAGTTAGGTTAAGTTAGGTCAGGTCAGGTTAGGTTATTTAAGGAGTGACTTAAAAATTGTTAGGACTGAAAAAAATATAAAGAAAATATTATAGGATTAAAAAAAAATTAGGTAAAATGGTGAGAATTATATTTGATGTGAATTTTTTTTTCTTTTTCATATTTCTTCGTCGTCGTATTCCTTCCTTTTGTTCTTTTTAATTTATTTTCTTGATTTCTGATACATTTTTGTATTTTTAGCACGTAATTTTTCTTTATTTTTTTTTCATTTCTTGATTTGTTGTTCCTGCTGCTGCTGCTGCTGCTCTTGTTGTTGTATCTGCTGCTTTTGTTCTGCTTTTATTTTTTTTGACGTTTCTTAACTATATAATCTCTTCCTACCAATATTAGTACTCTTCCTCTTCCTCCTCCACTTCTTCTTCTTCTTCTTCTTCTTCTTCTTCTTCTTCTTCTTCTTCTTCTTCTTCTTCTTCTTCTTCTTCTTCTTCTTCTTCTTCTTCTTCTTCTTCTTCTTCTTCTTCTTCTTCTTCTTCTTCTTCTTCTTCTTCTTCTCCTCCTCCTCCTCCTCCTCCTCCT
Organism: Scylla paramamosain; assembly: GCF_035594125.1. NCBI lineage: Eukaryota > Metazoa > Arthropoda > Malacostraca > Decapoda > Portunidae > Scylla > Scylla paramamosain. Next base: position 27,300,241 of record NC_087157.1, read on the forward strand.
CCTCCTCTTCTTCTTCTCCTCCTCCTCCTCCTCCTTCTCCTCCTCCTCCTCCTCCTCCTCCTCCTCTTCTCCTTCTCGCCCTCTCCACCTCTTCCTCCGCCAATAATTCCGGAAGACTCGCTCGATAAGAATCATTGTCTGTCGTTTAGTGCCGATTTATGAGTCACTGACTTGACCCGCTTCATGTCCTTGACCTGCTAGTGACCTTGACCCTCGCACCTTAGATCTGCTTATGACCCTGACTTGCTGGTGACCTTTGTTAAGCCCTGTTATGTTTCTATTTGCATGCTCATTAATGTGGTGCGAACGGCGGAGGTGGGATGTAGATAACAATTGTGATGAGGCACGGCTGAGTGTGTGTAGCGGCAGCCAGACATGTCGGGTCTGCATAGATGAGAGTGTCATTGTTGAAGTGATGGGTAAGCATTAGGTACGCAGCTCCCTTAGATAGATATATAGATAGATAGATAGACAGACAGATAGAGAGGCAGATGGATAGATATACAGATAGTTTAAAGACCACAAGTTACATAATCCACAAAGTTAATACAAAAAAAACTAAATTACATAAATAAAAAAACACAAACAAAAGTTACTTAGGTGAAGGGCATCTGCACATCCATGGCCCAGAACAGACATTAAAACAACAAAACAGAAACAGTAATACCAAATACTGAAAAAAAAACAGGGGAAAACATTACGAAAAAAAAGCTGAAAATGCCGCTAGCTGGCTGAATGTTCGGAAAACGTCAGACTCGCTCCACACACAGCGTTATGATCTTCTCGAGTCTCTGTGCATAGTGTAGATAGAAAAACAAACCCGCCAAGACTGACATTAGTCTCCCCTCATCAACACGAGTCCAAGCAATTGCCTTACACCTTGTTGACCTTAGTGTACCTGAAATGTTAGTGATCTTAAGATTTTTCGTACCTTCGACGTGCTAGTGACCTTAAACTGTGAATGACCTTGACCAGCGAGCGACCTTGCCTGCTTCGTTTTCAAGGAGGTCAAGAGGTCACACACGATATTGCCTGGTACGAACTTGTCTTTTTCTCCTCCTCCTCCTCTCCCTGCTTTTTTCTCCTCCTCCTCCTCCTCTCCCTGCTTTTTTTCTCCTCCTCCTCCTCCTCCTCCTCCTCCTCCTCCTCCTCCTTCCTCCTCCTTCCTCCTCCTCCTCCTCTTCATGCTCCTCGTTTTCCTTTTTTCTAATCCACCCATATGTTAATGGATAATCTCCCTCCTCCTCTTTTCCCTCCTTCTCCTCCTCCTCCTCCTCGTCCTCCTCTTCCATTTTTTCTTTTAGTAAGAGAAAAATGTTGCTTAACTGAAGGGAGGAAAGGAGGCAGACATTCATGCAGAAAGAGGATGATGATGATGATAATGATGAGGAGGAGGAGGAGGAGGAGGAGGAGGAATAGTGGATGTAAATGTGTGGAAAAACAAGAGGAAAGAAAACATACATAAGTTAACAAAAATGAGAGAGAGAGAGAGAGAGAGAGAGAGAGAGAGAGAGAGAGAGAGAGAGAGAGAGAGAGAGAGAGAGAGAGAGAGAGAGAGAGAGAGAGAGAGAGAGAGAGAATAACAAGGAAAGACACTGCAGGCACAGATTTTGAGAGAGGGAACATTAGGCACATTAAAAAAAAAAAGTATTAATGAAAGGAAAAGAAGAACACTAAAAGGCAAATACCTGGAAGAAACAGTTAAACATCATGGTATAGAATAAAGAATAAAATGGACGAAGAGAAGGAGATAAAAAAAATAAACGAAGGAAAGACGAAAGAGATTGTAACGGCTGGAAAATTGGAGGAAAGACAAGGCAGGAGGAGGAGGAGGAGGAGGAGGAGGAGGAGGAGGAGGAGGAGGAGGAGGAGGAGGAGGAGGAGGAGTGGTAGAGACATGTGCTGTGGTGTTGTGTTGTAACTATTGATGCTCACTTCCTTGTCTCAATAAAACACACACACACACACACACACACACACACACACACACACACACACACACACACACACACGAAATATAAAACATGTACACCTTAACCATCCACACGATTTGAATGACACTTTACAACTTCCTCCCCCCATCAAACTCTCTCTCTCTCTCTCTCTCTCTCTCTCTCTCTCTCTCTCTCTCTCTCTCTCTCTCTAATGGTTCCCCGGTGCCTGTCGAGCTTCAAAGACCAACACGGCGCCGTTCGATACCAGGCGTTGATTCAATCTGTCTTATGGCCTGATGGTGGGAGGGAAGGTAAGGACAGTGAGACGAAAGGAGGTAGGGTGACAAAGAAGGTGGAAGGTAACGTGGGAAGCAAATAAGGAAGGATGGAAGGGAAGGAAGGAGGGAGGTAGTAGTAGTAGTAATAGTAGTAGTAGTAGTAGTAGTAGTAGTAGTAGTGGTAGTAGTAGTAGTGGACTTTTTACGTATGTCACACAAATATATGACAAAAGTAAACCTTTCAGTACTGGATATTTTTTTTTTCGTCCATCATCACCTACAGTTTTTTTTAATTAATTTTTCTGCTGCAAATTTTTAAACAGTTCGGAAGCCCAGGAAAAATACATCAAATTAACCTCCTATTCAGTCTTTTCTGCTTGTCAATACGAACATTTTTCTTAATAATGCTCAGAATGTCAAAAAAAGAAAAAAAAAAACTAAATGGGTGAAAATTGAGAGAGAGAGAGAGAGAGAGAGAGAGAGAGAGAGAGAGAGAGAGAGAGAGAGAGAGAGAGAGAGAGAGAGAGAGAGAGAGACTTAACTCATTACTTACATAAATTAAACCAAATCATGTTGAGCGCTGGTAATCAACTCACTTGAAAAGAGAGAAAAGTAGTAGTAGTAGTAGTAGTAGTAGTAGTAGTAGTAGTAATAGTAGCAGCAGCAGCAGCAGTACTAAAGTTTCCCCTAGTTTTTCCTTAAAAGTGTAGAGAACACAAACAAAACTATAACACCAAACGCTACTCTACGTAATTATGAAGCAGGGGAGAGAGAGAGAGAGAGAGAGAGAGAGAGAGAGAGAGAGAGAGAGAGAGAGAGAGAGAGAGAGAGAGAGAGAGAGAGAGAGAGAGAGAGAGAGAGAGAGAGAGAGAGAGAGAGAGAGAGAGAGATACAGGTCAGTTGTAATTATTTTCTGGACAAATCAACAAGAAATCTAAGTGGAGAAAAAAACAACAACAATGATGAATATAATGAAGAAAAAAGACAACAAGCAACACATTACGCAACACAACACTTGATATCCATAATGCAATACTCGCTACAGCACAATACACTATCCTAAACACACACACACACACACACACACACACACACACAGGCAGGCAGGCAAGCAAGGAAGCAGAGAGACACACACACACACACACACACACACACACACACACACACACACACACACACACACACACACACACACAGGCAGGCAGGCAGGCAAGCAAGGAAGCAGAGAGACACACACACACACACACACACACACACACACACACACACACACACACACACACACACACACACACACACACACACACACACACACACACACACACACACACACAGGCAGGCAGGCAAGCAAGGAAGCAGAGAGACAAACACACACACACACACACACACACACACACACACACACACACACACACACACACACAGGCAGGCAGGCAAGCAAGGAAGCACACACACACACACACACACACACACACACACACACACACACACACACACACACACACACACACACACACACACACACACACACACACTCTCTCTCTCTCTCTCTCTCTCTCTCTCTCTCTCTCTCTCTCTCTCTCTCTCTGAACAACAAATGACAAAGTTAATTAAATTCTTAGGTAGGCTTTTGTTCCTACCTGTCAAGGCCACACTGGAACACATACTAAAAAGTGACAGCCACGCCTTGCTTCATACACACACACACACACACACACACACACACACACACACACACACGAGGCGCAATGCAGGTGTGTTGAGTAACGTCCAGGTGAAATTATAATGCCTGTGTAATCATTCTACCTCTCTGTGTGTGTGTGTGTGTGTGTGTGTGTGTGTGTGTGTGTGTGTGTGTGTGTGTGTGTGTGTGTGTGTGTGTGTGTGTGTGTGTGTGTGTGTTAAGATTTCAGAGTTAATGGACAGCGAAGTGAGAGAGTCAGTGAGTTACCAGATGTGTGTGTGTGTGTGTGTGTGTGTGTGTGTGTGTGTGTGTGTGTGTGTGTGTGTGTGTGTGTGTGTGTGAGAGAGAGAGAGAGAGAGAGAGAGAGAGAGAGAGAGAGAGAGAGAGAGAGAGAGAGAGAGAGAGAGAGAGAGAGAGAGAGAGAGATTCCCTATTGGTCACACATTTTGCTCTTTTCCTAACTATAAATCTCTCTCTCTCTCTCTCTCTCTCTCTCTCTCTCTCTCTCTCTCTCTCTCTCTCTCTCACGAAAAAAAAAAAACTGCATCGATTACAAGTTAATTTTTTATCACATTCACGAAACTAAATTTATTACTTGTCATTTTTTTCTTCCATGTAAGCGAAAATTCCAAAGAAAGAAAGAAAGAAAGAGAGAGAAAAAAAAAAGCATTCTACTGCTCTTGTGTGTGTGTGTGTGTGTGTGTGTGTGTGTGTGTGTGTGTGTGTGTGTGTGAAGAACCTGAATTACGAGGGTCTGAATTACAAAGATCAATGAAATAATCACCCCTTTTTGAAATTTTTGATGCTTAGTTCATGTAACAGTCTGGCCAGAACACAGACATCAGAACCTGTCGGAAATCTGACACACCTGCAATTAACTTTTCTCTTATCACCTGCTTGTTTCGTTTTCCTGTTTTATCAGTATAGTAGGTTGTCCTCTTTTCCTGACTTTTCATTTTTTTTTCTTTTCATCGTTTTTTTTAATTTATTTTGCGTCTATAACTTTACTTTTTCCTTTCCTTTATTTTCTACTTATCTTGTGTCCTTAAATATCTATCTTTCCTATTAATTTACTGTATTCGTTTCTAAATATAACAAAGCATCGATACTTTCCTATTTTTTTCCTTATTTATTTATGTTCTCTACTAATTTTATCGTACTGACGACTTCCTCTTACCTTTCTCATTTTTCTCTTTCCCTCTCCATCTTTCCCCTGCTAATATTTTTCTTCCCTCACTCCTTTTCTTACCACTACAAATGTCCAGTGTTTCTTCCTCCTCAGGTAAACTGCCTCTCCTTATCTACACTCTTTCCCTCTCTCTCTTTTTTTTTTCCCCTTTCCCTTTCATTATTATCAATCACCTTCTTCCCCACTTACGCTATTTCTGACTCTCCCATTCTCTCCTTTTCCTAACATGAATTCTTTTTTCACTTTACCTTTTCTTTCCTCCTCACATGAAACCTTCTCTCTTATCCACT
>NC_087157.1:27310615-27325615 GCF_035594125.1 Scylla paramamosain
AGGAGGAGGAGGAGGAGGAGGAGGAGGAGGAGGAGGAGGAGGAGGAGGAGGAGGAGGAGGAGAAAAGTTTTCTTTATAAACACACTATCCTTAATTTCACGCTTCTTATGTTAAAACGTCTCTCTCTCTCTCTCTCTCTCTCTCTCTCTCTCTCTCTCTCTCTCTCTCTCTCTCTCTCTCTCTCTCTCTCCTGTGCACTTATCTCTTCTCCTTCTTTCCCTCCCTCCTTCAATACTTCCTTTGTTGATTTAATAAATCTCTCATCTACTTTCATTCCTTTCATCTCCTTTCGCTCCCTTCTTCTTTATCTCCTTCTTTCCTTTCTTCCTCCACTTTCGCTTTGGTTTCCACGATGGAGGGGATGAAGAGGCCAAACAAATAAATGAGAAGAGGCAAAGATATCGATGAAATAATGAGAGAGAGAGAGAGAGAGAGAGAGAGAGAGAGAGAGAGAGAGAGAGAGAGAGAGAGAGAGAGAGAGAGAGAGAGAGAGAGAGAGAGAGAGAGAGAGAGAGAGAGAGAGAGAGAGAGAGAGTAAACAGGAGGTAAAGGATCAAACATGAATAAGAAAAGAGATGTGCATAAGCCAATAAAGGAAGAAAAGAAAGGAAGAGAAAGGGAAGATAAAGTAAGAGAAGAAAATACATAAGAGAACGTGGGGAGAGAAGAGGAGAGGAAAGAGGAAGAAATGAGTGGAAAAGAATGCTACGAGAGAGAGAGAGAGAGAGAGAGAGAGAGAGAGAGAGAGAGAGAGAGAGAGAGAGAGAGAGAGAGAGAGAGAGAGAGAGAGAGAGAGAGAGAGAGAAAAAATAAAAATGTTTGGTGAAAATAATCATAACACCGTTTGCACCACCACGGCTTGGCTCAGCAGCGGTGATGACTGAGGTTTATTACGGCGGTGTAAATATTGCGAGAACATAAACGGAGGACTATTAACCCTTTTCATTACCACGGTTGTCCTCCGTCAACATTCAAAGCACCGTCATTATTATTTACATGGGGACAGAAAAGAGAGAATAAGATACTTTTTTCTTTTTTACTCTTTTTCTAAGCTACACAATTACTGAAAAGATTGCAGGACTAAAAATAAGCGTCTGAGAATTGTTTGTGATTGTGGGTGAGAAATTGGTTAGCAGTGAAAGGGTTAACTCGGTGAGGCATCTAGACGGACAAAATGTGCTGGTATCTGACGGTCGGGTTTCTATCAAATGCTGAGCTACGCACGAACATGGCAGGACTCAGCGGCAGGGCGAATGGGAGCAAGGAGAACTGAGGCATGGTGGAAAAAGGGGGATTTTTTTTTTGAGGTACTGAGACGCGCTGGATGTGAAGAGTAGATAACCGTCATGCTGGAAACAAAGGGACAATTTCGTGCGGTGAATGTTTCAACAACAGTGGAGGCGGCGGAGGAACGTGAGGATTTCCCGCGTACTTTGAAGAGTTAGCGGCGGCTGGGGCAATTTAGGCTCGTCTCCTTTCACAATGCCGCTCCTGCTCACCTGCCAGAAAATAGGCACGGCACGCAGGCTGGGGAACTGTGACCCTGTGACCCCGTGATCAGGCATTGTCAATCTCTCTCTCTCTCTCTCTCTCTCTCTCTCTCTCTCTCTCTCTCTCTCTCTCTCTCTCTCCCAATCCTTTGCCTTCTCTTGTTATCCTCTCCCTCTAATTATTTTATCGATATCTTTCCTTTTTCTCATTCATCTGTTTTGCCTTCCATGTCCGTAGGCAACAATTAAACAAGATAACATTTACTCCAGTTACGAATACGTATTTTACTTCGAATCAATTTTTATGGCAAAACTTTACGATCTGGGCACAGTAAGAATCACTCATAAACAAACTCCACCCAAACACTGGCCACTCAGACACTTGCCTCACTGGTCACTCTTCCAAGATAAAGAAAATGGATTCTCTTTACCTTGCTCTCTTCAGTGTCTCGGGCAGCGTGTTCCCCTTGTCCTTCCCCTCGTGGATCACCCCACTCCTCCACCTACTGTCCAATCCTCGTTCATTCAGTGCAAAACGCGTGAAGACTGACTAACTGATTGACTTTTCCTTTACTGGCCTTACTAGTACACAAACGTTGACAGCAAATATATACAGAGAATGATGGGCCCAGGTCTGTTAACTCTTTCACTGTTAGTTAGCACATCTTTCTTTAATTACTAACCAATCTGAGACGTCTTTTCTTGTTCTACACCCAGTTCCAAACGTTGTTCTGGTCAGAAATTGCTAATCCAGTTCCTTTTATCCTGTTTTTTTTTCATTAGATGCTTTTATAAACTCCACGCATTGTTTTTAGCACTATAAATTGTTGCATACCGCTGTGAAAGGGTTTAGCCGCAGCTCCTTCAGACCCATAATAAACAATTCATTAGCAGGCAGACGAGAGAGATGAACGGGTAGATGAAAGGGTCAATGAACGTCAAAGGTAACTCATTTAGTGCAGGGTTCACGCAGGTATTATTTTGACTTCCAAGTGTCAAACAAACCTGGCAGCGGATATAAAAGTCAATGAGAATATCAGTGATTCTTCGCTCTGAAAAATACAACTGAAACTAACATATGAATAAATAGATGATGAACAAGATTGGAAAGTGAAAAGTAATGAGGTATACTCGTTATGATTTATCTTTTTTGTATATGTCAGTTTCTATTTTGAAGGCATAATATAATCTCTAATGTATTTACTGTGTGTGTGTGTGTGTGTGTGTGTGTGTGTGTGTGTGTGTGTGTGTGTGTGTGTGTGTGTGTGTGTGTGTGTGTGTGTGTGTGTGTGTGTGTGTGTGTGTGTGTGTGTGTGTGTGTGTGTGTGTGTGTGTGTGTGTGTACATTTCAGGTGTTAATTAGCTTCCAAGTAAAAATGATGAGCGAAAAAGCAAGACTCACTAACTTTTCAAACTATTTTTTTCTTTTCCAGCACAGCAAAGTGAAAGTAACAATCTTTGGCATATTTTTACTTTTCTTAATTTCTTTTTTTGTATTTTGTTTGTACCTTTGTTGACGAGGACACGAGGAAAATGATAACAATAAGAATAACAACAATAACTAATGATATCACCGCAATAACTACCCAATCTTTCAGCAACAGATAAAGACAATAATACATACATATTTTTTTTCCTCAGTGGGCGGTTTTTCCCTCAGTGGGTGTTTTTTTTTTCTCTCATTGGGCGGTTTTTCCCTCAGTGAGTGTTTTTTCCCTCAGTGAGTGTTTTTTTCCCTCTCATTGGGCGGTTTTTCCCTCAGCGGGCGTTTTTTTCTCTCATTGTGTGGTTTTTCTCTCAGTGGAAGTTTTTTTTTTTTTCCCTCAGTGGACGGTTTTTTTTTTCTCTCATTGAGCGGTTTTCCCTTTGGACGTTTTTTTTTTTCTCAGTGAGCACTTTTCTCTCAATTTTTTTTTTTATAAGTCATCCTTCTCTTAACTTAGTGGGCTTTTTTTTTTTTTTTTTTATCTCTGTGGGCCTTTTTTCTTCAGTGTTTTTTTTCCCTCAGTGGGCCTTTTTTCTCAGTGGACTTTTTTTTCTCTCTCAGTGGTCCTTTTTCTGTGCCTTTTTTTTTTTTTTTTCTCTCAGTGAGCCTTTTTTCCTTTCACAGGTCCTTTTCTCTGTGTACCTTTTTTTCTGTGGGCCTTTCTTTTCCTCAGCGGGCCTTCTTTTCTCTTCGGTGGGCATTTTTCTGTGTTTTTCTCTCAATGGGGCTTATTTTCTTTTAATTTTGATGCCCTTGACCGATGCCCCTTCTACATAAAAAAAAGGTACGTCCACACACACACACACACACACACACACACACACACACACACACACACACACACACACGCTGATTAAAACACCAAAAAACTTCCTTAATGAAAACTAATATTGGATAACTTACCCAAATTCTGTCAAGTCCACCTTCGCTGACTCTCTCATCGTTCTCAGCTTGTGTTGACTCACTGAGCGTCTCGTCTCCACTGGCACTTGTTTCAGTACGAGGCTCCTTGCTTGTCTTTGCTTGGAAGTGGCGATGGGAGGTGTGCTTGAGGGTACGTACTGAGAGAGAGAGAGAGAGAGAGAGAGAGAGAGAGAGAGAGAGAGAGAGAGAGAGAGAGAGAGAGAGAGAGAGAGAGAGAGAGAGAGAGAGAGAGAGAGAGAGAGAGAGAGAGAGAGAGAGAGAGAGAGAGAGAGAGAGAGAGAGAGAGAGAGAGAGAGAGAGAGAATCTTTCCTCTGCACATAAATTTTTCACAGTACATAAATCATTTCAAGAACAAAAAAGCAACACACACACACACACACACACACACACACACACACACACACACACAGAGGGAGGGCAATGACTCGTGGGTGTAATGGCACAGCAACAGCGAGTCGGAGCAGAAACAAGGAGTGGAGACAAAGGGGGAAGGGAGAGAAGAGGAAATTGCGGTAAGTGAGAGAGTGGTGTGAGAGGGAAGAGTGGCGATGAGGAAGTGCAGGCAGGTGTGTGTGTGTGTGTGTGTGTGTGTGTGTGTGTGTGTGTGTGTGTGTGTGTGTGTGTGTGTGTGTGTGTGTGTGTGTGTGTGTGTGTGTGTGTGTGTGTCTATTATTTGCATGAAGTGACTAAGACAAGCGGTGCACATTATATATCAGACATGACAAGACATACATTTCCTGAAACCGTTCTTAATGTACAACTATAACATTCAACACCTTTGCCTAAAAAAAAGTGCTTCAGAAAGGCTAACTAGTATGCATCTTGAAAACCCTGCACCTAATCAATCATGTACAGATACTAGTAATAAGTAAATGTTTCAAATGTTTCACTGCCAGCTACAAACACGCGGTGGATGAGGCGACACAGGCGGAAGGCAACTTGATCACGTTCTCGGCATAAAATCACCCCAGTAGTCACATTTCTGAGATGGAGGATTATTTACAGCAAGGCCGAGGTCGAGGCAGACGTGTAGCTTCTCACCAACAGGAAAAAAATATTGAAATTCCAGACAGCTTCAGTGCAGAGAAAAAACTGTGGCTCAGATATCACCAACAGCAGACTTTGAAGTGTCAGTTGTGTATATATGACAGTTCAAATTCTTCCCCTCCGTACCGCGTGTTACAGGAAGAAAAATCTGCATCTCCTGCTGGGGTTGTCTAGCTTGGTGACAATAACCATGGAGAAAAGTGCAGTGCCGTGATGCCTCGTGACGCTGTGGACGCGAGGCAAGCTGAGGCACTATTGTAAACACCACCACCACCATCACCACCACCACCACCAACAATGGATATATAAATTAATTTAAAAGAAATCCTCAAGTAAGAAATGCAGTTGGGTATAAAATTTCTTAAGATACGTGAATATAATAAATTGAAGGAAAATAATAATAATAATAATAATAATAATAATAATAATAATAATAATAATAATAATAATAATAATAATAATAATAATAAAAAGCATTAGATATGAGAAGTAAAGATCCGAGGTAAACCGAAATTTTTTTTTTCATGTAAGAGGGGACTCCGGCTTTGGACAACAAAAAGGCTATGTAAAAAAAAAAAAGTCTGCCAGTCCCCCCAAGAAACCAAGAAAAGAATGGAGAGAAAAAAGAGTTGTTAAAAATCTGAGGATAAATGTTTTGAAGCGTCCCTCTTGAAGAAATACACGAGTTCGGCGTGTGGAAAGAAAAATGCAAGTGAATGGCTGTTTAAATATTGTTTAGTTTTCAACTGCACCGTGGCAGAGGTCCTAAAGGCTTCGATGGCATGATTCAGGACGGGATCAGAGGACACCTTGACCTGCACTACAGCCAAGACCATTTAAGTCAAAATGAAACACCAGCAAAATAACCATAAAAAATGAAACCCCCCCCCCAAAAAAAAAAAAAAAAAAAAAATTCCTCAAATAGCCAAAGAATCACACTATGCCAATGATATCTTTATCTGAGCAACTCTGGCCGATGTGACTAAGGTAAGAATTAAAATACAAACACTGAAAAGACGAAATAATTGATAAATTACATTACAAAATCACACTTAAAAATTTGCATTATCCCAAAATTTTAAGTTTCCAAAGGCACGCCAGTCATAGGATAAACTTAACAACTACAGACGATGTGACTAATATATATATATATATATATATATATATATATATATATATATATATATATATATATATATATATATATATATATATATATATATATATATAAGAACAAGCACAAAAAAATTGAAATAAAACCATAACTCCTTGATATATTTCAAATTCACATTCAAAAACTTACATCACACGAATTTCTTAGCCTTCGGAAGACAGCAGTGATATATTTAATCTGACAACTGTAGAGGATGTGAGTAAAAGTAGATAAAATAAACACACATACTAAAAAGAACTTAAAAATAAATAACAATCAATCCATTCAAAACAACTTGCACCACAGTAGATTTTTAACCTCACTGGATAAACTTGACAAGTGTAAACGGTATGACCAGGAAAAATAAGACATAAAAATCCCTAAAATAATTTCGATAACTCACCCACTCTGATATCATAAAATCACACTCTCACACTCAAAACATGCAATACGCCAAATTCTGAACACCAGTCACAGGCACGACCAAAGGCTTTCTGAACTCAATGGCAGGAGCTCTCCATCAAACATACGTAAGGCTCGGAAGGCGTCACGACCAAGAGGCGCCTGGCGGTGGCTGGACGCATGCATGGTGAATGAAGACGGGCATCCAGAAATAATTCTAACCGCACCACCACAATCAAAGGGCTACAGTTAAAGTTACACGTGTTTTTAAAGGTATTTTTTATGGTTCTAGCGGCAGATTGACAAGATTTCCTCATTATTCACAGGAGAACACTCTTGAGAACTTGACTAATCATCTCTGTAGTCTTTGAAAGTAGTTGTGGTTAGGGAGCCGAGCGTTTCTGAATACAGGGACGAGACAAAATGCATGACTGCTGAGGAATGGACAGCTAGCAGGCATGGAAAGGGAAGAACAAGTGTGTGTGTGTGTTAGGAAGGAAGATAAGAAGGAAGCTGAATGGAGTAGGAATCAGGGAAGAAAGTGGGGTGACATACTCGTATATAGAATGAAGAGTCAACATGTAAAGGAGGGGATAAATATTTTGGGAAGGAAGGAAGGAAGGAAGGAAGGAAGGAAGGGAACGAGAGAGAGAGAGAGAGAGAGAGAGAGAGAGAGAGAGAGAGAGAGAGAGAGAGAGAGAGAGAGAGAGAGAGAGAGAGAGAGAGAGAGAGAGAATTAACCTATTACATTTACACATCACAAGAGAACATAAAGGATAAACAATCAAACAACAGCATATCTATTGGCCTTGACGAGGCTGTCTGAGATGAAGAAGGATGAAGTTAGTGAAAAAAAAAATAAATAAATGAAACAGACACCCATCATATAATAAACAAGAAAATAGAATGAAAAAAAGAGATAGAGAGAAGAAGGAAGAGAATAAGAAGGGAAAGAGAGATTGTGAAGGAAAGACGGGAACAAAGGCGAGAGAGAGAGAGAGAGAGAGAGAGAGAGAGAGAGAGAGAGAGAGAGAGAGAGAGAGAGAGAGAGAGAGAGAGAGAGAGAGAGAGAGAGAGAGAGAGAGAGAGAGAGAGAGAGAGAGAGAGAGAGAGAGAGAGAGAGAGAGAGAAGGAAAATTACGAGAGGCTGACAGGCTGATAAACTAGGTAATAATCACAGGGAGGCCTATGAAAAGGGAAAAAAAGAGGGGAAGAAAGAGGGGAAGGGGGAGCCTATAGAAAAGAAAGAGAGGAAGTAGAGGGGAAGGTGCTAAGTAGAAAGGGAGCTAATGGGGAGAGGGAATGAGGAGATAAGTGAGGAGTGCTGGGAGTAAGTGTGAAAGGAGGGAGGGAGAGGGAGAAGGGGAGAGAGAGGAGGGAAAGAGGGGGAATGGGGGTACTTTCAGCTCTCTCCCGACCATTACAACTTTGATGGCTGCAAGTTTCCTCTGAGCAAGTTGAGGGATATATCATAGTGGTGGTGGTGGTAGTGGTGGTGGTGGTGGTGGTGGTTAAAGGTTGTGGTGGTGTTGCGTCTTACTCCTCCTCTTCCTCTTCCAGCATCCCTTGCTGATCTCCCTCCTCTTTTTTTCTTCACTTCCTCCCCCTTTTCTTTGTCCTCTTCCTTCTCCTCTTCTTTTCCTCTTTCATTTTTTTTCCTTCTACTCCTCTTTTCCTCTTCCTCTTCTTCTTTTTTTCATTCTCCACCTGTATTTACTAGCATGCTAAACAATCCTTTATCCCTACTACTACTACTACTACGAGGTGTGTCATTAAAGTTCCAGGACTGGTGCCACACAAGTTTTATTTCACATCCAGGTTACAAACTATAGGTTATCTCCTTCGAAGTAATCCCCCTGGCACCGCATGCACTTGTCCATCCTTCTCTGCCAGGCTTGCATGCACTGCTGGAAGGATTCTTGCGGGATGCTCCTCAGCTCCGTCGTCACGGCCTTTTTGATGTCGTCCGCATCATCAAAACGGGTCCCCTTCATGACCTCCTTGAGCTTGGGGAAGAGGAAGAAGTCGCACGGAGCGAGGTCAGGTGAGTAGGGCGGTTGCTCCAGCACGGCGATGTTCTTCTTGGCCAAGAACTCTCTGATGCTCAGGGCATTGTGAGCAGGCGCATTGTCGTGGTGAAGCAGCCACGAGTTGCCCTGCCACAACTCCCGCCTCTTCTCGCGCACTGCACGAAGCAGACGCCGCAGTACTTCTTTGTACACATGTTGGTTGACTGTCTGGCCCTGTGGCAAGAACTCGCAGTGGACGATGCCCCTCACATCGAAGAAAGCGATCAACATGACCTTGAAGCTGGACCTGGACTGCCTTGCTTTCTTCGGCCGTGGCGACGCCGGACTCTTCCATTGAAGGCTCTGGCGTTTGGTCTCCGGGTCGTACTCAAATACCCAGGACTCATCGCCGGTGATGACTCTCCTGAGCAAGTCTGGTTCAGTTTCCAGACGCTCGAGGATGTCCTGACACACCTGCATGCGTCGTCCCTTCTGGTCATCGTTCAGGAGTCTCGGCACCATCTTCGCACAGACTTTCCGCATGCCCAGATCTTCAGTGATAATCTTCCACACGCTGTTGTGGTTCATGCCAAGCTCATCTGCAATCTTTCGAACAGTCAACCGACGATCGTCACGCACCATCTGCTTGACACGCTCAACATTGGCCTCATTCCTGCTCGTTGAGGGTCTTCCACTCCTGGGGTCATCTTCCACGTCCTCCCGGCCCTCTTTGAACCTCTTGCACCACTCAAAAACACGTGAGCGTGACATTGTCTCATCCCCGTACACTTTTTGCAGCATACCCAGTGCTTCTGACGGCGTTTTCCCCAACTGCACCAAAAACTTCAAGTTTGTTCGCTGTTCAGCGCTCATTGTTAAACGACCTGCAACAGAGGACATGATTTTAAAAGCACGTAAGAAAAAGATTAGTGACTGTAGAGGGTTGGGAGCGCAGTTGTATACTCCAGAAGGATTACTTTGAAGGGGAAATATGGTGGTTTGTGGCTTGGGTTTGAAATTCATCTTTTAGGACACCAGTCCTGGAACTTTAATGACACACCTCGTACTACTACTACTACTATTGCTACGGCTACAAACCAAACACCACCACCACCATTATAACCACGTTGTTTCTAAGACCATAGGACAACCACCACCAGGATCACCACCACCATCACCACCATAATCACCATTCACCTCCATCTGCACGTCTTACACACGTAACTTAAACCAGTATTGTTGTTGATGTTGTTTTGGTGGTGGTGGTGGTGGTTGTTGTTGTATGATATGCAGGGTTCAAAACTCTTCCTCGAGGCTTCATTTCCCTCGGAGATTCGGCTCGAGACGGGATTCGAAAGTCCAATTACGACACAGACACACGTACACACACACATTTCAGACCCAGAAACTATATCCAAAACAGAGAGAGAGAGAGAGAGAGAGAGAGAGAGAGAGAGAGAGAGAGACATGGGGGGAGAGGTTCGCAGGTACACAAACAGACCAAAAAAAAAAAAAAAATCTCTCTCTCTCTCTCTCTCTCTCTGTGTGTGTGTGTGTGTGTGTGTGTGTGTGTATGCGATGAACCACTGTCTTGAAGCGCGACCCAAGAGAAGGAGCGGCGAGAACGAACCAGCAGCTTCATGGCGGCGAGGCTTCGGTTCAGTTCGAAGACTTGAGGAATTTAGCAGAATCATTAGCGCTACTAACTCGGAAACTTGGCCTGATCCCCCCTCCCTTCAGAGGATCCCCGTATTCCTAATCCCTCCTCCTCCCACAGGTCCCCCTTCCGTATACCCAACCAACCTCCTCCTCCCCCTCCTTCCCCTTGCCGAGTGAGGGTTCCACTTTAATGAGGTTCTCCCTGATGATTCCTCTTCTAATTACCACTGGGGGAAGGACTTAGGGTCGCTGGAACTCTCTCTCTCTCTCTCTCTCTCTCTCTCTCTCTCTCTCTCTCTCTCTCTCTCTCTCTCTCTCTCTCTCTCTCAAGATTGCCATATTACACTTTATTGCGGTGAAGATAACCAATCAACCAGTCAATCAGTCAGTCAGTCAGTCAGTCAGTCTCTCTCTCTCTCTCTCTCTCTCTCTCTCTCTCTCTCTCTCTCTCTCTCTCTCTCTCTCTGACACCATTTGTCCCAGCTCTTGAGGCGTCAAAAATTAATGAGCGAGTGAGTGAGTTAGTCATCTCGGGAGGCAGGCAGTCAGTCGGTCAGTTGGTCAGTCATTAAGGCAGGCAGCAGCTATGCAAGCAGGCAAGCAGTCATCTAGTCAGTCAGTCAGTCAGTCAGACAGTCAGTCAGCCAGTCATCTATGCAGTCAGTCAGCCAATCAGTCAGTCAGTCAGTCAGTCGGTCACTCTCTCATCTAGTCACTCTGTCAATCAGCAAATAATTAAATCTGTCCATTTTATGAAACTGTTAATCATAGTCTCTCTCTCTCTCTCTCTCTCTCTCTCTCTCTCTCTCTCTCTCTCTCTCTCTCTCTCTCTCTCTCTCTCTCTCTCTCCCAATATATTCCTCTGTACATACACTTCACTCTCCCTCGTGCGCTTGCCTTTCATCAGTCAGGGGAAGAGCAAATAAAACAAGTACAACACACACACACACACACACACACACACACACACACACACACACACACACACACACACACGTGCAAAATTATTGATACCACTCACTCCCCTCTAACGATAAAACTAACTGAATGGTGCAAGTTGTAGTTAGTAGTAGCGGTGGTGGTGGTGGTGGTGGTAGTGGTGGTGAGCTTTACTGTTCTATAAATCTCTTGCTTTGGAGGGAGGAAAGTTTTAGTTTCCCTCAGATGATACCACCACCACCTCCATCGCTACCGCCGCCGCCGCCACCACCACCACCACCAGCTGTATCGTTTTCTGCAGCGGGAAATATGCTGTTCGGATTCTGATTCGGATGCTGATTCGCTGGGGCGATAGTTATCATCGGACTGAGCCAGACTGACTATAGTCAGTCTGGCTCAGTCCGGTGCGGAGAGGTGAGATTAAGTGAAGTTAGGTTTTCATGCGGAGTTTTCGGATTAAAAGACCTTCACTAGTGTTTTTCTTTTGTAATTTTTCTTCAGGCGATTTTGTGCAGTGAGGTGAGGTGAGGTGAGGTGAGAGTTTTGCAGTTAATCATATGTTTTTAGATTTGACTGCATTTCTTTAATCAAAATTATCTGATTTATTTGGACTTCCTGCTCTATTTATTCTATTTAATGCAGTTGATTTAAATAAGTACAAAAAAAAAAATCGTTTTTCATTATATGGTACTCTCGTTTCTGCGAGTTTTGCGTTTTTCTTATTTTTTCTATCTCAAGGCGACCATACTGCTTCACTGACTCTGGCGTAACATTTCCCCGCTTAAGGACACACACAGCGTCACTGGACGGTGATCTCACTCGCTGATTGCCTCTGCTATTCCGGTCTGTTTCCAAGTGAGCAGCAAACTGGCTTTATATTCTTAACAAAACCTTAATGCGAATATCTTTACAAGCCACGGCATTATGCATGTACGCAGTCAGGAATATTACAAATTACTAGGAATTTTGGCCGGAACACTCAGTCAAATTTGTCGCACATTCGGAAAGCAAACGTGAGCTCCTCAGCCAATCAGCGGGGAAGAGCGCATCGCCCAGTGACAGTGGTTCCATGTTCATATGTCCTCAGCTGCCGAGATTACCATGCCAGACTTGGAGAGATGGAGTACTGTAGTGCATCTTGATTTTATTTCTTTCCCCATGAGGTGGCTGTCTGACGGCTATGCGTTTTACTAGTGTCCTCATGTTGCTGTGGACGACTAATATATTTTCTTAAAGTTTTCCTTAGATAATGCTCTCGTTCATGTGAGTTTTACTGGATTTCTCGTGTTTGTGAGGTTCTGGGGAGAAGGGAATGTATTCTTGCGATGATAGGCGGTTCTACGGTTCTTCATTCTGTCGTTGGAGGAGCCTCTTTTCACATAATCATCTATAATTATTAATTTATTTTTGAAAGGTTATGCAGCCAAAGAAACACAAATAAGAAAAAAATTGTTCTCGCTCTCTTTCTGTAGTCTTATCAATGAAAATTTTGATTCTCGAGGATAAGAAATATGTAGCATTTTTATGGTACATCAGAATTGTCGCAAAAAATTTAAATTGAATTCCGAACACAAAAGGTCTGCAATTCTTTATTTTGCATTCATTTATTTTATTTTTTCTGCCATACACATCAGGCGCTATGGACGCAAAAATCCTGGGTTCTGTAGGAAAAAAATCCGTCGCCTTCAAAATGTAAATATCTGTAACGACGTGGACATAGAAATTGCGAGTTCTTGAGCGAAACAATAACGCAGGTTTTTCCCCAAAGCAAATATGTACACCGACGAGAAGAAAATTTTGAGTCTTATGACAAAAAGTATAGTTTTTTTTTTCTCTCCGCCATGTAGTCTAAATATCTGAAGCAACACGTCTTTTGAAAATTCTGAACTGCGATAATATAAAAAAAAAATCGTGTTTTTTTTCCTTCCCTCCTGTATAAATATTTCAGGTGACAAGGACATGAAAAATTCGATTTCCGAAGCTTTTTTTTTTTTTCAAATAAATATATGGGGCGTGGTGGACGTAAAAATTATGATTTCTTAGAGTCCAAATCATGTAATTTTTTTTCTTTTTCTTCTTTTTTTCTGCGACGCATAAACTCCTCGCTATATTTCAATGTTTTTTCGTACGAAAGATTTAGGAGTTCAGGAGTGTCACGCTCTAATGCCCCGAAGTCCGGAGATATATTGTCTGGATCTTCCGAGAGATTTCTGCAAGTCAAAATCCGCCTCCTGGGTACAAATTTGTGAATCTGAGCAAGCAGTTTTGAAGAGAAGGGAAAATAATGTGTGTGTGTGTGTGTGTGTGTGTGTGTGTGTGTGTGTGTGTGTGTGTGTGTGTGTGTGTGTGTGTGTGTGTGTGTGTAACAGCTGACTTTTTTCTTCTTTCTTCCTTCCTTTCTTTCTTACTCTATCCTCACTATAAAATAAAAAAAAAAACCCTTCTTCAGATTCTTATTAATTTCTAGCATACTTTATAACACTTACACTTAAAGGGAAACTCATATATTGTTAATTCTCTATTTTACGGAGACCGATGAGAGAGAGAGAGAGAGAGAGAGAGAGAGAGAGAGAGAGAGAGAGAGAGAGAGAGAGAGAGAGAGAGAGAGAGAGAGAGAGAGAGAGAGAGAGAGAGAGAGGAGGGAAGAGGATTGAAACGAAAACAATTTTGCGTGTATTCATTGGCAGGTGATGATGACGGGATGAAAGGAAAGGAAAGGAAAGGGAAGGGGAAGGGAAGGGAAGGGAAGGGAAGGGAAGGGAAGGGAAGGGAAGGGAAGGGAAGGGAAGGGAAGGGAAGGGTAGAGTAGAGTAGAGTAGAGTAGAGTAGAGTAGAGTAGGAGTAGAGTAGAGTAGAGTAGAGTAGAGTAGAGAAGAGAAGAGAAGAGAAGAGAAGAGAAGAGAAGAGAAGAGAAGAGAAGAGAAGAGAAGAGAAGAGAAGAGAAGAGAAGAGAAGAGAAGAGAAGAGAAGAGAAGAGAAGAGAAGGGAAGGGAAGGGAAGGGAAGGGAAAGGAAGGGAAGGGAAGGGAAGGGGATTGTAAAGAAACTAAAGGAAACAGAGGAAAGTGAGAGCAAGAAAATAGGAAAAGAAGAAAAGGAGGGACAGAGAAGAGAAGGGAAGGGAAGGGAAGGGAAGGGAAGGGAAGAGCAAGGTGTGGAAGAAGAAAAGTGAAAGCAAGAGGAGAAAAGGGAAGGGAAGAAGAGGAAAGGGAAGGGAAGGGAAAGGAAGAGAAGGGGAGGGAAAAAGAGGGAAGGGAAGGGAAGGGAAGGGAAGGGAAGGGAAGGGAAGGGAAGGGAAGGGAAGAGAAGGGAGGGGAAGGGAAGAGAAGGAAGGGGAAGGGAAAGAAAGGGAAGGGAAGGGATGTTTGACAAGTGAAGGAAAAGAAAAGGAAGGAGAAAGAAGGAAAGAGAAAAGGTATGAAAATAAAGGAAAGTAAAAGCAAGAGAGAGGGAAAAGGAGAAAAGAGGTAGAGTAGGAAAGAGAAGGAAAAGGAAGGAAATCGAACAGAGAAGGAAGGAAAAGGAAGTAATTTGAAGAGAAGGCACGGGAGGCTAAAGAGAAGGAAGATGAAGAAAGAAGAAGTGGTCACAAGAATGAAAGAGAAGAGAAGAGAGGGAAGGATAGCAAGGGGAAGAAAAATAAAGTGAAAGAAGAGAAAATACAGGAAAAGAGAAGAGGTGAAGTGAGCAGAGGAAAGGAGAGTTTAGTGAACAAGAAAAGCAGAAGGTAAGAAAGGGAAAGAAAATGAAAGAAAGAAAGGAAGAGAAGGGAAGGATAATAAAAAGAGGAAATTACGAAGGGGAAGTGAGTAATTGAAAAGAGAGGGAAGAAAACTGGACATTAAGAAGGAAGGGAGGAAAGAAGAAATAAAAGGAAATAGATGATGAATG
>NC_087157.1:27328115-27340615 GCF_035594125.1 Scylla paramamosain
AGAGAGAGAGAGAGAGAGAGAGAGAGAGAGAGAGAGAGAGAGAGAGAGCCGACAGCACCATAAATATACACATGCACACTGGAAATATGCAAATAGGGAGCCAGCCAGCCAGAGAGACAGGCACGACCGTAGGGAGACACACAGCCACAGACACACGAACAGCCACAGACCGTAGGGAGACACACAGCCACAGACACACGAACAGCCACAGACCGACACAGCCACCGGGACAAGATGCACCGCCAGCCAACCACACACATACACACACACACACACACACACACAGTTATACAGTGAAAAATCAGGCACAGAAATCAGACATACACACATAATTAGCTTGATAGCCAGCCAAATAGATAGACAGACCGACCAATGACCAGCTACCCATACAGACAGACAGACAAACAACCAGCTGGCCAAAAATTATTAGGCAGTCAAATGAAGTGAAAAATTAAAACGAAAATTAATATATGAATGAGTGAATAAATAAATGAATATGCAGAGCAGATTTAAAAACCAAAGCGATTGAAAAAAAAAAAAAGTGTGCGTCAATGGAAGGAAAATCTAGTTAAAAAAAACAGAAAAAAATAAAAAACAAAATAAAATAGAAAATAAAAAATCTGAATAAAATAATCAACCATCAAAACACCCATTAGAGAGAGAGAGAGAGAGAGAGAGAGAGAGAGAGAGAGAGAGAGAGAGAGAGAGAGAGAGAGAGAGAGAGAGAGAGAGAGAGAGAGAGAGAGAGAGAGAGAGAGAGAGAGAGAGAGAGAGAGAGAGAGAGAGAGAGAGAGGTTTGAAATATATCTCCACACGAATTGTACAGAGTGAGAAGAAGAGGAGTGATTCAGTGTGATAACCTGGGATCAGCAAAATAGTGTGAGGTGAAGAGAGACAAAAGGAGAAAGGGTGCAAGGTGGCCATTTTTGAGGAGGAGGAGGAGGAGGAGGAGGAGGAGGAGGAGGAGGAGGAGGAGGAGGAGGAGGAGGAGGAGGAAGACAAAGGATCAGAAGTGGAATCATTGGAACGGTAAAGTAATGGGGTGTAGTGTGTGTGTGTGTGTGTGTGTGTGTGTGTGTGTGTGTGTGTGTGTGTGTGTGTGTGTGTGTGTGTGTGTGAAAGAGAGAGAGAGAGAGAGAGAGAGAGAGAGAGAGAGAGAGAGAGAGAGAGAGAGAGAGAGAGAGAGAGAGAGAGAGAGAGAGAGAGAGAGAGAGAGAGAGAGAGAGAGAGTAGATGTTAGCAGTGGCTCTTATATACTACTACTACTACTACTACTACTACTATTACTACTACTACTACTCTCTCTCTCTCTCTCTCTCTCTCTCTCTCACACATTCCCCTGAAATACATTAGTCTCCCTCTCATTCCCTCTACTAGTCTGCCTTTCTTTCCCTTCTCTTGCTTTATTGCTGTTGTCTACACGTGTAATTGCAGTAATAGTAGTGGTAGTAGTAGTAGTAGTAGTAGTAGTAGTAGTAGTAGTAGTAGTAGTAGTAGTAGTAGATGGAAGAGGACTAGAAGGAGCAATAAGATAACTAAGAGAAGAATGGAATGATAATCACGAAAAAAAAAAAAATGAGGAAAAGGTAAGACTAAAAATGGAAATGAGAATTAAAATGATAATGATGATGACGGTGCTGAATACGAAGGAGGAGGAGGAGGAGGAGGAGGAGGAGGAGGAGGAGGAGGAGGAGGAGGAGGAGGAGGAGGAGGAGAATTTTAATGAAGATGCTGACATGTAAAACAGAAAGGTAACTAATGAAAGGTAAACTTCGAAAAAAAAATAATATATATATATATATATATATATATATATATATATATATATATATATATATATATATATATATATATATATATATATATATATATATATATATATATATATATATATATATATATATATATATATATATATATATATATATATATATATATATATATATATATATATATATATATATATATATATATATATATATATATATATATATATATATATATATATATATATATATATATATATATATATATATATATATATATATATATATATATATATATATATATATATATATATATATATATATATATATATATATATATATATATATATATATATATATATATATATATATATATATATATATATATATATATATATATATATATATATATATATATATATATATATATATATATATATATATATATATATATATATATATATATATATATATATATATATATATATATATATATATATATATATATATATATATATATATATATATATATATATATATATATATATATATATATATATATATATATATATATATATATATATATATATATATATATATATATATATATATATATATATATATATATATATATATATATATATATATATATATATATATATATATATATATATATATATATATATATATATATATATATATATATATATATATATATATATATATATATATATATATATATATATATATATATATATATATATATATATATATATATATATATATATATATATATATATATATATATATATATATATATATATATATATATATATATATATATATATATATATATATATATATATATATATATATATATATATATATATATATATATATATATATATATATATATATATATATATATATATATATATATATATATATATATATATATATATATATATATATATATATATATATATATATATATATATATATATATATATATATATATATATATATATATATATATATATATATATATATATATATATATATATATATATATATATATATATATATATATATATATATATATATATATATATATATATATATATATATATATATATATATATATATATATATATATATATATATATATATATATATATATATATATATATATATATATATATATATATATATATATATATATATATATATATATATATATATATATATATATATATATATATATATATATATATATATATATATATATATATATATATATATATATATATATATATATATATATATATATATATATATATATATATATATATATATATATATATATATATATATATATATATATATATATATATATATATATATATATATATATATATATATATATATATATATATATATATATATATATATATATATATATATATATATATATATATATATATATATATATATATATATATATATATATATATATATATATTAATGTCTACTTATTTAGTGTTTATGTGTGTATGTGTGTGTGTGTGTGTGTATACATAAAAAAAAAAGAAAAAAAAGGCAAAATTCTATTAAAAGATATAATCAAGAGCCAGATTCTGCCCGTAACATTTTCTTTCCGCCTAATAATAAAAGCAAGTCTCTCTCTCTCTCTCTCTCTCTCTCTCTCTCTCTCTCTCTCTCTCTCTCTCTCTCTCTCTCTCTCTCTCTCTCTCTCTCTCTCTCTCTTCCCTTCACTCCGTATTACTGTTGTTATCCTTCGTCTCCCTCCCTTTATCACATTTCTCATCCCCTCCTTTCTCCCCTCACCCCATCTCCCTCTCCCTTCATCTCTCCTCTCGCCTCGTCCCTCCGCCTCTACTCTTTGCCTCTCCCCATCCCCTCAATCCTCTCCTTACCCCTTATGTCCCCTCTCCTCGTCCCATCGCCTCTACTCGTCCCCTCGTCCCTCCTCTCCCCCATCCCCTCCCCCCCTCTTCCCCTCTCCTTGTCCTCACGCGCCACCCAGAATCTCCCCTCGGTCGGTCTTCCTATTCCCATGCATGAGGCGCCCCGCTCTCCCCTCATCTGCGTGTCCCTGTCAAGATTTCTCAGCTTGACCAGTGAAGGAGACACTTCCAGGCTCCCTTCTACTTGTCTTTCCCTCTGCTGTATTAGTTTCCCCTCTTTTCTGCCTTTTCTCTTTTTTTCCTCTGTTTTTTGGTCGATCTTTGTTTTATTGTACTTTTCTCTTTTTTTGTGGTGATGTTTTCTTGTCTTTTATTCCTTGTTTTGTGATGTTTTTTTGTGGTCTCTCTCTCTCTCTCTCTCTCTCTCTCTCTCTCTCTCTCTCTCTCTCTCTCTCTCTCTCTCTCTCTCTCTCTCTCTCTCTCTCTCTCTCCCCCACTATTCCCAAAACCCTCCCTTCTTCAATACCTTCCTCTCCTTCACCCCCCTCTCTCCTTTCACTCTTCCCTCTCCCCACGTAAGTTATGTCGCCCTTCACTTGATCCGTCACCTCGTCCTGGCTATCTCTCTCCCTTCCCCCACTCTTCCTCCTCCTCTCCCCTCACGGCCGCGTTACAAGTTGCCTCCCTCAAAACTTCTCCCCATTGTTAATGCATCCCGGAGTATCCCAACACGAATCTTTTCACTACCCTCATCATTTATTCATGTTCCCGCTTCTCCCTTACGTCGTCCTCATCTACTACTACTACTGCTACTACTACTATTACTAGGTACTACTACTACTACTACTACTACTACAACTACTACTACTACTACTACTACTATTACTACTGCTGCTGCCTGCTTGCTCTTCCTTCTCTTCCTTTACGACCCACGCAAGTTTCCTCCCTTATCTTTCCTGTTACCCCTCCTCATCCTCCTCCTCTTCTCTTCCTCTCCACTTTGCATAATACAAATAGGAGTAATCGTTTACCAACTCACGTATTGGTGTCACTTGGAGGAGGAGAGGAGAGAGAGAGAGAGAGAGAGAGAGAGAGAGAGAGAGGATGAGAGAGAGAGAGAGAGAGAGAGAGAGAGAGAGAGAGAGAGAGAGAGAGAGAGAGAGAGACATCAGCCCAGCCTTCCCCCTATTCACTAATCTAACACAATCTTCCCGCAACACTCCACTCAACATACATTCAAGTTTGAACACGTCACGCCTTCCACTCACCATAACATCTCCCTGTTGTAGATTGTAATGGCCTCCTTGCTCCTCTTCTTCTTCTTGCTCCTCTTCCTCCTTTTCCTCCTCTTCCTTCTCCTACAAATCTGCCTCCATTAACCTCCTTATGAAAGCAGACAGGAAACAGACAGCCCTGCTCCACCTCACTCCTGCCACTCCACTTCTTCCTCCAACTCCGTGCTCTTCTAATTCCGAATCCTCCTCCCCTTCTCTCCTCTTACTCTTACCCAGTCCAAATCGACACACTCGCTCTTTACTCTCTCCCCTCTCCCCTCCAGCTCTTTTCTTCAGCCTGTCTTCTTCCAAATTCATTCATCCATCCACCAATCAGCCTAACGATCTTCCACCTCATCCACACATCTCCTTTCATTCTCTTCCATTTTTTTTCACATTTTTATTTCAGTTCCTTTAATTTTCATTCCTTCATTATTTCTTCCACTCTTCCTCCCCCCCTTGTTTCTTAATGTCATGTTCGACTTTTTTTTATTATTATGTATTTTTAGTTCACAACCTTTATAGACCAACAAATCTGCTGTGTATTTCCTCTTTTTCCTCTTCCTCCTTCTCATATTGCTACGCCCCCCACAAGATAAATAACCAAAGGCAACGGAACACACACACACACGCGGAGATCCCAACCTATAAATATATAAACGTGATATCTAGGAAAGCAATGGTCGCTTCTCTATTATTACTGCAAAACATGCCACTCACCGCCGTCGCCTCCTCTTTCAGGTAAATAATATAGATAAGAAGATAAATTCTGCCTCACAGGACGAGACTGAATGGAAGGGGATTCGATTGTAAATGGATAGGCTTATATGTACGTGGGTATAACGGAAAGATAAAATGTTGTATGCCTTATAAAGTTAGGGTAGTGTAAGTTTATATGTATATAGAACTAAAAGATGAGGAAAGTGTTTTTTTTTTTTTTTACTATAAGAATATGTATTTGTCAATGAAGGGATCAATTTTTATAAGGTAATCTGGAATTGTTACACTTAATATTGATAGAAAAATATAGTAGAAGAGAATGAATGAATGAATGAATGAATGAAGAGAGAAGAGAGAGAGGAGAGAGAGAGAGAGAGAGAGAGAGAGAGAGGAGAGAGAGAGAGAGAGAGAGAGAGAGAGAGAGAGATAGTTTTCTCATGTAAATAATATCATAAATAAAATCTCGTGTCAATTCCTTCTTTCTATAAAACTATCAGACTCTCTCTCTCTTTCTCTCTCTCTCTTTCTCTCTCTCCTCTCTCTCTCTCTCTCTCTCTCTCTCTCTCTCTCTCTCTGTAGCCTCCATTCGCCGCCCCTCACACAAAATAATCTGATTTACCACAGCATAATACTGTCAATGGAGGAGGAGGAGGAGGAGGAGGAGGAGGAGGAGGAGGAGGAGGAGGAGGAGGAGGAGGAGGAGGAGGAGGAGGAGGAGGAGGAGGAGGAGGAGGAAGAAGAGGAGGAGGAGGAGGAGGAAGAAGAGGAGGAGGAGGAGCAGAAGAAGAAAGAAAAGAAAAGAAAAAAAAAAAAAGAAGGAAAACAAGATGGCAGTGATCTTGTCTTCACTGGAATGAAAACACACAAGACTTAAGACTTTACTTTCTACTAAGCCGCATTACCATCGTTATGTCTCCTACATTGAAACAGGCAATTGGTACAAGTTACCTATCATGTTTCAAGGGTCCATTCATGATGCTAGTGACAGTTAACATGAACCACTCCACTTTCAGTAAGAAAAACAGCCTTGCAAACTGAACTAATAATCTCTATGGAGTTTGAAGTGATGAAGTGATTAAAAAAAAACCTTGAGTGGCGCTGAAAAAAAAAAAAAAAAAAAAAAAAAAAAAAACGGGAAATACTAGTAATATGAAAATGAAAGGTACAAGTAAGGTACAGTTGAAATTTAAAAGAATTAAAAAAGTAAAACCTATGAAATACAAATTAAGTGGGATGGAATTTTAATGTACTAATGGGGAGTTTTCGGAACTAATCCGCCAGATGTCGTCGCTACTGCATGTCCCCGAGTGACGTGCGCTAAAATATTGTTACTGTAAATCGCAAGATACAGATGCACAGAACACTGATCATTATGATACTTTAGAAAGTCTGCATCTTGTATGAATAAATTTGTGGGAAGTTATTCAAAACAAATCAAAAGCTTTTCGTCTCATCAACTCCTCTCCTCTAACTGACTGTCTTCAGCCTCTCTCTCACCGCCGCAATGTTGCATATCTAGCTGTCTTCTACCGCTATTTTCATGCTAACTGCTCTTCTGATCTTGCTAACTGCATGCCTCCCCTTCTTCCGCGGCCTCGCTGCACAAGACTTTCTTCTTTCTCTCACCCCTATTCTGTCCACATCTCTAACGCAAGAGTTAACCAGTATTCTCAATCATTCATCCCTTTCTCTGGTAAACTCTGGAACTCCCTGCCTGCTTCTGTATTTCCACCTTCCTATGACTTGAATTCCTTCAAGAGGGAGGTTTCAAGGCACTTATTCATCAATTTTTGACCACAGCTTTGACCCTTTTATGGGGAACTGGCATTTCAGTGGGCATTTTTTTATTAGATTTTTGTTGCCCTTGGCCAGTGTCCTTCCTACATAAAAAAAACTGTATTATTTAGTAATACTGTTATCAATACTTTAAATACGGCGTATTACAAGTATAAAATCATTTTTTTTTGGGGGGGGGAGAATAAAAAGACAAAAAAAATAAGACAGTACAATAGAGTATGACATAACATAGCAACGTCGCGATACATGGATATAGTTATTTTGGTGGTGATTTTAGGCATCTCTTTCACGAAGCGAGCAACATGGCAAAGTGATCGGACACCAAAACAAACATCTCTCAGGATTGCTGTGGCGTAACGGGAGAGGAAAACAGGAAGCCACAGGTTCATGGAGTGGTGGCGTGGATACTGGCAGCAGGAATTAACTGGTTGCCCAACTTCGTGTTTGTTAACTTCAACTAAGGCGGGCCACTCAGATGTTTGTTTTGGTTAGCTACACAGTATTACTCTCGCCAGGACACTCGAGTCGCCTATTTTCAATTAAAATTGCTGTTTCCATATACTAGGAAACTGATCTATGTAATTTGGAGCTTTAAGCGGCACAGGCATGTTGTCCTTATTTTTACTATGGTCTGCATTAAATAATACGCTTCCGATCAATGGTGTATTTTTTTTTTTTTTTTGGAAACCTCGAGAAGACCAAATAAATCTAAATGCCATATTCACTAGAAATTAACCTTAATACTTTTGTTCATGAATACAGTTCGATTTTACCTGTGTTACTACTAGAAGGAATTGTGTAGGAAAGTATATTATATAAGCTCATTGCATCTTTATGTATACAGAATGACACTGTAGACATATTTGGTATTGCTATTATGTGTGAGAAGGGGACATGTCCTGGTGCTGCCGCCTGGTGACACTCCTAGTTTACCAAACTCCCCATTGGAAGTGACTAGGGTGGGTGTCTGAAAGTGACCCTATGAAGTTTCAAAATGTTGCTAATGAGAGGACATAACGTTTCAGAGTATGGGAATGTCATGGTAATATACAATATGAGGAAAACGTGACGTATTAAAATAGTGGCAATGACCTTGACTAACAGGAAGTGAAGGGAAGAGAAAGGCAGGGAGGAAAAACACAACACTGCTAACTAAAGATATGCCGGTAATGAGAGAGAGAGAGAGAGAGAGAGAGAGAGAGAGAGAGAGAGAGAGAGAGAGAGAGAGAGAGAGAGAGAGAGAGAGAGAGAATGGGTAGGACACACACACACACACACACACACACACACACACACACACACACACACACACACACACACACATCAAACAAACGAATAATCAAACAAACCGAATCAAACTCAATACAACAACAACAAAAAAGAAAAAGATTTTCTCTGCGTCAAACCTTATAAAAAAGAAAAGATCCTGCAAACAAAACAAAAAAAAGGAAAGAAAAAAAGAAAAGAAAAAAAAGAGGGATCCGGAGGAAAAGAGGAACTAAATTTCTAGAGCAGAGAACAGAGGCATCAATTAGAGACCATTCGAGGCTTGGGACCGAAGCGTGTGGTGAACAGAATGGAAAACCAGTCTCTCCTTTGTATTAATTTGTTGCCAATTACAAGAATGATTAGGTGATGCCTCGGAGCAGAAGGAGAGAGAGAGAGAGAGAGAGGAGAGAGAGAGGAGAGAGGAGAGAGAGAGAGAGAGAGAGAGATGAGGAGAGAGAGAGAGAGAGAGAGAGAGAGAGAGAATCCTATACAGATAAGTAGATACACAAACTGAAGAATAGTTGAAAATGCACACACACACACACACACACACACACACAATGAATAAGTATAACGTACACTATAAAAAAAAAGTATTGGTGCACTATATGTACGAATCATTCTGACACCACAGAACGAAGGACAGTGAAAGTAATGAACGCCTTAATACACTTTGGTAGCCCTGCTGTCAGGCGCATGCCATAAGTCACCAGCCAGCGTGATGTTACTTATGTATAGTAGTAAGTGTTATACCGTATCCAGTTGTAGTCCCCCTTGTTATTATCCACATAAGCTAATATTAGAGACTGTATTGTATCACCCAGAACACACAATTAACCTGGTCTTTGTCTGCGGCGGTGCAACGTGGGCGCCCGACTCGTGGCATGTTGTGCAGCGCCTTTGTCTGGGTGCCGCCATGCCACCGTGCCGCTGTGTCACAGTGAATACGAAGCTGACGGGCAATATCGATAACGCTGTGACCCCTAGCATGGAGGGCCACAACAGCCCCGCGCGTCGCCTGTGACGTTTCCATGGTGACTGGCATGAAGATAACCACGTCAACTTCTCGGCAGTGCATGGCGTGCTTTAGGATCGAAGTTATGAAATCACCGCTGAGTGGTTTGAAGCCACAGCCAGGCATGCCAACCCCTCCTAAAACATCAGCGGTTGCTCTAATGTTAACTGTAGGAATTGGAACCCATGTGCACCGATCCTTTTTTATTTTTATTTTTTTATTTATTTGTTTTTAGTGGGTACATACACACATACATATATACGTACACATACTCGTACACACACACACACACACACACACACACACACACACGACACACAGACACACAGACACCCAACTCAGAAAAAAGTACAAAACATGGGGGAATTTTTTAGAGAGAGGGACTAATGAACGGACAGAGACGGACAGACAGACGGACAGGCCGCTACAGAAGAGGCCTATAAACTCGTTAATGAGGAAGGGGATGAGGGAGGCAAGTGCTGACACCCTCTTGGGCTTGTTATTCACTAATTAAGAGAGGAAGATGTGGGGGAGGACGAGAGGCGAGGGGCGGGGAGGGTGGGTGGGAAGGGAGGAAGAGGGAAGGTTAAAAGATGCGTGGGAGGACGAAAGGTGATGAGGAGGATGATGATGAAGGAGGAGGAGGAGGAGGAGGAGGAGGAGAGAAAGTGAAAAGAAAGAGGAAATGAAGTGGAAAGGGCGCAGAAACTTGAACACATGACTCGTGAGAGGAGAGAGAGAGACGAGAGAGAGAGAGAGAGAGAGAGAGAGAGAGAGGAGAGAGAGAGAGAAGAGAGAGAGAGAGAGGAGAGAGAGAGAGAGAGAGAGAGCATAATTAATCTGATAATGAATTATACTACACACGATTTATTGGTCACACCTTTCCTCCTCCCCCTCTCCCTCTCCCTCCCCTCCCCCCTCCCTTCCTGCTTCTAATTAGTCAACAGGTGAAAGGTTTCCCGCTGCCAGTCAGGAGTGTGACGAATAGTGACGGTGAGGGTATTAATGATGGTGATGATAGTGGTGTTGGTGATGGTGATGGTATATAACTGTGGTGGTTGGGAACGATGGTGCTACTGTTGCTGATTCTGCTATGTACTCCTCCTCCTCCTCCTCTCCTACTACTACTACTACTACTACTACTACTACTACTACTACTACTTACTACTACTACTATTTAAATCACTTCCATTATATATTGCTACTTCTACTACCAACATGCTAAGAACAACAAACCCCACTACTACTACTACTACCACTACTACTACTACTACTACTACTACTACTGCAACTGGAATAATGTAGTAAGTCTAATTTTGTCTCCCTATAATGAAAGGTGAATGATCATAAGTGAACGCTATCTTATTTACCAAAAGCATTTCATTCATTCGTGGCCTTTCTTTATTCTAGCTTACACTGCAGAGAAGGACGAGGATGAAGGAAAGGAGGGAAGGACAGATGAATAAGAGTGAAGGGAGAGAATAAAACGATAGAAAAGGGAAGGAAGGATGTGTGAGGAATAGAGGAACAAACTGAGGGAAGATATTTATTTATTTTTTTCATTCCGATCTGGACCTTACTAAATTTCTGAATCCAAGGACATTTGTTACTGCGAAGCTGATTGGCTAACACTCCGCTAACATTCCCTCGCCACCTCCTTTGTCTGACTAACCCACACTTCCACCCCAGCAGGTCAGCACGTTTGTCCATTTTTAACGAGCCCTTCCTCGCTCCTCCGCGTCAGTAGCTCCGGTATCAAAACATTTCCGAGTTCTTTGGGGTGCAGTCAGACGCGGGGGAAATAATGCATCGGGAACACTTTGACTATTCACGGGGCAACATTCTAATGCTACATAATTAAACATCACATGACAACAGGCAGGTTAGCGGAATATCAATAATTTTTCTCGCTGCCCTCCTGTATCTGACGCACCGCCAAACACAACCCGCTTCTGCCTTGTTCTTTTTCAGTGGGGCTTTGGTGCAATGATGGGTTAATATTGGAAGGGTTTGAACAATATTTTATAGTCCAGAAATAGATCTGTCCGTCAACACTAAGGAAGGTCTTTTGGTGGTATACGGGATATATCAAGGGTGACGTTAAGGAAAATACTCAGGATCAGTAATCAGGATAGAAAAAAATAAATAACTGGTTCAAGCTTAGAAAATTTGATTAAAAAAAAAAAGATAGGAAAAAATTGGTTCTCAGAGTGATAGCTGAATGGAATGAGCTCAGTAATCAGGTTGTTAATGCTGAGTCATTAGGGAACTTTGAAAGAAGATTAGACAAATTTACGGAAGAGGATGGCAGGTTTTTTTCTTCCTATAATGATACAGACCTTGAGTGAGAATAATATTGAAGGAGATTGTTAAAAAAATGTAATTTATAATGAAGTAAGTTTACATTAATGTGAGAAAAAGATGAACACCACCAGTGGAATGGGAGGACTGTCAGACGGATACCTAGGACTTGTGTGGATGAGGGAAGCACAGTCCAGCTACACTATATTCCTACTGCTACTTTTCATCCATCGTACGCTGATACAGATGGAAACCAATGCCTTGCAGGACCGAAGCGGGAAAATTTTCTTTTATATTGATACAAAGACTGAGTAAGAATGATATTGGAAGATAGTCAAAAAATATATGTCATTCAAAATGAGATGAATTACATGCAATGAATGAGAAAACGAACGCCTCTGAAATGGGAGAATATAACGGTGGAGTGTGT
>NC_087157.1:27343115-27350615 GCF_035594125.1 Scylla paramamosain
TTCTAGCACATTATTCTACATTCTTTTCTTTCATTTTCACCTTCCTTTCTCCTTTTCCCATTCTTTTTCCCTTTTCCCTTCTCTTTTTCCCTTTTCCTTCCTTCTTTTTTTTTTTTTTTAACAAACCCCATCTTCCTGACTTTCTGATCCCACCTCACTCATTTCCCCATAACAGGTTCATGATTTGGCACAATATTGTATCTCCCTGCCTCCCTTCCCCTCTCTCTC
The DNA here is from genome assembly GCF_035594125.1 of Scylla paramamosain. Classification (NCBI taxonomy): domain Eukaryota; kingdom Metazoa; phylum Arthropoda; class Malacostraca; order Decapoda; family Portunidae; genus Scylla; species Scylla paramamosain. The sequence goes on from NC_087157.1 coordinate 27,343,344, forward strand.
TCTCTCTCTCCCCTCACCCCCGCAAAATGACCCTAGTAAATACACTCTCAATTCCCCTCTTTTTACTAATCAGCCTAGATGCATCTTTTACCTTTGGGAGGGGAAGGGAGAGAGGGAAGTGAAGGGAGGGAAGGGAAGAGAAGGGAGATAAAGGCTCGGGATGGGATGATGAAGAGTTAGGAGAGAATGAAGGAAAAAAGAGTAATGGAGGGAAAGGAAGGGAGGGAAAGGAAGGGAGGGAAAGGGAGGGAGGGAAAGGAGGAATGGAGGACGGGTGGAGGGAAGGAGGGAGGAAACGAGAGATGGAAGGTGTATGTAATGAAAGGAAAAGCGAGGATTGGGGGGGAGAGAGAGAGAGAGAGAGAGAGAGAGAGAGAGAGAGAGAGAGAGAGAGAGAGAGAGAGAGAGAGAGAGAGAGAGAGGTTAAATTTTGGGCCATCCATCAAGCGGTGAATATTTTTTGGGAATTGGAACCACTCCAGTGCGCCCCTCTCTTCTCCTCTCCTTGTCTCCTCTCCCTCCTCCTACTTCTCCTCTTCCTTATTCTGCAATTATCCTAATCCTTATCATCACCACCTTCACTTCCACCCCTATCCCTCCTTCCCTCCTCTCTCCCTTCGTTCTCTACGCAAAATAATACAATAAAAAAGAGGGTAAAAAGAGAGACGGGGAGGGGAAAAAAATAGCCACATGCATCGGGTCGTTAATATATTGCTGTCACTTCCGAGTTAAAAGTGCCGGGAATTTTTGCCTCCAAAGTTTAGGGACAACGAATAATGGCCTCGAGTTGGCGTGCCCTTCGCGTGTGACTTTTTTACCCTCTTTCTTTATAATAACTTTTTTCCCTCCCCCTCTCTCTCTCTCTCTCTCTCTCTCTCTCTCTCTCTCTCTCTCTCTCTCTCTCTCTCTCTCTCTCTCTCCACTGTTTTTTTTTGGGGGGGGAGTAGGGAGGGTGGGAGGTGGGGTTACGTACGTACGTACGTACGTACGTACGTGTGTGTGTGTGTGTGTGTGTGTGTGTGTGTGTGTGTGTGTGTGTGTGTGTGTGTGTGTGTGTGTGTGTGTGTGTGTGTGTGTGTGTGTGTGTGTGTGTGTGTGTGTGTGTGTGTGTGTGTGTGTGTGTGCGCGTGCGTGTGTGGGTGACAGGGTGTGTGAATTTGCTCGTTTTGCGTATGAGTGGAAATTGGGTTAAACGTGTATTGGGTGGAATATGTGGTGGTGGTGGTGGTGGTGGTGGTGGTGGTGGTGGTGGTGGTGGAGATGTATTACAAAACTGTATACCACTAAGTGTGTTACCGACAGGGGAGTTTAAAGATATATCTACACACACACACACACACACACACACACACTAATTAACTCATGCTGCGAGTTGCATTTTCATTATTCTTTCATACATGTCCTGCGTCAAAAATTAATCAAATTTCCTCCTTCTTCCTTCCCCTTTTTCCTTTTTATTTATCTTCCAGCTTCTCTTCCCTTTCTTTCTTTTTATTTTCCCTTTTTTATTCATATTTCAGTTTCTCTTCCGTCCCTTTCCTGTTCCAATTATTTTTCCTTTTACCTTCAAATTTGAATACACACACACACACACACACACACACACACACACACACACACACACCTTTCCTCTCCTCCTCCTCCTCCTCCTCCTCCTTCTCCTTCTCCTCCTCTTTCTGTGTATTCTTTCCCCTTCGTGTTATCATGTTTTATTCATTTCATCAGGTTTCCTTTATTTCGTTCTTTTCTGTGGTTCTTTTCTCTCTTTCGCTCCTTTTCCCCTTCCTCTTGTTCTCTCTTGTTTCCTGTGTTCTTGTTTGTCTAAAAGGATTCTTTCACATTATCATACGAATGGATACCAAGTGAAGCGTTATAATAATAATAATAATAATAATAATAATAATAATAATAATAATAATAATAATAATGAAAATAATAATAATAATAATAATAATAATAATAATAATAATAATAATAATAATAATAATAATAATAATAATAATAATAAAATCAACAATATGAATAAGAACAATAACAACATGAACAAAAACAGGATTAATAGTAACTATAATAACGGTAGATAAAAAAATAAGTTTTCTTCTCTAATCTTATAAAAATATTACGAAATTTCTTTAACACCGACACACTGAGAAAAAACAAAGCATAACACAACTTTTCCCAAAATGTCTTGAATATTTTAGCACTCTTTTCATGTTGCGGCGACAATATTAATGCGCCTCACCTTTACCGCCACGTGTTTCGATAAGTTAACCCTTTGACAGCCAATGACACTATGCCATGTGCTACTTGAGTCACCCTGTATGATTCGAATGAACGATGAATAAACACAATAGGCACTGCACTCCATTCGGAAAAGAGAAAATCATATATCTGTGTTGTAGCTGTGAAATAACTGCTCGATCCAGAGATGTTAAAGTTATTTGAGTCACCCTGCATGATTCGACTGAACGATGAATACAAGAGTCACTACACTATAGTCAGAAAAGAGAATCCCTATGTTTGCTGTACGGAGATGTATAGTGACTGCTTGATCCAAAGATGTAAGCCAAAATGCCCTATCTTGTGAGGTAAGTGGAGAAATATAAGTACTTTCTGAGGATGATGGAGTGATGGGGAGAGGGTAACACATCATCGGTGCCTCTGTCTGTCGAGCTAACCGAACCGCACCTAACTGGAGATACGGAGCAGATTTTCTTACATGAACGTAGCATACCAGATTTCAACTACACCACTTTCTCTTATTCCCAATGGTGTCTCTAACAATTATATTCTGAGCCTGCACAATAGCGTCTTAATCCTTTTACTGCGACACAAAACAATTAACAACACCTGAAGCATGAAATCTTTTATAAACATTTACACGAAAGAAGGGGATTTAAAAGAATAGATATCTCTGCAATTTCTACCCAGTTTAAAGCCTGGAGGTGGCTAAAGAACAAGTAAAGATGTCTCAGAGTGATTATAATTAAAAAAAAGATGTATCAAATAGCAGACAAAAAGAGATAAGACTAAAGAGAAGCTACAGCAATCACGGGTTAAGCTCCTATTGTTAGACGCTGTTATGTTTTGGTTTTATAATCATCAATGCTACGGAGAACGACAAATCCACATATAAGAACCCACGTCAAAGGTCACGAGGGCAGACTCACTTCAAACACGGCGTCGCGAGCTTCTCTAGTCTTTGTCTATATTGTACAGTCTGTATATACTGTGCCTCAATATAAATACCTCGAATAATATTGTAGATAAAGAAGAAAACCCAAGAAATTTACCTCATCAGTATAGGATCCTTCGCCGACCACCTGGCTCTCCTTACCTGCAGGTGATGAGAAGAGTGCGTTAGGATTAATACAGACAGGTAGCAAAAATTCAATTACATTTTAAATTGCCTATAAAGTTTCACATAAAATCACAGGAAATCTAAAATCAGTGGAAACAAGATACCAAGATACAAATCGAGAGAGAGAGAGAGAGAGAGAGAGAGAGAGAGAGAGAGAGAGAGAGAGAGAGAGAGAGAGAGAGAGAGAGAGAGAAAGGCAGGTGAAATGTGGTGCTGGCGGAGGCTATTAAGATGACCATGGGTGGAAATTGACAGACTGATTGAGTGACTGACTGACTACAGGAAGCGAAATACTGTTGGGGTCATAAGGTGCTCGGCGAAAAATATATTAGAGGTAAAAAAAAGGGGAAAAAAGTGACACGATAAGAAAAAAAAAGTGACAAGATAATAGAGAGAGAGAGAGAGAGAGAGAGAGAGAGAGAGAGAGAGAGAGAGAGAGAGAGAGGGAGAGAGAAAAGATTGACGTTGAAGATAAAAAAAAAAAGGTAATTAAATTCAAGCAAGTCGAGATCGTTTTAGAAGACCATTAGTAAAATATAAATAAATATAACTTTATAAATAAAAAAAATAATAGAAACAAAAGAAAATCAATAAATCAATCAACACAAATAAAGAAACAAATAAACAGATAAGCAAAAAAAAAAAAAAAGTGCAGCAGAGAAGCGAGAATGTAGGAGAATAATTGATAAACATTAGGGAAGGACAGGAGAGAAGAGAGATGGAGAACATAAGGTTGATAAGAGGAGGACTTAGAAACACAGCGAGAAGGGAGAGGGAAGCCTACTGATGGAGAAGGGAGAGGGAATAGTGATGGAAGAGGAAGAGGGGAGTGTACTGGTGGTGGAGGGGCAGAGCAGGGGGAGTGTACTGGTGGTGGAGGGGCAGAGCAGGGTGGCAAGGAGGAAGAGGGGAGCGCTTTCTGCTTCAACAAACGAGAAATAGGGAGTGTAATATTCCGTAATTGTTGCCATGGTAATGTGGGCTGTGGTGGGGGTGATGGTGGTGGTGGTGGTAGTAGTAGTAGTGGTAGTAGTAGTAGTAGTAGTAGTAGTAGTAGTAGTAGTAGTAGTAGTAGTAGTAGTAGCAGCAGCAGTAGCAACAGCAGCAGCAGCAGCAGCAGCAGCAGCAGCAGCAGCAGCAGCAGCAGTAGTAGTAGTAGTAGTAGTAGTAGTAGTAGGAGGAGGAGGAGGAGGAGGGAGTAATGCCAACTATAATAATAATAATATTAACAAAATAGGACGAGAAGGAGGAAGCGGAGGAGGAGGAGAAAGAAAAATAATGCCAACTATAATAATAATAATAATAATATATAATAATAATAATAATAATAATAATAATAATAATAATAATAATAATAATGATAATAATAATAATAATAATAACAAAATAGGACGAGAAGGAGGAAGCGGAGGAGGAGGAGAAAGAAAAATAATGCCAAATATGATAATAGCAATAGCAATATATAATAATAATAATAATAATAATAATAATAATAATAATAATAATGGAGGGCCACTCACTCGGTGCCTCATCGACCTCCAGTATTTTCTGTCTCAAAGTTGACAAAATTTGCTGACTAAAGGCAAAAGTCAGTGTGGCGTGACCGAGCTCGAGTCATGGGTCAGAGAGAGAGAGAGAGAGAGAGAGAGAGAGAGAGAGAGAGAGAGAGAGAGAGAGAGAGAGAGAGAGAGAGAGAGAGAGAGAGAGAGAGAGAGGGACTGGCCACCTTTAGTGTGGGTACGTACTTTACATCTCTCTCTCTCTCTCTCTCTCTCTCTCTCTCTCTCTCTCTCTCTCTCTCTCTCAAAGAGAAATATTTTAATGCTTGTTGACCGCAAACGTTGTACAGTGTGTGTGTGTGTGTGTGTGTGTGTGTGTGTGTGTGTGTGTGTGTGTGTGTGTGTGTGTGTGTGTGTGTGTGTGTGTGTGTGTGTGTGTGTGTGTGTGTGTGTGTGTGTGTGTAGAGGAGGAGGAGGAGATCAAGAACAGGTACAACTAGAAGCAGGAGAACGAAAATGAGAGTAGGATGAGGAGGAGGAGGAGGAGGACGAGGAGGACGGCGGAAGAAAGCGCAGTAAAAAGCCTGGCCGCCTCATCAAACAGGAGTCAAGAAATCAGCCCCAAACAGCCTCCGTCTCAGGCAATTAGGCAAGACATCACCTGGGATTACCTGCTTCTGATTACACTTCATTAACCTGGAACTGGCTACACACACACACACACACACACACACACACACACACACACAGGCAGACAGACAAACATTCACACTTACACGATACGTAGAACAGAACGATAAAGATAAGAAAAAAAAGGGGTGCATGCAAGAGAGAGAGAGAGAGAGAGAGAGAGAGAGAGAGAGAGAGAGAGAGAGAGAGAGAGAGAGAGAGAGAGAGAGAGAGAGAGAGAGAGAGAGAGAGAGAGAGAGAGAGAGAGAGAGAGAGAGAGAGAGAGAGACTACATAATACATCGACTTTTCTCTCTTAAGATGTTCCCTTTCTCTCCACTTTTCATCTAAAAAAAAAAAAATAAAATAAATAAATAAAAAGAAAACATAAATAAATAAGTCTCCCAAACTTTTCCTTGTACAACGACTACACACCCTCTTGTTCTCTTTACCATCTCCCTTCAAGACCATCTCATTCCTTCTCCCCATCCCTCATCTTCACACCCTTTCTCTCCTTCCCCTTTTTGCACTTCTTCCAATCTGTCTTTACGATGATGAAAACACGACAAAGAGAGAACCAGAGAGAGAGAGAGAGAGAGAGAGAGAGAGAGAGAGAGAGAGAGAGAGAGAGAGAGAGAGAGAGAGAGAGAGAGAGAGAGAGAGAGAGAGAGAGAGAGAGAGAGATATGAGTGATTCCTTCGAGACTGAGGGAGCACTAGAGGCGGGAGAAATGCGAGTGTGACAGGAGAGAAGTGGGCAAGAACAGCAACAAAATCTGGGAAGCGAGGTAGGAAGTGTTGCAAGGGACGCTGGACTAAGCCGTTTGCTGTGGTGTGTCTGTCTGGCGTCTGTCAATAATAGAGCGATCAGGGAGGGTGGTGGTGGTGTGGGCGGTGCGTGGAAGCGTGGGTGGGAGGATTGGTCAGAGAACGAGGGGGGAAGAGGGAGAAAGGGTGGGTGGGAGAGAACAAGATGAAGCAGGAAGGTACTGTGATATTGATGGATGGATAGAAAGAAAGAAAGAAAGAAAGAAAGAAAGAAAGAAAGAAAGAAAGAAAGAAGGGAAGGATGGAAGGACGGAGGGACAGTGGAAGAGGCAGTAACAAGTAATTTGGGGAGAGAGAGAGAGAGAGAGAGAGAGAGAGAGAGAGAGAGAGAGAGAGAGAGAGAGAGAGAGAGAGAGAGAGAGAGAGAGAGAGAGAGAGAGAGAGAGAGAGAGAGAGAGAGAGAGAGAGAGAGATAAAAGCAACAAGATAGAACACAATATAAATGCAAAATGCTGTAAAATACGAATATTAGTGAAAACAGATGGAACCAAACACATAACCGAATATCTGGTAACATTCAAAGAAAAGAGAAAGAAAAGGAAAACAAGAAAATAGGAAAATTGAGAATACAAGAAAGTTGAAAGAAAACGATGTACAGAGAAATATGATCACATACGAAAGACAATACTTCCTCCTTTATCACCCCCTGCCTCCTCCCTCTCACCTTTCTTTCCTTCCTTCCTTCCTTCCCTGTCATTATTAACTCCTCCCTCCCTTTCTTCCCCATCATCATTGCCTCCACCCTCCCTCTCTTTCCTTTCCTTCTTTATTAACATTACCTCCTCTCTCCTTTTCTCTACTACTTTCATTGGCTCCTCCCATCCACCCCCCATGTTCTTTCTTCCTTCCCTATCACCATTACAAGTCCACAACTCCAATCGCTATTATCGTAACTACCCATTACACGAAGCAATCAG
>NC_087157.1:27355615-27363115 GCF_035594125.1 Scylla paramamosain
GAGAGAGAGAGAGAGAGAGAGAGAGAGAGAGAGAGAGAGAATTTGTCATAACTGGGTCGCGGGACAAACAAACATATAGACAAATGAAAAAAAAAAAAAAAAAACAGGCAGGCAGGCAAGCCGAGAGACAGACAGAAATAGATCTCCAGATATTTCATTCACAACACAAACATAGACAGGTAGATTTACAGCCAGATCGATAAACAAATATAAACTCATACAAACAAACAGGTATACGGATAAAGAAAGATACACTGGCACATATAGAAACACGAAAAGAAAAAAAATCAGGCACACACACACACACACACACACACACACACACACACACACACACACACACACACACAGAAAAAAACTATATAGGGAAACAGACAAACATGCACACAGCGATTGATAAAAAGAAGAGACAAAGGAAAATAGAAAGAAATTACGAAAAAAAATGAAGATAAAGGAAGAGATAAGGGAACAAACTTAGAAACGAAGGGTAATAGAAATGAAAACAATGAAAGGGAAGAAAGTGAGCTGGAAGAAAGAGAATCCATAGCAATAAATCGAAAGAATAGAAAGTACTGAAGATAACAAATCCATTCCATAAAAGAAGAAAAAAAAATAATTCTCTCTCTCTCTCTCTCTCTCTCTCTCTCTCTCTCTCTCTCTCTCTCTCTCTCACGCAATAAAAGATCCGAGTTTTCTCTTAACCTCAGCCACTTTCAGACCCAAACACACAACTTCCCATCGACCTCCCATTGATTTACTATACCTGCCCTCCTCTACCTCCGATAAACCTTCTCCTTCCCCCCAACCACCACCACCACCACATCCTCCTCCTCCTCCTTCTCCTCCTTCTCCAACTTCTATAACCTTCTATCTCGTCATTTATGTTTTTTTTTTCTCCTACTCTATTTGTTTACATCTTAGTTTTCTTCGTTATCTCTTGTCAGTTTTGGTTAGTTGGTTCATTGTTGCTGGTTGGCTGGTTGGATGTTTGTTGGTTAGTTGGATAATGATGATGATGATGATGATGATGATGATAATGGTGTTGTTGTTGTTGTTGCTGTTGTTATTTTTGTTACTGTTCTTGTTTTTTCCTCTTGTTCTTGTTCTCGTTCTTCTTATTGTTGTTGTCCTTTTATTTCTTCAGTTATCTTCATTGTCTACTCCTCCTTTATAATATTAACCATAATCATCTCTCTTCCCCACTTCACTTTTTGCCATTCTTCCATGCCTGAGGGATTTCTGCACCGGCATTGGTGGAGACACACACACAACTTTTCTTCCCTCCTCTCTGCTGGTGGGCGGGATGCGCGTCTCCCGGGGACTCTTGGTGCTTCTGCAGTGGGCTGGCTTCCTCTCTTTCATGTGTAGGAACTCGTCTGGCTTGCGTTATCCCACATCCCACCCCTCATAATATTTCTACTCCCCTCTCTTATGTGTATTCTCCCTTCCCTCATCCTTCCTTCTCACACTTTTCCTCCCCGTCCTCTCATCCTCTGCTCCTTGAAAAATTATCCTACACTTCAATCCTCATGTTTCTACTTCACTTCCTAACACGTTCTCTCTCCTCCCATCCTTCCTTGTCACACTTTTTCTCCTCTTCCTCTCACCTTCTCCCTCCTCTCCTCCTCCCCTCTCACCCTCAACGCTCTCATTCTAAAGGTAACATTCGCTCATTAATTTAGCAAGGAGAGTCAAAAGTATTCATTATTCTGCCCTGTTTATCTGTCCAATCATGCCGGAAAGTGTCGGGTGGTGAATGAAGCGGATGAATAACTTTGAATGAATGTTGCCCGCGGGTAAGCGATGCCACAGGTAAGCGATAACGAGAATAACCGATGACAGGGATAAGCGACATAGCGGATTAGCGAAGCAATAGACAAAAAGGTTTCGTAATTACGTCGTAGGGAGGGAAAATATAAATATAAGTGAATAAATAAATAAATACGTAAATAAATAAATAAATAAATAAATAAATAAATAAATAAATAAATGGGTGAATAATGAAATAAATACATAAATATATAAGTTAATAAATAAACATATACATCAGTGAATATATGTACCATTACTTATGATTTAGTTAATGTTTTGAATACTTCACATTTTTTTCTCTTTTGCATCTTTTGTGTTGTGTTGTTTTGTGTTGTTTTGTGTTGCGGTGTGTGTGTGTGTGTGTGTGTGTGTGTGTGTGTGTGTGTGTGTGTGTGTGTGTGTGTGTGTGTGTGTGTGTGTGTGTGTGTGTGTGTGTGTGTGTGTGTGTGTGTGTGTGTGTGTGTGTGTGTGTGTGTGTGACTACGATTAGAGCTCTCTCTCTCTCTCTCTCTCTCTCTCTCTCTCTCTCTCTCTCTCTCTCTCTCTCTCTCTCTCTCTCTTTTTCATTCCCTCTGGATACCAAACTTTGTGAACTAGGTCGGGCGGTCCGAAGGGGAAAAGGGAGGCAGATTTATGAGAGAGAGAGAGAGAGAGAGAGAGAGAGAGAGAGAGAGAGAGAGAGAGAGAGAGAGAGAGAGAGAGAGAGAGAGAGAGAGAGAGAGAGAGAGAGAGAGAGAGAGAGAGAGAGAGAGAGAGAGAGAGAGAGAGAGAGAGAGAGAGAGAGAGAGAGAGAGAATCAGTCAGTCAGTCAGTCAGTCATTCAATCAGTCAATCCGTCAGTCAGTTACTCATTCAGCCAGCCAGCCAATCAGCCAGTCAGTCACACATGCCTCCATCCATCAATCTATCTATCTATCTATCTATCTACCCATCCATCCATCCATCCAGCCAGCCAACCAGTCAACCAGTCAGTCACTTAAGTCAGCCAGCCAGTCACTACGCCAGTCAGCCACTCAGTCACCATATTAACAAACCAAAATCCCAGGTAGCTAATCAGCCATTCACTAAGTCAGACAGTCTATCAGTCAGCCAATCAGTCACGAGGTACACAACCAAATTAACAACAACCCAAACAAGATAGTCAGCCATTCACTAGGCCACACATTCGATCAAACAGCCAGTCAGTCACTAGGTCAATAAGCAAACTATGAACTACCCAACATGCCAGCAGCCATTCACTAAGCCACATACTTGATCAAAGTCAAGTCACTCACCTAGATGCTCCAGAAAACCTCTCACCCATACTGTTGCATATAATTACCTCCAACCTGACTTCCCTCCTTCCCTCCGTGACAAACACCACGTGACTGGAGACAACACTCAACTGTACAATAAATACAACACCAGCTCATCGTAACCTGGTCTATAGAAGCACCTCAAAATAGCAGTAAGTGAAGAGAGACCTCGCATGACCTGAATAATTTGAAAGGAACTCATGAACTGATCTGAATAATCTTTTTCTTCCCTTTCTCTGTCTGTCTGTCTGTCTGTCTGTCTGTCTCTCTCTCTCTCTCTCTCTCTCTCTCTCTCTCTCTCTCTCTAAGGAATTCATGCGAGTGAATGAAATAGTGTGAGAGAAAGAGGGTGTAGAATGAAAAAAAAAGAAAATAATAATAACCGTGTTTTGTTTACGAATCTAGTTTCAGTAATGGGTAAAAAAATGTTTATTGTAGTAGTTTGTTTTGTGCATTTTATATAACTATGGATAACAATATATTGGTTTTTGTTATCGATTTGCATGCCTGCCTCTTTGTTTGTCTGTCTGTCTATGTCTGTGTGGTTGTCTCTCTGGTACGCCTGGTGTGTGTGTGTGTGTGTGTGTGTGTGTGTGTGTGTGTGTGTGTGTGTGTGTGTGTGTGTGTGTGTGTGTGTGTGTGTGTAAAAGTCGGAAAAGTTACATTACAAATCTATTAAACTGTGCTGAACTGTGTTGGGAGAGAGAGAGAGAGAGAGAGAGAGAGAGAGAGAGAGAGAGAGAGAGAGAGAGAGAGAGAGAGAGAGAGAGAGAGAGAGAGAGAGAGAGAGAGAGAGAGAGAGAGAGAGAGAGAGAGAGAGAATGTGATGACCAATATGTATAAACAGAAAAAAAAGTATCAACATAAGAATCACATATCCCTTAATGAAAGCGAAAGATACCTGTTATTAATGTGCTACCTGATCTACGTTCATTAAGAATTCAAATTAAATAATACGCGTAGTAAGTGTGTATGTACAGCAAATACCTACCAGTATGAGGTGAAATGTGCAGTTTTGAAATTACTTGGGGAAAATGAAATACCAAAACAAAACAGGTATACGCAGTAAGTGATATGATGAAAACACGTGTAAGGATTGGAGAGAAAAGAAAAAGATGTAAAATTTCACTGGACAAAATATACACGGGAAACACAAATGCTTGAATACGTGCGGACTGTAAAAAAAAAAAAAAAAAAAAAAAACTGTCACTTCCGATGAAAAATACAAAATCCCTGAATAACTGAGGAAATAACAGAATGGTGTATGTACAGGCAGCAAAACGACCAGCAGGGGGACGCAAGAAGAGTCTCTCCTCAGTGATGTGATTCTGAAAACTGACTCGTTCAAAAGGAGAGGCGAAAAAAAAAAAGAAAAAAAAAATCACCTTTACTCTCTCTCTCTCTCTCTCTCTCTCTCTCTCTCTCTCTCTCTCTCTCTCTCTCTCTCTCTCTCTCTCTCATGTAATTGTTTCTACTGCATTTTTAAATTACCAGAATTGATTTTTCTTGACATTACATTAAATATTCTAACTTTTTTCGTATTATTATGTTATCAGTGCAGCTTGTCCATTTCTTCTGTTTTTATATATAACGCTCTCTCTCTCTCTCTCTCTCTCTCTCTCTCTCTCTCTCTCTCTCTCTCTCTCTCTCTCTCTCTCTCTCTCTCTCTCTCTCCATTATAAGCAGTGCTCCCTTACATCTTTCCCTTCCTAGAATTAATTACACAAAACCCTTTAACCTTTCCACCATGATATGCAAGAATTCGTAACACTAAAACCAATACAAGAAATCTCTATGAACACCCACAAGAAAGAAGGGTGATAGAGGAAGAATAGATTTTACAATTTCTAGCCAGTGCAATGTTTAGACGTGGCTGTAGGAAGAGAAAGGACGTCTCACAGTGGTTAGTAATCAAGTCAAAAGTGCCAAATACAAATGACAGGATTAAGCATTGACCTTTTTTGGACAATAGTGTTTTCTGCCTCTAAACTATACGTAGATTTAATAAAGGGGGATTATAATGTTTTACTGCTATTTGCCATACATTTCCTGCCTCCCTCTTTAATACGACTTGCATCCTTTTCCCATCTAAAAGAAATAAAATAAATAAATAAAATAAAATAAAATAAAATAAAAAAATGAAAATAAATAAATAAGTAAATAAAATAAAATATAATAATAAAATAAACAAATACAAAAAAAAAGACCTACATTTCATTCCTCATAATTACCCTTTTCTTTCACACATTTATTTCCCCCTCAAAAAAAAAAAAAAAAAAAAAAAAAAAAAAAAAACATGCTACATTTTACTCCTTATATTTCTACTCTCAAATCAAGCTGAACCATTTTTTTTTCCTTTCTACAGCCATCCCCATACACTATACCAGCTGGAAATCGGATAAATGTTCTTTTAATCCCTTCCCTTCCTTGAACGTGTGCATAGAGGTTCTTTGTGGTGTCTTCTGTGCTGTGTAGGGGTAGGGAAGGGGGGAAAACGTACCAGGAAACACGCTGGAGGAAAGAAGGATTAGGAGGTGAGGGAGAGTTATTGATGTGTTAAGGGAAAAAAAAAATAATAGTGAAAGGATAATTGGGTTTAAGTAAGTAAAGTAGGATAAGTTAAAGCAAGTTCACTGGCAGCAAGTTGAGTCCCCGTCCCTTCGTGTCAGTCAGTCAGTCAATCAGTAAATCAGGCAGTCAGTCAACACGTGTCAGCTCCATTAATCCAGCCTTGCTTCGTCAATCAGCACTGAACAACACACGCTATGTCATTTACACGCACTAACTACCTTTACGTCTCTCTCTCTCTCTCTCTCTCTCTCTCTCTCTCTCTCTCTCTCTCTCTCTCTCTCTCTCTCTCTCTCTCTCTCTCTCTCGTCTTTTTTTTTCTATTACCTCCTTAATTAACTGGTATTTATTTTCATGTTCATCACATTTAACATTTTTTTAATAATTTTTCTTTCTTTCTTCCTATTATTATATTCTTAGTGCTGCGTATTTATTTCTTCTTATTTTTTCTTGTAATAATTCACTCCGTCTGTCTCGGTCTGTCTGTCTATCTGTCTGTCTGTCTGTCTGTCTGTCTGTCTGTTCGTTTGGCTGGCTGGCTATTTGTCTCTCTTTCTCTCTCATCACGGGTCACTTGAACATCCATATTCCTAAGTCTGCGCAGAAAGTCTAAAAAAAATCATCGAGTCTGCGCATCTTCTCCCTCAGTGGGCCGGCAAGGACACGCGCTGGGGGCAAAAGTCGGCAATATAAATCCCTGAAAAATGTGTCTATTTACGTGTGCGGAAAGGATTGAGGGTAAAGTTGGTAGACAAATGTGTTTACAGGCAGGACGGCGCATTCTGATGGAAATATTTGCAGCGCTGCGAGACGGAAAGAGGGAAAGGGGGATAGAAATGGAGAGACAGAGAGAGGGATAGAGAGGGAGGGAGAAACGAGTGGAGGAAAGAAGAAAAAAAGTGATACATACTGGTGGTTGAATAAAAAAAGATGATACGTATGGTGCAGAAAGAAAGATAGAAAGCGAAAGCGAGAGAGATGAGAGGAAAAAAAAAAAAAAAAAATTGGTGGGAAGATAAGTCGTACATGTCAGAGAGAGAGAGAGAGAGAGAGAGAGAGAGAGAGAGAGAGAGAGAGAGAGAGAGAGAGAGAGAGAGAGAGAGAGAGAGAGAGAGAGAGAGAGAGAGAGAGAGAGAGAGAGAAAAGATACGTATTGTTTAAAAAGAGAGAGGATGATAAATAAGGAATAGGAGAGAAAGTAAGGAAGATATGAGGGGTAGATAAATGAGGACCGGTGAAAGTGAGTGAGAATTAGGAAAAAAAGAAGGAATAAAGAAAAAAATATAATATACAAATGGAAGACAAAACGATAATATCCAAGACACAAATGGAAAGACAGAGAGACAGATGTGAAAGGTAAGGACAGGTAAACGTGAGTGAAGGTGAAAAAAAGGAATAAAGAAGTAAAAAAAAAATATATATATTAGTGGAAGAAGAGATAATATAATAAACAAGGAACAGGAGTGACAGACAGGCAGACACGAAATATGAGGAAAGTAGAAATGAAATACAGTTAGGAAAACAATAAATAAAGGAAGCAAAAAGTAGATATACAATTGTGGATGAGAAGAAATAACGGGAGAGGTACATAAGTTACAACTAAAATAAAGATAGATGAGAATAAGTGGACGAAAGATAGGGAGAAGAAAAAGAAAAACAATAAAGGAGGTACAGAGGCAGAGATTAAGAGGCAGGTACAGGAAGGTTAATGATGCCAGATAAGAGTAAAGGTGAGCTGAGGAGAGAATGTGAGGAAGGCTATGGGCGTGGTGAGGAGGAAATATGAGCTAAGTGAGGAAAAACAGAACCGTGGAAAAACAAAGGG
>NC_087157.1:27370615-27383115 GCF_035594125.1 Scylla paramamosain
GATTGAATGGGACTTTGACGCATCGAATAAGAAGAAAAGAAAGAAAAGAAAGAAAAAGAGGAAAACAGAGAAAAAGACTTGGATTAAGATTTTTTTGGTGAATTGAAAGAAAGAAAATGAATAAAAGAGATAAAAAATAAAATAAAATTACGACAAGAAAAGCAACAGTCCCGCCATGACAGTTGCAGGAAGGGGACACAATACAGAAGGCTGAGCTCAGAGTTTGGAATGACCTGATTCTGGAGAGATCCTTCACCTACTTATCCCTATCACGGTTACACATCAACTACCTCATTACCTCGTTAACCTCATTAAATGGCAGCGCAGGAGCAGAAGAAGGAGGAGGAGGAGGAGGAGGAGGAGGAGGAGGAGGAGGAGGAGGAGGAGGAGGAGGAGGAGGAGGAGGAGGAGGAGGAGGAGGAGGAGGAGGAGGAGGAGGATGGAGATGATGTGATGTGATTAAAAGGGAAATGAAGAGGAAAATGAGAAAGCAGTTGGATTGAAATTAAATTGATGTTTCCGGTCTCTCTCTCTCTCTCTCTCTCTCTCTCTCTCTCTCTCTCTCTCTCTAATTTTAATTTTATAGCTTCATTTTTCCGTACACGTTACTTACCCAATGTCTCACTCCCTTTCATATTACTTATGTAACATGTACGAGTATAGGGCACGTTGCGATTATTTGTAGAGAGAGAGAGAGAGAGAGAGAGAGAGAGAGAGAGAGAGAGAGAGAGAGAGAGAGAGAGAGAGAGAGAGAGAGAGAGAGAGAGAGAGAGAGAGAGAGAGAGAGAGAGAGAGAGAGAGAGGCCACAACCTGTCCCTTGCTGTCTCCACAACTTGGAGAATTTTTGTTTTTTCAGCTGTAGCTTACTGGACGTGGTTGCATTACCATCATTGTAAAAAACCGAATGTAGATTGCTTCATGACCAAAATAAGTGAAATCAATCAATCATCTATAAAACAAGTGCGAGGGCCATTAGCAGCCAGAAGATTAATACTCAAAGTACCGCCACACCTTGCATTTCGTGTCGTGTCACAGAGCGCCGAGGAAAGTCACTCACCCCAGCACCACACTTGGACAGCAAGGCGTCTCACTCCCCTAACTTGAGTGGCAACAGGTCAATCAGAATCCAGGTTACAAGCTCACCTATTTTCCCTAAGTTATTTTTTTCATCTTTTTAATCCCTAATGTGTTTTTCTTTGATATCATTCAATTATTTTTAAGACTCGTTTTTATAAATACGTAGGAATCTCATTAGCATTACTTCCAAAAGCTACAAACATGATTAGTGGCGTTTTTTTTCGAGTGCTTGTCCTTTTGATGATGCAAAACCCTTGCTATATCACCGCTATAATCATGAAAACACTCTTGAAAGCTCCATGTGAAAGACACAACTATGAGATGTTTATAATGTGGTCTTGACTCTTTCACTGCAATAGACAACAATTCACAACACTAAAAACAATGCCTCCAGTCTTTATAGGCTCACCCAAGAAAGAAGAAATTTTATAATTTATAGTAGTATGGTATTTATAAGTAGCTGTAGAACAAAAATAAATGATGCCTTGGAGTGGTTAGCGAGAAGAGGTGCGCCAAATGGCAGTGAAATGATTAAGGATGAAAAGCAAGTCACGGAAAAATAGACGTGTTTGTAGCTAAGAGCTCGACTGATTGCCTTCCACTTGGACCAATCAACACCAAGAAAACACGGAGAGGATTCACGACTCACGCTGAGACGTCTTGCCGGACACGCACCAAGGTGATGTTTGGCAGGTATTTTTCCATTTAATTTTCAGTGTACACAATCTTCGCTGCCTTGTTTGTCTCTTCGAACTGAGAACAAAAATGAGGACGACAAAACGCAGGAAGCTATCATGCCTTTAACTGCTGTAACACTTTTCATTTAATTTCTCTTCTTCTGTACATGCATTTTCATTTCATATTTACTACAGGTTCCCTCCACGCTACTTGCTATTTCATGAAGTTCCTGAGCTGATTCGGATACCAATACTATGTCATCGGCACACAAAGGATCGGTGATGTACTGGCCGCCTATGGACAGCCCACTCCCTTCATTATGTTCTACGGGTTCTCCCATAATTAACTCTAAGTATATATTGAATAGATGCGGCGATAATGGGGGCGCCTGCAGGATTCCTCTTCCTGTATTAAATTCTTCGGTGACGATTGTGCCCTTCTTTACTGATGTTCTTGTCTCTTTGTTCAATTTTGCAATGAACTTTATAATGCTATCTTCGAACTCATACCAGTTCAGTGTGGCCTCCCAAGCCGGTCTCCAGACAACCAACAACCACAAACACTTCATTTTAATCAAGACAAGACAGTAGAGAGAAGATGGAGAAACTGAAGAAAAGAGAGGAAAAGGATTTACTGCAGTTTTTGGTGCATCGAATGAAAGAAAAAAAGATATTTGAGATTATACCATAAACTTACAACACAACACTCTTATTCATCCGTACCAGTCACAGATTAACTCAACTAGGAACACGTGTTTTACTTTGCAGGTGCAGGAGGTGAGAAGTTCAATTTTGATTCTTGTATTAGCTCTTACATGCCGTGGATCAGCTTAAGAGTCTGTGTGCGTGGGAGGAAACGACTTGTAAAGTGAAAAAATAATGTCATGTGTAGAGCAAAGTTGAGAGGGTTGATTCAGTTCAGTGGTGAGGTTTGGCACGAGTTGCCTTCATTATTACCAACACATCACTGGTCATTGATGGTTTAGTGAGGCGGCGGTGAGTGAACTGCGACAAAACGACACACACACACACACACACACACACACACACGTTACTGACATTAAACCAACAGATGCACAGAATAATCTCCTACGTGGTATTCATTATTCTACCTTCAAATGCCGACCTGGAAAGAAATTATACAAACAATAGAAACGGAACGATTTATAACTCACGAATTTTTTTTTCCTATAATGTAAGAGAGATTAACTGGATAAGGGTAACAAAAACGCTGCAAAAAAATAAAATAAAATAAATAAATAAAATAAAGGTTCACTGAAGATGCCATTCCCAAAAATTAACAAACAATATCACAAAAAAAAAAAAAAATATTGAAAAACGATGGACAATTCAGGTCAAGTCAAATTAGGTCATAGGTCAGGTCAGGGTAGCCAGCTGTATATCTCCTCCAGTACTTCACTCAATTCGTCCTTGGCACTTCTTGTCTTTAATAGCGAAACGAAGTGTAGTAATATGACGAAATGTACTAATGAGAGAGAGAGAGAGAGAGAGAGAGAGAGAGAGAGAGAGAGAGAGAGAGAGAGAGAGAGAGAGAGAGAGAGAGAGAGAGAGAGAGAGAGAGAGAGAGAGAGAGAGAATCTAATATACAGGTAATCAAGATGCAGGAGCGGCGAAACAATACGAGACCGTGATGCTGTGACGCTGTATTTGCATAAACAACACTTAATTAACAGCTCATCTTTATCCCTCCCACTCCCCCCACCCTCTCTCTCTCTCTCTCTCTCTCTCTCTCTCTCTCTCTCTCTCTCTCTCTCTCTCTCTGTAATAGGCTATTCTGATTATTTTAATGTGCATTTTTTTTTCGTTCATCTTTCTCTTTTCCATCTATCTCCCTCTTTCTCACTTTTATTTTTTTACTTCCATTGTTCTTTCATTTTCCATGCTTTCACCTATTCCCTCTCCCAGCAAAATTAACTATAGTCATCTCTCTCTCTCTCTCTCTCTCTCTCTCTCTCTCTCTCTCTCTCTCTCTCTCTCTCTCTCTCTCTCTCTCTCTCTCCAGCAACATACGTCAGAGAACAGTAAAAAAAAAAAAAAAAAGTAAGTGAAGGGATCTATAAATATTTAGTACCGAACAAAACTACTGCGAGGTAATCACATTTTTTTCATTTTTTTCCTACACTTTTTCCCTGTTTTTCTTTTTTTCTTCGCTCCCTCGTGTTCATCCATCACACGTATTTAGCTCTTCTGATTAAGGCCCGATGTATTTTTTTATTTCCGTTTTTGGACATTTAAACTTTCCATTTTTTTTCTTCTTTGACTTTTTTTTTTCGAATCAGGCACGTTAAGCAAAAACAAAAAAACAAAAAAACAAAAAAAAAATATATAAAATGAAATAAAGGGTAAGAGTGACATTTCAGTGAAGTCTGGTATTTTTCGGGGGTATAAAAAAAGGGACAAAGCTAAAAAAAGAAAAAAAAAGGAAATACTGTGAGAGAGAGAAAAAAAAAAAATTCTAGAACATGATAGATTTTTCCTTTTTTTCCTTTTTGGTTGAAGGTTTATTTTCGCTTCTTTTTAACCTTATTTTGTTTGTGTACTTTTTATTTTGTGTGTGTGTGTGTGTGTGTGTGTGTGTGTGTGTGTGTGTGTGTGTGTGTGTGTGTGTGTGTGTGAAGATGGTAAAGGAAATTGAAGCCTTCTGTATGTTTGTGAGCTGGACAGGTTCAAAATTTATGAGTGGTGGTGGTGGTGGTGGTGGTGGTGGTGGTGCTGGCTGATCCTTTTCTTTTTCTTTTTCCTTTTCATTCTTTCCTGTGATGGTGGCGGTAGAATATCTGGAATCTGGTTCAGTACCAAACATTTCAAACACCTTAAAGAAAAAAATAAAATAAATACATAAAAGCAAGAAACGATGCCCAACACACGCAGGTAGAGAGAGAGAGAGAGAGAGAGAGAGAGAGAGAGAGAGAGAGAGAGAGAGAGAGAGAGAGAGAGAGAGAGAGAGAGAGAGAGAGAGAGAGAGAGAGAGAGAGACGCGGTATCCGTATCCAAGCTATATCCATCCAATTATCCTCCTCTGAAAACCAACACTGACTTTACTCTCCTCCTCCTCCTCCTCTTCCTCCTCCTCTCTACATTATTCCTATTAACCGTAATAATATTCTGCTGTTTTCCTTGTACTCATTATCTTACGCCAACATTTACTATCCTATATCTATTTTCCCAGCTTTCTATGTCTATCTTTAGTACTGTCTATCTATTTCATTTACTATTTAATGTCTGTTTTTGCATTCCTGTGACTACTCCTACTATCCTATATATGCTTTAAAATCCTATGTTAGTATTTGATGTTTTGACTTTTTTTTTTTTTATCATTCTTTGTCTTTTTCTGTAATTATGATCAGTAAATAGGATTGGTAATTGGGACAGTGGTAAAGGAGGATTACGCGTTTAATTTTGCTTTCTCTGTGTTTACTTTTAACTATTCTATGCTTATTTTTACCATCCCATGTCTATTTACTATCCTATTTCAAGTTGCACTACTATAAGTCTGTCTTTTCTATCCTACACTTACTTTGATTGTACCTCTGCTTACATCTTACTACCCTATTTCCATCTTTATCACCCCGTGTACCTCTTACTTTAAAATATACAGTGAAACGTATCCATTGCAGCCTCTTAAAGGACCACCAGGTATGTTGCTGTTTGTTCTTCCTTTGTGTTCTTTGTTTCTCAGTCTTCCTCCACACTCTCACTCACCTTCATTTTTGCGCCCCAACACAATCCGACTTTCAGAAAACATAGCGACATCAACCCTTCCTTAATTATTCCAGTCTTCATTCCTATTCCATCTCTCACTCCTTCCCTTCACCTCCTCCTCCTCCTCTTCCCTCACCCCTTCCGTGATTCCTACTCTTCTGCTTTTTTGTTTTCCTTTCCTTCCCCTTTCCCTCCGTCCGTTCTCTCATTCTCATTCACTCTCTTCTCTCACAGTCAGACTTCTCTCAACTTCTCTCCTCTTCCTTTCCTCTCCCTTTCTCCCTCACTCTCGTCTATTCACACTTCCCCTCATTCCTTCCCTCTCTCCCTGTTCTCTCCCTAACCTTCAAAATACTGAATTCGTAAAGTTTCCCCTAAGAATGACAAAAAGAAAACGGGAGGACAGGAAATAGAAAATGATAATGGTGACCTTCTATCACTGTATTATATTTTTGAATCACCATTATTATTTATTATTAACCCCATCACCAGCCCATTATCTCCCATTATCACTGGTGCTTTGGAGGCCCTTAATCTCTCTCTCTCTCTCTCTCTCTCTCTCTCTCTCTCTCTCTCTCTCTCTCTCTCTCTCTCTCTCTCTCACACCATCATTAACATCATTCTCATTTCAGGATTATCATTTTCTCTACCTCCTCCTCGTCTTTCTTCTTGTTCTTCCTCTTCTTCCTTTTCTTCCTTTCTCCCTTCTCTCCCTTCCTTCTTCCTGATTTCCGACCTAAATCTTTATCAGAGACCATAATCACCTCTCTCTCTCTCTCTCTCTCTCTCTCTCTCTCTCTCTCTCTCTCTCTCTCTCTCTCTCCCACGTAAATGAGGAAGGGACTGGTACTGAGAGAGAGAGAGAGAGAGAGAGAGAGAGAGAGAGAGAGAGAGAGAGAGAGAGAGAGAGAGAGAGAGAGAGAGAGAGAGAGAGAGAGAGAGAGAGAGAGAGAGAGAGAGGAAATGAAAAAAAATGAAGGTAAGAATGGAGAAGGAAAAGGAAGGAAGAAAGGAATGGGGAAGAAAGAAGGAAGGAGATGAAGAAAAGATAAAAGGAGGGAGGAAAAGAAAGGAAAAAAGGTAACGAAAAAAGAAAGAAAAGAAGTGTGAAGGAAAAAAAGGAAGTGGTGAAGAAGAAAGGAAAAGAAGGATAGAAAATGAGATAAAAATGGAAGGAGAGGAAAGAAGGAAAAATAAGAATTAAGAATAAAAAAAGGAAGGAAAATCAGGAACATAGAGAGAAAACTATTAAAAGAACATACAAAAAAGTGAGATAGGAAGAAAGGGAGGAAGGAAGGAGGGGAAGGAAAGATTTGATGGAGATAGAGAGGAAAGTAAGGAAATAAGGAAGGAAGGAGAGAGGGAAGAGATAGCGATAGTAAAAGGGGTGGATGGAGAGAACAAAAGGAAGGAAGGAAGGAAGGAAGGAAGGAAGGAAGGAAGGAAGAAAGGAAGGATAGAGAGTGACCTAAAAGTACGGAGAAGAACAAGGGAAGAAAACAGAGATAACAAAGGAAGAGTGAACAGTAATAATAACAAAAAAAAAAAAGACGGTAAAGAGGAAGAGAGGAAGGAAGACAATCAAGGAAAGGAAATACGAAGAAAGACCAAAGAGAAGGAATAGAAGGAGAAAATGAAAAATCGTGAATACACAGAGAGAGAAGGAGATATAAAGAGAGTAAAAAAAAAAGGAACAAAGTGAAGGAAGAGAAAATAAATAGCATAACAAATCAATAAAAGAAAAAAACGAGAGAAAAATAAAAACAAAAGAATGAAGAGAGAAAGAAGAGAATAAAATAGATGGAGCTAAATATCCAACAGAGCAGAGAGACGAAGAGAAAGGGAGGAAGAAAGAGAAGATTGAGGGAGAGGATTAGCACGAAAAGGAAACGAGGAAATGAAGGAAGGAAGAAGAGACTGTTATAGGAAGAGAGAAAACACACACACACACACACACACACACACACACACACACACACACACACACACACACACACACACACACACCGTTATCAACAACAACGAAGATGCAAGAGAAAGAAGAGTCGAAAGGAGAGGAGGAGGAGGAGGAGGAGGAGGAGGAGGAATACAAAGGAATACAAAGGAAAGACCAAGCAACAACAGACCCTGGGATCCTTACTAGGTTGATTGGTTAACTATTCTATACTAACTACATAGTATGAGAGACAGGATAGTAAAGTAGAAGGCTCCTCCCCACCCACCCATCCCACCAGCCGAAGCTGGCCGGAAAATGGAAATGTACCATGTGGTATTGAAAAACCACATGGAATTTCTAGGGACAGAGAAACGAAGTATCAGACTACGTCTACTTGTGTTTGTGAGGGGAGTGTGTATATGCTTGACGTTTATGTAATGAGGTGTTTATGTGTGTAGGTGGAGCCACAGTGTGAAAGTCTGTGGGGTGGTGCGGCAGCCTTGCCTGGCGCTTTCTAGGAAGGTAGCAGTCAATCAAGCCCCAGCTCCGTTCACTCCACTGAGTAAGAGTACTTTCCCTATGAGGGACGCCGTACCCTGTTTACCCCCTGCAACATTGACCCCTGGTAGTCCCGATGGTGACCAATAGTTGTCAGAGCCCCAGACAACACAACCCGTCACAGGTCAAAAGTGGGAGTAGTGACCGTTAACTCAGGGTTATCTGTGGGTGTGGATATAGTGTAATGTAGTGTAAATGTGGACACAGTGTGGAAGTCAAGAGGTGGTGCGGCAGCCTTGCCTGGCGCTAACGAGGGAGGCAGCAGTCAATCAGGCCCCAGCTCCGTTCAATCCACTGTAAAAGTGCACTTCCCAGGAGGAGGAGGAGGAGGAGGAAAAAAAGTGTATTAGAATGCAACTTAATCTCCAAGCTCAATGTAGATGAAGAAGAGGAGGAGGAGGAGGAAGAGGAAGAGGAAGAGGAAGAGGAAGAGGAGGAGGACTAAGTGGCTGTGGATTTAGGGTGGAGTGAATAGGAAAGAAAAAAAGAAGACAACCACCATAAATAACAATAACAACTAACAGTAATAAAGAGAACAAGAACTGAAAGGAAGAACACAACAACAACAACAACAACAACAACAACAACAACAACAACAACAACTACAACTACAACGAGGACAAGAACAGCAACATCAAAGTAACGTTATGACTTAATGAAATTTGACAACAGAGAGAGAGAGAGAGAGAGAGAGAGAGAGAGAGAGAGAGAGAGAGAGAGAGAGAGAGAGAGAGAGAGAGAGAGAGAGAGAGAGAGAGAGAGAGAGAGAGAGAGAGAGAGAGAGAGAGAGAGAGAGAGAGAGAGAGAGAGAGAGAGAGAGAGAGAGAGAGAGAGAGAGAGAGAGAGAGAGAGAGAGAGAGAGAGAGAGAGATACCCACTTTTACCTCGATAACCACACAGTGTTTGGAAGGGGAGAGGAAAAATACCTCTATCTCTCTCTCTCTCTCTCTCTCTCTCTCTCTCTCTCTCTCTCTCTCTTTCTCAGGCTTAAAGGCAAGAGAGAGAGAGAGAGAGAGAGAGAGAGAGAGAGAGAGAGAGAGAGAGAGAGAGAGAGAGAGAGAGAGAGAGAGAGAGAGAGAGAGAGAGAGAGAGAGAGAGAGAGAGAGAGAGAGGTTACAACACACCATTATCGTGAATAAGACAAGAATTGCTTCGTGCTCCATACCCATCACCACCACCACCACCACCACCACCACCACCACCACCACCACCTTTAAAATCATACACACCACTATCGCCACTAACACAGACACCACCATCATAACAATCACCATCACAAAGCTCCACCAGCAACACTTTAAACATCATCAGCCAACTACATCACCATCACCACGACCATCACCACCACCACCACTGTCACCACCAACAAAACCACCACTACAGTCACCACCACTACGTCGGAAAGCACTACTACTAATATTTTCACAAACACCACCATCACCACCACCCCATCCACACAGGAAACCACATTATCACCACCACAGCTTAACCTCTCCACCACTACTGCCACCACCACCACCACCACCTCCATCCCTATAAACATTTCCTCGACACACACACACCATTACCCCCACCAGCACCACCGCAGGACCACAACACCTGCTGGCTAAGTGTACAAGGCTCACCTCCCTGCTGGCTAAGTGTACAAGGCTCTCCTCCCACAGTGACATGTTCCCAGTTCGAGACCCCGTGCAATAAGAAATAAATATTAGGGAGTGAATGAAAGTAAGTGTGTGTATATTAGAGGGGAGTTTATTAATATTGTCAGGGTTGTTTCTTTACTTTCTCTTTACTCGTTTTCTTTTCTCGTGATATTATT
Source organism: Scylla paramamosain (assembly GCF_035594125.1). Lineage (NCBI taxonomy): Eukaryota > Metazoa > Arthropoda > Malacostraca > Decapoda > Portunidae > Scylla > Scylla paramamosain. The sequence continues at coordinate 27,380,407 of NC_087157.1, forward strand.
GAGTGTTTCTTGCTTTGTTTTTCCTTTTCTTTTTGCATTTGTTAGTGTTGTTTTTGTTTACTTTTTTGTTTTGTTTTTTTCTTTCTACATATCATGGATTTGAACATGTTTATTATAAGAATGTTATGAAAAGGGACTGAAAATAAAAGAAAAGTAAGCAAAGAAGAGTATATAAGCAAAGAAGAGTATATATATATATATATATATATATATATATATATATATATATATATATATATATATATATATATATATATATATATATATATATAACGATTAATGAAAAAACGTAAAAAAAGTAAAATAATAATAATAATAATGATAATAATAATAATAATAATAATAATAATAATAATAATAATAATAATAATAATGATAATAATAATAATAATAATAAACATGCTGTATTCGTGACATCGTTCCGTGTTTTTCTTGCATCTTTTTCTTTCTACGTATGAAGCATTTCGAAGTGTTGATATACCAGTGTTATAAAAAAAGAAATAGAAAAGCAAAAAGAAAACACGTATAGAATAAAATACTATAAATAGGATTAATAAAAAAACAAAGTAAACATACAGAAAATAATAATACAGTGATAACGATTTGCAGAGAGAGAGAGAAAAAAAAAGAAACATCCAAGAAACACACCCTTATAAACAAAAAATAACAAAAAACGAAAAATAAAACAAGGAATGCACATATTTACTTATTTTTTTCTTTGTGAGGGTCTTTTCTTCTTTCCACGTATCAAGGATTTGTAAATATTTATACTCGAATATCACAAAATGCGAATAAAAAAAGTTGAAGGAATGAAAACAAGCAAAGATGAAAAGAATATGAAACAAACAGAACTAATGAAAAAATGTAAAGTAAAAAACACATGAAATAACAATGAAACACACACACTCATAATAAAAACAAAAAGAGGAGTAAAAAAAAAAAAATTGTATATGTAAGCCAATACCAATCCTCAGTTTTTCTTTCACCTTTTACAAAACTCCTTAAATTTAAAACTACTGATCTTCCCCAATCACACCCCCCTTAAACACACACACACACACACACACACACACACACACACACACACACACACACACACACACAGTTTATCGACAAAGGAGAACCAAAGTCATATATCAGCAAAATACAAGATACAAAATAATACGCGATACAAAATGCATAAACACACACACACACACACACACACACACACACACACACACACACACACTTAAAGACTCGTTAAGTGAAGGAGGATTGGCTTGTCTCTGTTTTAGGGACGAAGAGGACGAAGGAAGGGAGAGAGAGAGAAGGAAGGAAGGAAGGAAGGAAGGAAGGAAGGAAGGAAGGAAGGAAGGAAGGAAGGAAGGAAAGAAGGATAGAAAGGAGAGATGGATGTGTAAGGGAAAGAAATTAAGGATGTAGGAAAGGAGGCAGTGATAGAAGGAGAATGAAGGAAGGAAGGAAGATAGAAAACGGAGATAAGAGAGGAGAAAGGGAGAGACGAGAGTAATGAGTGAATAAAAACAGAATGAGATGTAAATCAAGTAGAAAAGAAGAAAATAGAGAGGGAAGAGTAAGTAAGGAAAAAAGAAAGGAAGATCAGGGAGATAAAGGGAAAAAGAGACAATTGAAAAGACTGAAAAAGAAAAGATAAATAATGCAGGAAAAGAGGAAATAGAGAAGGTATGAAGGGAAGCAGAGAGGAAAGAAGGAAGGTTAGGAAAACAAGAGGGGAAAAAAAGACAACAGGAAGGATAAAAGAAACGAAAAATGATGGAAAGAGAAAATAAGATAATAAAACAAGGTAAAAAAAAGATGATAGAAAGAAAAAGAAGAGGTGATAAAATAAGATAAAAGAATGTAGGAAATGAGGAAGAAAGAGAGAGAGAGAGAGGAAGGAAAAAAATAGAGAAAGAGTGAAGTGGAAGGCAGGAGGAGGAAAGGAGGGAAGGAAGGAGAGAAGGAAAGTGAGGAGAGATGGTGGGGGGAAGGAAGGCAGGGAAGGGGGGATGAATTGAATTAGAAATTGGAGTATGTGGTGTCTAGACAAGAGTGCATGGGAGGAAAGGAGAGAGGGAAGGAGGGAGGGAAAAAATAAAGAAGGGAAAGACGCAAGCAAGGAGGAGGAAGGAAGGAGGGAAGGAAGCAAGCAAGAAATATAAAGAAAGGAAGGAAGGACGCACGCAAGAAGGGAAGGAAAGAAGGAAGGAAAGAAGGAAGGAACGAAAGAACGAAAGAAGAATGGAAGAGGAATGAATGAATTAAGTAAAAAGGGATAGGAGTGAAGTAAGGAAGGAAGAAGGAAAAAGGGAAATAAGGAGTGAAGGAAGGAACGAAGGAAGAAAAAAAGAAAAAATGAATGAATGGATGAATGAAGGAAGGAACGAACGAAGGAACGAACGAACGAAGACGAGAAAGAAGAAAGACTGAAAAATGGACAACGAAAGACACACAAAGATGAAAAATACACAAAGAAGACAGACAGAATGAAACATGAAGCAATAAAAGGAACAAGACGAACGGAGAACGATATAAAAAAAAAAATAGAAAATAAAAATAAACACGAAATGCAAACCGAAAGAGAAGGTGGAAAACTCAAAGAAAACGAGAGAGAGAGAGAGAGAGAGAGAGAGAGAGAGAGAGAGAGAGAGAGAGAGAGAGAGAGAGAGAGAGAGAGAATGCAAACCGAAAGAGAAGGTGGAAAAC